>NC_137337.1:70558106-71133106 GCF_965287045.1 Carcharhinus amblyrhynchos | reverse complement strand
TCAGCGTGGCCACTGCACCTAACCAGCATGGCTTTTGGACTGTGGGAGGAAACCGGAGCACCCGGAGGAAACCCACGCAGACACGGGGAGAACATGCAACTCCGTGTAGACAGTGACCCAAGCTGTGAATCGAACCCTGGAGCTGCGAGGCAGCAGTGCCACCCACTATGCCACCATGCCCCTTGCATTCTTGGTCTGCTGATTCTTTTGGTGCTGATCTGGGAAGTTACTATTGGCTTCCAGGTGATCCAGGCCCTGAAGGGATAAAGACATAGTTGAGGATTCTTGCTCCCCTGCGGTACTTTGCTTCACTTGCTGAAATGGCAGCTCTGCCAATGCCTGGTAGGGAGGGGGTAGCATTTGAATGTGATGCCCCACACTGTCAAATAGCTTGCCAACACAGATCATGTGTGGATGGGCATGTATGGTGGGATACAGGCTGGCGTTGGATCAAACAAGGTGTCAACAGATAAAGTAATGAAGGGAATAGATAAGATAGAAGGAAGCAGATTGTTTCCACTGGCAGGTGAAACTAAAATTAGGGGGCATAGCCTCAAAATAAGAGGGAGCAGGTTTAGGACTGAGTTGAGGAGGAAGTTCTTCACACAAAGGGTTGTTAATCTGTGGAATTCCTTGCCCAGTGAAGGAGTTGAGGCTACCTCATTGAATGTTTTTGAAGACAAGGATAGATTTTTGAACAGTAAAGGAAATAAGGGTTATGATGAGCGGGCGGGTAAGGAGAGCTAAGTCCATGGAAAGATCAGCCATGATCTTAGTGAATGACGGAGCAGGCTGGAAACTAGAAGCAGGAGTAGGCCCTACACGCCTGCTCTGCCATTCACCTAGATCATGGCTGATCATCGGATTCAATATCCTGATCTCTCCTTCCTCCCATATCCCTTGATCCCTTTAACCCCCGAAGAGCTACATCTAATTTCCTCTTGAAATCACAGTTTTGGCCTCAACTACATTCTGTGGTAGCGAATTTCACACATTCACCACCATCTGGGTGAAGAAATTTCTCCTCCCCTCAGTCCTAAAAGGTTTACCCCTAATCCTCAAACCGTGACCCCTGGTTCTGGACTTAGAAAGGATAGCAGGACTAGAGGGCACAGCCTCAAGATAAGGGGGGCGGCAGTTTAGATCAGAGTTGAGGAGGAACTTCTTCACTCAAAGGGTAGTGAATCTCTGGAATTCTTTGCCTGTTGAAGTGGCGGAGGCTACCTCGCTAAATATATTTAAGTCATGGGTAGATAGGTTTCTGATAGACAGGGGAATTAAGGGTTATAGGGAGAAAGTGGGAAGGTGGAACTGATGCACGTCAGATCAGCCATGATCTTATTGAATGGTGGGGCAGGCTCGAAGGGCTAGATGGCCTACTCCTGCTCCTATTTCTTATGTTCTTATGGACTCCCCCACCATCGGGAACACTCTTCCTGAATCTACCCTGCCTAACCCTGTTAGAATTTTATAAGTTTCTATGTTCTTATTTTCTAAATTAGGTAGCCTTTAGAGAGTGCAGAATCAGTTTGAGAATGCGTGTGAGACTCCAGCGATAGCCTTGTGAGTCTTGCAGATTTATATCAACTTTCGCTTCTCTATGACAGGATCCTATTTCCCCAAGTATTTGATCGCGCTAATCAAAATAGAATAAAGGTTACGGAAGAGGTATAAAATATTTAGCAATATATAACAATATTAACTGCCAGTCCAATGAAGTAATTCATTGCGCAGAGTGCTTGAAGATGTTTCTTTTTGAAAGATGTAAAAGCAATTATTTATATTATAACATTTTTTAATATTCTGAAGTGGCGAGCTAGCAGAATAATTTGCATGGACATTACCAGCGGTTTTGACGTGTACGCCTGACAGATGAAGTTAATGACACGGATGTCTAGTGAATTAGCCTGAAGCGAGTGCTATTTTCAGCTGTTTTTGTATCTCCGCAACAGAACCAATCCTTAATAACCAACTTGCCATTGTTGTGGCACGTCAGTGTCTGCAGAGACTCAAACCAAGACTTATGTTTGCGTTGAAATACTTACTCAAAATTTATTGCGTCACTACTGGAGGCAAGGCTGTGAGAATTCTCAAAACCTTAGTTCTCAAGTCGCCATAAATCATAGAATTCCCACAGTGCAGAAGGAGGCCATTCAGCCCATTGAGTCTGCACCGACCACAATCCTACCCTGTCCCCCATAACCCCACACAATTACCCTAGTTAGACCCCCTGACACCAAGGGGCAATTTATCAAGGCCAATCCACCTAACCCGCGCATCTTTGGACTGTGGGAGGAAATAGGAGCACCCAGAGGAAACCCACACAGACATGGGGAGAACGTGCAAACTCCATTCAGAGAGTGACCCAAGCCGGGAATCGAACCCGGGTCCTGGTGCCTTGAGGTACCTGTGCCACCGTACTGCCAAATATCCAGCAATGTCTTGCAGAACTTTTTTACCTTTCCTTTTCTGGTCTTGAAAAGATCTATTAATGTTATAAATTCTGCCTGTGGCTATATTTTGTTTAAATTGAATTGATTTAAAACAAAATGGCTGACGCTGATATGAATACTCATATGTGCAGAATACTATAAACGGGGAAGGGGGGGATTAATATATTGAATTTGATGATCAGCCTTGATCAAAGTGATGGTGGAGCAGGCTCAAAGGGCCTCCTCCTGCTCCTATTTTCTATGTTTCTATGTTGAATAGAATGGTCCTCAAAATGGGACACAAAATAAAAGGGACGTGAGTCTTCACAGATGCCGTATTGTTTCGCTGAGCAAGTTCCACTTTAAGCTGCACACCCGTCCTGACTTGGAAATGTGTCACCCTTCACTCACTGTCAATGGGTGAAAATCCCGGAATGCCCTCCCTAACAGTGCTGTGGCTGTACCTACACCACACGGACTGCAGCAGTTCAAGGCAGCTCAGCACCACCTCCTCAACAAGCCTTCCCAACGATGCCCACAACCCATGAAAGAATTAAAAGAAAAGAACTTTAAGGCCATTTAGCAATGGATCTCTGAACTGTGCTGAGTTTAGATAACATTTGAGACTATGATTGATATCAATGCTTTGATTTGAGTTATTATTGTCACATGTATCGGGAGACAGCGAGAACTATTGTTTCTTGCGCGGTACATAGACAAAACGTACTGCACTTGTAATGACTTCAATCAGGTCATTGAGGGTGGCCTATTGCAGTATGAACTCCCTGATTAAGAGGCCAATTGCTGGTCCAATCAGGGAGACTTTACTTTGTTTGTAAATAGGAGTGTCAGTTCCTCTGGCTCTCCCGAAGGTAGATTGCTGACTGCGAGCACTGTGTGTACTGCTGTTGGAATTGTAAATAAGGGGATTCTGGTGAAGGCATTTCTGCCCCTGTGAACTTATTACATGATGTAGAGATGCCGGCGTTGGACTGGGGTAAACACAGTAAGAAGTCTCACAACACCAGATTAAAGTCCAACCAGTTTATATTTCAAATAAACTGGTTGGAGTTTAACCTGGTGTTGTGAGACTTCTTACTGAACTTATTGCATGTCCGTAGAGTACGCAGGGGAGAGGAAAGGAGGGGGTGCAGAATGCAGTGTTACAGTCATAGCTAGTGTGTAGAGATAGATCAGCTTAGTATAAGGTAGGTTCATTCAAACGCCTGATGGCAATAGGGAAGAAGATGTTCTTGAGTGGATTGGTACGTGACCTCAGACTTCTGTGTCTCTTGCTGGGCTAGGTGTGTGTGCATCTGTGTATATGTGCAGTAAGATACAGAAGGGGTGCTGCATTCTGAGGTGCCATGTGTCAGGCGGGCTGTCAGTCTGAGGCCCCAATTGCTATCTGCGGCACAACAAAAATCTCAAGCAGCAGTATTTGAGGAAAAGCAGGGTAGTCCTCCTTCGAATCATAGAATCCCCACAGTGCAGAAGGAGGCCATTCAGCCCATCCAGCCTGCAGCAACAACATTTCTGCCCTGGCCCTATCCCCATAACCCCACATATTTACTCTGCTAGTCCCTCTGGCCGTGCGAAATTGCTCCTTAGTGTCACCAACCTAACCCGCACATCTTTGGAGTGTGGGAGGAAACCGGAGCGCCCGAAGGAAACACACGCAGACACGAGGACAATGTGCAAATTGCACACATTGTCCGCGGACAGTATTTTTCCCTTCCACTTGCCACTGGAATTGTAACGGGTGGTACAGGACTGTGTAAAGATCCGTTGGCCCTGGGTGGGATTTTCCGGTCCTAGGGCAAGCAGGACTGGAAAATCCCGCCTCTTGTCTCCTGGCCAACATTCGCCCCTCAAATGATGCCACAGAAACAGATTCATTGGTCAGTTATTACATCGCTGTGCACCAATTTGGTTGCAGCTTTTTCCAAAAAGCATTTTTCATTCGAAGGCCCTGAATTTCTTTTCTAAACCGATTAACGTTGAGCTAATAAGTGTTTTCTTCACATTTATCATGAGCCTCTCTGTGTCTGTGACTGGTTCAGGTTAAATAAGAGAGAAGGATCCACCGCATGTCTCCTTACCTCAGATTACCTTTATTAGAGACAAACAAAGATTGTACCCGGAACCTTCCGTCAAATCTGGTTGTCGAAGACTAGCAACTCAGTGAACCGATCAGTTACCACCCTGAATGAAAATCAGGTTGGAATATGCACAATGGACAAAAAAAACTAGTTGAACAGAATAGAATCCCTACAGTGCAAAAGGAGGCCATTTGGCCCATCAAGTTTGGACCGACCACAATCCCACCCAGGCCTAAACCCCATAACCCCACAATTTAGCATGGCCAATCAACCTAACCTGTATATCTTTGGACTGTTGGAGGAAACTGGAGCACCTGGAGGAAACCCACGTGGACATGGGGAGAATGTGCAAACTCCGCACAGAGTGCGAACCAAGCCGGGAATTGAACCCAGGTCCTTGGCGCTGTGAGGCAGAGGTGCTAACCACTGTGCCATCATGCCACCCAAATGGAAATATCAGGACTGGGACCAGAATTCACCAGGCTTACACACGACAAGCAATGACATGCCTTCAGTCTGGCACCTTCGAATACTTGGCCATCCTGACAACTGCAGTAGGATTCTGTTCACAGATATTCCACCCGAACAGGCACGATAGCTCAAAGCTTTTGTTTCTTTGAGCCGCCTACCTGGCTGTTGAGTGAAATTTATCAGAGAAACTTTGCACTGCAGATGGAGGCCATTCGGCCCATCGGGTCTGCCCTGACTCTCTGAGTCCCACTCCCGGGCCTTGTTCCCGTAACCTTGCACATTCTTTCTTTTCCGACGACAACCTAATTCCCATTGGAATACCGCGATCGAATCTGCTTCCACCACCCTCTCAGGAACTGCTCCATCAACGCTGTGGGTGGAACATTTTTCTTCATCTCACTTTTACTCCTTTGGCCAATTATTTTGAATGTGTGTCCTCTTGTCTTTAATGTTCTCTTGAGTGGGAACAGTTTCTCACTACTTACCCAGTCCATATTCCTTGGGATCTTGAATATCTTTATCAAGTCTCTTCTTAGCATTCCACTCCAAGGTAAAGAATCTCAAACTCTCCAATCTGTCCTCATAGTTACAGTTCCTTATCCTTAGAATCATTCTTATAAATCTCCTTTGTACTCTTCCCAATGCCTTCACATTCTTCCTCTAGTATGGCACCCAGAACTGGGCACAGGACCCCAGATGAGGCCTAACAAATGTCTTATACAAGTTCAACATGACCTCCTAACTCTTGTACTCAGTGGTCCTATTAAAGTTTAAGTTTAAAGTTTATTTTTTGGTGTCACAATTAGACTCACATTAACACTGCAATGAAGTTATTGTGAAAATCCCACAATCCAGTACCTGTTTGGGTACACTGAGGGAGAATTTATCATGGCCAATGCACCTAAACTGCCATATCTTTCGGACTGTGGGAGGAGCACCCGGAGGAAATCCATGCCAACATAGGGAGAATGTGCAGACTCCGACAGACTGTGACCCAAGCCGGGAATCGAACCTGGGTCCCTGGCGCTGTGAGGCAGCAATGCCAACCACTGTGCCACCGTGCCGCCCTCCGGATGCCCCAGTTTTCTCCCACAGTCCAGAGGTGTGCAGGTTGGGGTGGATTGGCCTTGGTAAGTGCATGGGGTTACGGGAAGGGGAGGGCCTGGGTGGGATGTCAGTGCCGACTGGATGGACTGAATGGCCTCTCTTTGCATTGTAGGGATTCTATTGTTAACTCTTAACCTCTGAAATGGCCCGGCTAGCCACTCAGTTCCTGGGCAATTGGGGAATGGGTGACGGATGCTGGCCCTGCCAGCAATGTCCACATCCCACGGAAGAATTAAATAAGAAGCTCAGCGAGAACTGGCCCATTACCAGTTTATTACACGTCCGTCCTCAAGCGTACAAACTGCTTTGTAACCGAATGAGCCTTTTAATTTTATTCACACAGTGTGAGAAATTTCAGCGTGAGATAACCCTGTCCCATCTGTTTCACATTAGTGCAGCTGTAGCAGTCTCAGATTGGCCCAAGACTGTGCGTGTGCTCTGTACAAACTGAACGCCTGCCATCCTGCCAGCTCTTTGCCACAACGTTTTCAAAGCCAAGAGCGAAACTTAATTTATCTGCAAAATATTATTGTGTTGGGGATGGAGGCAGCAGGCCCCTAATGTGGGCCGGCACACCGGCACTGCTGCCTCACAGCGCCAGGGACCCGGGTTCGATTCCGGCCTCAGGTTACTGTCAGTGTGGAGCTTGCACATTCTCCCCGTGCCTGCATGGGTTTCCTTCCACATCCCAAATTTGTGCAGGTTAGCTGGATTGGTCATGCTAAGTTGCTCCTTATGGAATTTTCCCATCCTGCCCGCCATGGAAATGTAGGGAGCAGAGCAGGGTAGTTGGGGGGGGTGGGTGGGGGTGGACAGACCATGCAAAGGTTCATTGACCCTGGAAAATCCCACCCAAAGTCCCGGACCTTTGCATGATCCTGTTTCCGTTAGCCGCGGGAAAATATCGCCCCTAAGGAGTACGGTGTAAACCTTTTGGGATTGAGGTGAGGAGAAATTTCTTCACCCAGTGAATTCCAATCTGTGGAATTCACTGCCACAGATAGCAGTTGAGGCCAAAGTGTTGTGGGTGGAATCTTACCAAAGAATGACATAAATGTCAGGGTCTGATCGAAAACCGGAGTGTTTCTCTCCAGAGAAAGAGGCAGATTTTCTCTCTGGATCTTATATGTTAAGTGGTGGGCCTTAAATACACTGGTAATGTCGACTGCACTAAGAAAAACGGTGCCCCAATTAGACCAAGAGTTTCCAGCCTTGGGGTGAGCGAGGCTGGAAAATCATTGAATCCCTACAGTACAGAAGGAGGCCATTCAGCCCATTAAGTCTGTACTGACCATAATACCACCCTGGCCCTATTCCTGTAACCCCATGCACTTATCCTGCTAATCCCATGACGCCAGGGTCAATTTGGCATAGCCAATCAACCGAACCCGCACATCTTTGGAGTGTAGGAGGAAACTGGAGCATCTGGAGGAAACCCATACAGACACGGGGAGAATGTGCAAACTCCACATAGACAGTGACCGGAATTGAACCTGGGACCCTGGTGCTATGAGGCAACAGTACTAACCACTGTGCCACCGTGCTGCCCAAACTCCCACTCTTAGTGTCCAAAGACTTGTAAGTTAAGTCAGATGGATAGCGGGGTGGTGTGTGAAGGTTACGGGGATTGGGCAGATGTGTGGGCCTGGGTAAGATGCTCTTTTGGAGAGGCGGTGCAGAATCGATGGGCTGAATGGCCCTTCTCCTCCAGTGTAGGGATTCATTGATTCCCTGATTCGAGGTGATTGCTGGCTTCAGTGATAGAGGCGCTTTGTTTGCAAAACCAGTGCCAGCGTGTATCCAATACACAGGAGAGATTTCACCTATCTTTTGAAGGGACTGACAAAGAGGACCGTGTAAAAGGAGAGAATGGAATTACTGAGAGGGAGATAAGGAGCGACAGTTGGATAGACTCCTCGCTGCTGTCAATTATTGCCAATCAGACCAGCACGGAAGACAGCGTGAGATTGATTTCCAGCACTTCGGAATGATTGAATCACGGGGAAAAGATTGAGGAAAGAAAACGGCACTGCTTACTTTTAAAGGAGGGAACAGCTTTGAGTCCCTAACAGAAGCAGCATGGTGGCACATTGGTTAGCAGTGCTGCCTCACAGCACTAGGGTTTGACTCCAGCCTCAGGTCAGTGTCTGTGCAGAGTTTGTATATTCTTCTTGTGTCTGCATGGGTTTCCTCCAGATGCTCCCAAGATGTGATTAGATTTGATTTATTATTGTCACATATTAATATACGGTGAGAAGTATTGCTTCTTCCATGCTATACAGACAAAGCATACCGTTCATAGAGAAGGAAAGGAGAGAGTGCAGAGTTAGAGTGTAGAGGAAGAGCAACTTAATGCAAGGTAAGACCATTCAAAATTCTAACAGCATCAGGGAAGAAGCTGTCCTTGAGTCAGTTGGTATGTGACCTCAGACTTTTGTATCTTTATCCCAAAGGAAGAAGGTGGAAGAGAGAATGTCCGGGGTGGGAGAGGTCCTTAATTATGCTGACTCCTTTGCCGAGGCAGCGGGAAGTGTAGACAGAGTCAACGGATGGGAGGCTGGTTTGCGTGATGGACTGGGCTACATTCACAACCTTTTGTAGTTTCTTGAGGTCTTTGACAGAGCAGTAGCCATATCAAGCTGTGATACAGCCAGAAAGAACGCTTTCTATGGTGTGCAAGTTGGGTGGATTAGCCATGTTAAATTGCCCCTTAGTGTCAGGGAGACTAGCTAGGGTAAATGCATGGGGTATGGGGATAGAGCTTGGGTGGGATTATGGTTGGTGCAGACTCGATGGGCCGAATGGCCTCCTTCTGCACCGTAAGATTCTATGACTCAAAGCATAGGAGATATTAAGTGGTATTGGTAACCTAAACCGGAGTACTGAATCCAGGAATTCCAGGAGACTGAAACACAAGGCCTACTGTTTAAACGCCCGAGTCTCTCTGCACCTGCTGTTTATAGAAATACATTTTAAATAATCTTTCTGGATTGAAACCGATGAGAGGAATATTTAAGACAATGGTCAGGTTTTTGATTTCCAAGCAAGGGATTATTGACACTGCGAGACACTGAAAGCAGAAAAGCTTAAGGCTGTTTGGAGGTACAATTTATTAGTGCAATGGTGGGGGTGTCCAGAACCAATCGTTGTAGTCTAGGGGTGGGATTTTTTGGCTGTGCTCAGCCCAAAACCAGAAAATCCCATCTGAGATCCCGGACCTTTGCATGGTCCTCATCCTGCCCACTACGATTCCTGTGGCAGGCGGGATGGGAAAGTTTTACCCTAAGGGTACGGTGTAAACCTTCTGGGATTGAGATGAGGAGAAATTTGTTACCCGGAGTGGTAAATCTGTGGAATTCGCGGGCGCAGAAAGCACTTGAGGCCAAAATGGTGTGGGTGGAATCTTACCACAGAACGGCGTAAGTGCCAGGGTCTGATTGAAAACCGGAGTGTTTCTCTCCAGAGAAAGGGGTAGGTTTTCTTTTCAAATCTTAATGGATTTTATATATAAAAAACACAGCGGAGCATGTTTCACACTGTTATGTTGCAGGGCAGGCCTTAAACACACTGATAAAACCAGCTGCACTGAGAAACATGGCACCCTGATTAGACCAAGAATTAACCTCCCTCCTCCCAACCCCACCACCCCACCACGGAGGTCTCCCAACCCCTCCAGTCATCGCCAGCATTCTCTACCTCCAAACATGGCCATCAATGGACCACCCCCCCCCCACCGCCAAACAGTCATCGTAGCATTGGATAACACCCTCCTGCCAACAATAGTCATTGCCAGCATCAGACCCCTTCCACTCACCCCTCCATCCCATCACCTCTTCATCAGTCACCGCTGCCATCTCTCATGTCCACTGCCCCCCTCCACTACAAATAAGTGAACCCCCGCATCTGAAGCACCTCATCGCCCTCCCCCCCCCAATCCTGGCAATGCCCCTTTGGCACTGGCACTGCCAGGTTAGCACTCATGCCAATCTGTGCCAAGGGTTCAGTGCTGGGGGCATTTCCAGGGCACTACCTGGCCATGTCCCTCTCCTCACCTTTGCTCCCTCGGCAGGAGGGCTGGGGGAAGGATGTCCAAGATACAATTGTGTGAACCGCAAAGTCATGTCGGCAGGCATGAAACTTTAGTAAAGGAGGATTATATGGTGATGGATGTGTGTAATTATGTTGAAATTTATTTAAATCTATTCTGAACCTGATTATGTCAAATCGGAAATAGCGATCTCATCTGCGTCAGTCCTGTGGACAGAAAGTGCAGACTCAAGATTGCTCCCTGTATGTTTTTAAGAAGGAGTTTGATGTAACTCATGAAATAAAGGGGATTCAAGGTAATGTGGGCAAGGCAGGATCAAGCCATTACATTGGAAGATCAGCCATGGTCATAATAAATGGTGGAACAGGCTTGAAGGGCAGAATGGCCTCCTCCTGCTGCTATTTTCTACGTTTCAATAGGTTGCTCTGCATGGGCCCATTATTTCATCAAGGCTTGTGGGATTTTGCTGTGTAAAAGTTGGCTGCCACCACTCCTGCACTCATAGCAGTGACCGCACTTGCAACATATTTCATTGGCTGTTGTTACGTGCGACATGATGGCATAGTGGTGAGCGCTGTTGCCTCACAGCACCAGGGATGCAGTTTGGATCCGGAAACACTATACAAATCTGTTGGCTAGAAGATTGGGCAGATTTTAGGAACCAGTAAAGAGTGACTAAAATGATGATAATGTGGGGAAAGTAGAGTATGAGAGAAAGATAGTCAATGATATAGAAACAGATCATCAGGGTTTCTACAAGTATATAAATAGGCAAAGAATAACAAAAGCTGGTATTGGTCCCCCAGAGAGAGAATCTGGCGAACTGAGATTCCCACGGTGGGTGAGACAGGAAAATTTTTTACCGGGATCCTGAGGGGATTTGATAGAGTGAATACCTGGAGGCTGTTTCATCTCTGGGGACAAGTGAGAACCAGGAGACCCAGTTTTGGAATTAGAGGCCTACCTTTTAAGACAGCGATGAGGAGAACTTTTTTTGTTTGAGGGCAGCTAGTCTGTGGAATTTCCTCCCCCAGAGAGCAGTGGTCATTGAATTTACTCAAAGCTGAGTTAAACAGAGGTTTGGTAGGTGAGGGACTTGAGGGTTATGGAGGGCAGACAGGAAAGTGGAGTTGATACCAGAATCAGATCAGTCATGATCTTATTGAATGGCAGAGTAAGCTCAAAAGGCCAACTCCTACTCCTAACTGCTGTACCCCTATGATCCCATGTTTTGAAGGGGGGCAGAAACTATACCCCTGAGAGAAGGGTGGGGGGGATATACTGTACCCCTGAGAGAGGGAGGGGACTTCAGTTTGGTGAAGCCAACAGCATGACCTTCTCCAAGACAAAGCTTTATTTTTAAAGAAGGGTTTTTACCAAAATCAGACCACAGGTAGCCACTGGGAAGACAAACATCAGCGGACTGACAGCTTGACAAGTGCTGATGCGATGCTAGTGAAGGCGACAGCTCAAGAATATAGAGCTCCTGGCATGGGAACTTCAAGGATCTGCACTGCAAATGTGGTGGATAACAGACAGGTGATAAGGAACAGGCTTTTAATGTTTGACCATTTTGACAGCGAAGGAGGTGAATCAAAATGACTGCAGTGGAAGGGTGACCCTAATTAGACCTAAAGGCTAATAGGCTCCAGGACCATTTGGCCTGAATCCTAGGGACATAAAACAAGTGGCTGCAGATCGTTATACCTTCCAAAGGTTCTGGAAGAGTCCCAATGGATTGGAAAATAGTGAATGTAACACCCTTATTCAAGAAAAAAAGGAGGCAAAAAGCAGGGAATTATAAGGCCATTAGGCTAACATCCGTCATTGGAAAGTTGCTCGGATCTATTATTGAGATTATAGTGGCATACTTAGAAAATCCTAGTGGAATCAGGCAGAGTCAACATGGTTTGGTGAAAGGGAAATCATGTTGAACTCATTCATTAGAATTCTTTGAGGATTTAACAAATTAATTGGTAAAAAGGGCACCTGTAGTTGTTAGAATGAATTTAAGTTTATTTATTAGTGTCATGAGTAGACTTACATTAACACTGCAATTAAGTTACTGCGAAAATCCCCGAGTCATCACACTCTGGCACCTCTTCGGGTACAGAGGGAGAATTTAGCATGGCAGTGCACCTAACCAGCAATTCTTTTGGATTGTGGGAGGAAACTGGAGCATCCAGAGGAAACCCACACAGACACGAGGAGAATGTGCAAACTCCACACAGACAGTGACCGAAGTCGGGAATCGAACCTGGGCCCATGGTGCTGTGAGGCAGCTGTGCTAACCATTGTGCCACTGTGCTGCCCCAAGAATGGTCTCTGTGACAGATTTTGGCTGGAATTCTCTGACCTCACCCATGGCTGGGATTTGCCCCCCCCTCACGGTGAATGAACATTTGGCTGAGCGCCAAATTCTCCATTCTCACTGGGGCGTATCAGACCAGAGATTCCGGCCTTAGAGTTATGTCTCACTTTTGACACTTTGTACATTTTTGCAACATTTTGGACCCCCTGCACCCTCGTACCCACCCATCACCATAATTCTGCCAAGTTCCGCAAATTTAAAATATATTAGATTAAAATGTTTCTGCAGACGTAGGGGAATCAAAATGAGTGTGTTAACGGAGAGGGGAGCTTGAAAGGAATGTGACAGGTATTCATCCACTGTTATTCCCGGCAGTAATTACAAACCTGTTTTACTCTGCTGAACCTGTCAAGAAGCTTTATTTCCTACCTTTGGAAATAAAAGTCATTACACACCCCAATTATATTTTTGGAATAGGTGTTTCCTGGATGAGGCACTTTACACTGTAATTTTGACCTCAAAGGCACTGGTCTAATGACCTCCAGTCTGGCGTAGACCATGTTACTGTTATTGATTGTTCCATCTGCTCATATATCCACGTGAGCAGTGACTGCTCTGATTTAAGCATTTGTTGGCCTTTTCCTGAGCTTTCCAATGGATCACAGTGGTGTGCGCATAGGAAGGCAGAGTGATGGAGTATCACAGGGCCCTGTGACTCCCGCGCTAAATTAGCCAGTAAGATGCCAAATATTGGAATTGTGTTTAACTTAAGTGAAACTCTTCATTATTTCTACTCCGCAGTATCCTCGAACCCCTGGTGGCTCGATCTGTTCAGTGACTTGGAATGTTTAGTAAGGTCAGCATACTCCCATTTGACCATAGCCTGCTGTCCCCTTTGAGGAGGGGTGGGGTGGGAGCTGATTGAGGATGATTTAACCTGAGGGTCACCACATCTCCGGCCAGAGGCAAGTTGGGAAGGTGGGGCCTTCATGAATAACCTCAGCCACTACAGGAATTGAACCCAAGCTGTTGGCATTGCTGTCCATCATGGCACGATGGCACAGTGGTTAGCACTGCTGCCTCACTGTGCCATGGATCCAGGTTCAGTTGTGGCCTCAGGTTACTGTGTGTGTAGAGTTTGCATGTTCTCCCCGTGTCTGCGTGGGTTTCCTCTGGGTGCTTCGGTTTCCTCCCACACTCCAAAGATGTGCTGGTTAAATGGATTGATCATGCTAAGCTGACCCTTAAGTGTCCCAAGATGTGTCAGTTAGGTGGATTGGCCATGGTAAACTGACCATTAAGTGTCCCAAGATGTGTAGGTTAGGTGGATTGGCCAAGTCAAATTGCCCCTTAGTATCCCAAGATGTGTAGGTCAACGGGATTAGCCATGGTGAATGTGGGGGATTGCAGAGATAAGGCGGGGGAGAGGGCCTGGGTAAGATGCTCTTTCAGAGAGTTGTCACAAATTCAATGGGCCAAATGGCCTCTTCTGCACTGTAGTGATTCTATGAATCATGAACCAGCCAACTGAGCGAACCATCGCCCCAAGGGGCTTGCGGTATAGTGACCGTAGCAGTAAACATGGACAGCCAACTGAGCTAAAATGACTCCCCAGTAAGCCAAAGCTAATCCTACCACAACTAGTTGTGAAGAAAATAAGCCTTTGTACATGATAACAGTTGGGCATGCCCCAAAGCAGCTGTGTAGGATAAGTAAGCTGAATGCCAGCAGTGACTCAGTCTTGCCTGTGCGTCAGAAGGTTGTTGCCTCAACTGCTGGTCTAGGGTCCAGAGAACAAAAGAAGCTCCAGTGGAGGGAGTTTATTTATCAGTAATATTTGGTGGGATGTGCCATCGTTGCTAGGCCAGTATTTTTGCCCATTTTTTATTGCCCTTACGAAGGTGACGATGAGCTGCCCACTTGTATCTCTGCCGTCCATGTGCTGTAGGCGCTGTTAGGAAGGAGTGTTCTTGGATTTTGACCCAGCGACAGTGAGAGAGCTGCCATTGCTGCCTTACAGCTCGTGACTCCACTTACACACCCTTCAACCCCATTGGGAGGATTCACTAACACCCTGTCCTGGTCCTCCCATGCGGATGCTATAGTTAAGGAGATTTCTCAGAAGATTAAGGAAATTTGACATGTCTGCTGCACTCCCATCAACTTTTACAGATGCACCATAGAAAGCATTCTTTTTGGTTGTATCACAGCTTGGTATGGGCTCCTGCTCTACCCAAGACCGCAAGAAACTACAAAGGGTCATGAATGTAGCCTAGTCCCATCACGCAAACCAGCTTCCCATCCACTGACTCTGTCTACACTTCCTGCTGCCTTGGCAAAGCAGCCAGCATAATTAAGGACCCCACACACCCCGAACATTCTCTCTTTCACCTTCTTCTGTTGGGAAAATGATACAAAAGTCTGAGGTCGTGTACCAACTGACTCAAGGACAGCTTCTTCCCTGCTGCCTTCAGACTTCTGAATGGACCTACCTCGCACTAAGCTGATCTTTCTCTACACCCTAGCTATGATTATAACCCTACATTCTGCACTCTCTCCTTTCCTTCTCTATGAACAGTATGCATTGCCTATATAGCACGCAAAAAACAATACTTTTCGCTGTATACTAATACAAGTGACGATAATAAATCAAATCAAAATCAATCCACTCTTTGGGAACCCAGGCTTGCTGTTGTATCCACTTGTAAAGCCAGAGATGCTTTTATAACATAAAAGCAAAATTACTGCAGATGCTGGAATCTGAAACAAAAGCAGAAAATGCTGGAAAATCTCAGCATAAATCCCACGTATTTACCCTAATAATCCCCTGACACTAAGGGCAGGAACTTATGGCCTCGTTCATTCCAAAACCGTAAGATCCTGCCCGAGGTCAATGGACCTTTCCATGGTCCGTCCCTTGCCTGCTCCGATTCCCATGGTGGGCGGGACTGTAAAATTCCAGCCTAAGGGGAAATTTAGCATGACCAATCTACCTAACCCGCACATCTTTGGAGTGTGGGAGGAAGTGGGAGCACCTGGAGGAAACCCACGCAGACACGGGCAGAATGTGCAGATTCCGCACAGACACAGACTGTCCAATTTCTCGTTGCGGAGTGCGGTCTGTTTGTTGCGTTGCAAGGTCCCTTTAAGATAGTCATGCAGCGGGTGCATCTTAAAGGGGATGTTGCTCGGGCGTGGCCAGTTTGTTCCCTCTGCGGTATATTCCGGATTATTACTTGGTAACACAAAGTGAACAATGGCCACGAGAGATGGGAGTTTTGTTTTTAATCAGAAAATTAGGTTTTCGAGGGCTTAAAGAATTCAATAGGGCAAACTCAGTAATGGTCAGATTGTCACCAATGGCATATCTTGTACGCCTAGGTGGTCAATTCTGTGCAAAGGCTCTGACAATATATGCCAACAGAGGACACTATCCCTTTAAGTGTATGGGAGCTAGTGCCTGCCTCGTTTATAATGGGTTCCTACAAGGCTAAAGAATAGCCTGATGAGATCTGTGCATGCAGTGCAGCAGAGAGTTTGTTGGAATTATACGTTGCATGGGGAGAGTAAAGAAATTAGACCTTTCATTGACTAATCATTCAGGGCATGGGTCTGATCGCTGCTGTCCTGAGTGTATTGCTATGCCTACACGCTACTTTCTGTGATTCACTTACCAGGACCTCCCAGATTCCTCTGAACGTCGAGAAGTTGTATCATCTCCCTCATTTCAAATAATACACTGCATTTATATGAATGTACTGGCATTGTGGGCTGCCTCACAGCGCCAGGGACCTGGGTTCAATTCCAGCCTTGGGTCACTGTCTGCGCAGAGTTTGCACATTCTCCCCATGTCTGCGTGGGTTTCCTCTGGGTGCTCCGGTTTCCTCCCACAATCCAAAGATGTTCATGTTAGGTTGATTGGCCATGACAAGTTGCCCCTTAGTGTCAGGGGGATGAGCAGAGTAAGTTTTATGGGGCTGGGTGGGATTGTGGTTGGTCTAGACTCGATGGGCCAAATGACCTCTTTCTGCATTGATTCTATGATTCAATGCTGCCTCAGAGCGCTAGGGACTCGGGTTCAATTCCGGCCTCGGATCACTGCCTGTGTGGAGGCTGCACGTTCTCCCCATCTCTCCGTGGGTTTCCTCCCACTATTCAAAGATGCGTTGATTAGATAGATTGGTCATGCTAAATTGAGCCTTAATGTCAGGGGGATTAGCAGGGTAAGTGCGTGGTTTTATGGGGCTAGGGACTGGGTTGTTGGTGCGGCTGAATGTTCCCCTTCTGCGATTCTATGATTTTATAATTCCATGTCTGGACGTGGGTTCTAAACTGTAAACGTAACAGCAAAAATCATTTTTAAAATGGGAACCGCTTTTCGTTCTGGGTTTTAAGATGTAGCAACATCAGCTGTGAGGGACATCAAATTACCCTTCTGTGCATGAGGGCGAGTGAATTCAGAATATTCTATTCAATAAACAGCGCAAAAATGACCCAGAAATATTCCTCCCAAGTTATTAAAGTTGTGGATTCCTATCACCGGCAACCAAAACGTACAAAGAAGCGCAAGATGGTGACCACACTGACACACAACACAGCAGCCTGGGCCAACTTGATATTCCTATCGCTCATTTGCCATCAATCATCTTGTCAAGGGGGAAGCTTGCCTGTGTCCTCTTATAGAAACTAATTACTGCGTTTCAGCTGTCCAAGTAGGAAGGAAGCTTCTGGAAATCCACAAAGCCACAGATAGCAAAATGAGCCGGGTTGGTATAAAGAATAAAGAACAAAAACAGCCCGGGAAACAGGCCCTTCAGCCCAACGAGCCCACACCGCCACCTTAACACCACCAGTCCCCCCCTCCACCCATGACCCTTATCTATTGTTTTATGGCCATCCACATTGAGGGAAACTGATTTAGGGACAATTTATTACTTCCAATCAGCCCAACAGCACATCTTTGGGGTGTGGGAGGAAACCGGAGCACCCGGAGAAAACCCACGCAAGCACGGGGAGAATGCGCAAACTCCCACAGACACTGGCCCAAATCCATGTGTCTGCACAGCAAACAGTGATAGTCACTGAGCTGTCGTCTTTCCCAGCATCTGGTCCAGTTTAAGCACACACTAACGACAGGTATGAGCTATGAGTAAGGGACCCACTGCAATCGGTAATGGGGTCAGTGCAGTTCATGGCGCACGCATGTAGCATGCGTTGGGGCTGCCCTTTGATGCAGCCCAGTTTTGCAGAGTACGTCCTTTTGTTTTGGGAGGAGGATTTGGGGCGGCACGATGGCACAGCTGCTACCTCACAGCTCTAGGGACCTGAGTTCGATTCCCAGCTTGGGTCACTTTCTGTGCGGAGTCTGCATGTTGTCTGCATGGGTTTCCTTCAGGTGCTTTGGTTTCCTCCCACAGCCCAAAGATGTGCGGGTTAGGTGGATTGGCCATGGTAAATTGCCCTTTAATATCCCAGAATATGTAAATTAGAGGGATTAGTGGGGTTAAATGTGGGATTACAGGGCTAGGACCTGGATGGGATTGTTGTCCATGCAGACTCAATGGGCTGAATGGCCTCCTTTTGCACTGTTGGGATTCTGCGATTCAATGCAATTGAATAAATTACTGACAGAGCAGTCTGGTTAGTTGCTGACTGCTAAATGAAGGTTTGTTTTATTCATTTGTGGGACATGGGCATCACTGGCTGGCCAGTATTTATTGCCCATCCCCAGCTGCCCTTGGAGGGCAGTTGAGAGTCAACCACATTGCTGTGGCTCTGGACCTACATGTAGGCCAGACTGGGTAAGGATGGCAGATTTCCTTCCCTAAAGGATATTAGTGAACCAGATGGGTTTTTCCGACAATCAAAAAATGGTTTCATGATAGATTCTGAATTCCAGATACTTTTTATTGAATTCAAATTCCGCCATTCACCTATGGTGGGATTTGAACCCGGGTCCCCAGAACATTAGCTGAATTTCTGGGTTAATAGTCTAGTGATCACACCACTAGGCCATCGCCTCCCTCATCCGTCATCTTTGACCCTGTAATTCTTCTGTCTTTTACCTGCCCCCAGCCCCCCTTGTCTATGAGAGTTGGCTCAGAATGTGTCCTGACACAGTTGTTTTCGTGATGGCAGGAAGCAAAGTCAAAATGATTGACCATCATCTCCTCAAGGGCAGTTAGGAGTGAGCAATAAATGTTGGCCTGGCCATAAATACCCGCACCTCGTGAATGAATAAATGAAAAATGGTCATCTGTGAAACCCTGTGCAGTTGGCACTCAGAGAAACATAGAAACTAGAAGCAATATCCTGATGCTCCTTCCCCCCATATCCCTTGATCCCTTCACCCCAAAGCTATGTCTAATTTCTTCTTGAAATGTTTTGGCCTCAACTACTTTAGTGAATTCCACACATTCACCACCCTCTGGGTGAAGAAATTTCTCCTCACCTCAGTCTTAAAAGATTTACCCCCTTATCCTCAAACTATGACCCATCAGGAACATTCTTTCTGAATCTACGCTGTCTAACCCTGTTAGAATTTTATAAGCCTCAATGAGATCCCCTCTTCCAAATTCCAGTGAGTGCAATCCTAACTGACTTACGTCCTCCTTGTATGACAGACCTGCCACCCCAGGAAACAGCCTGGTAAACCTTTGCTGTACTCCCTCTATGGCAAGGACATCCTTCCTCAGATAAGGACACCCAAACTGCATACAATACTCTAGGTGTGGCTTCACCAACACCCTGTACAATTGCAGTAAAACATCCCTAGTCCCCTACTCAAATCCTCTCGCTGTGAAGGCCAACATATCTGGATATTTGCTAAACATGGGAAAGATGGGAAGGTATAAAAGTAGGGAGGTCTTGCTGCAGCTGTATAGGGCATTGGTGAGGCCGCAGCTGGAGTACTGTGTGCAGTTTTGGTCGCCGCACTTATGCAAGGATATTTTGGCCTTGGAGGGAGTGCAGAGGAGGTTTACTAGGCTGATACCGGAGTTGAGGGGGTTGAGCTATGAGGAGAGGCTGAATAAACTGGCTTGTACTCGTTAGAGTTTAGAAGAATGAGGAGAGATCTCATTGAGACGTATAAGATGATGAATGGGATGGATAGGATAGAGGTGGAGAGACTCTTCCCGCTCAGAAAGGACAGTAGGACTAGGGGGCACAGCCTCAAGATAAAGGGGGGGCGGTTTAGAACGGAGTTGAGGAGGAACTTCTTCACTCAAAGGGTGGTGAATCTCTGGAATTCTCTGCCCGTTGAAGTGGTGGAGGCTGCCTCGCTAAATATTTTTAAGACGCGGGTTGATGGGTTTTTGATAAGAGAGGGGATTAAGGGTTATGGGGAGAGGGCGGGAATGTGGAACTGAGCCACGACAGATCAGCCATGATCTTATTGAATGGCGGGGCAGGCTCGAAGGGCTAGATGGCCTACTCCTGCTCCTATTTCTTATGTTCTTATTCTTATGTTCTTATGTAACACAGGGAAATGAGATTCAACACCCTTTGCTGTTGTGCAGGGGCCACACAGCCAACCAGTTTATTGGCAATCAGCTTAGGTTGGACAAACTTGGTTTGTTCTCACTGGAACGACAGAGGTTGAGGGGTGACCTGATAGAGATTTACAAGATTATGAGTGGCATGGACAGAGTGGATAGTTAGATGCTCTTTCCTGGGGTAAAAAAGTCAAGTACTAGGGGACGTAGGTTTAAGGTGCGTGGGGAAAAGTTTAGAGGAGATGTGCAAGGCAAGTGTTTTACACAGAGGGTGGTGAATGTCTGGAATGCGCTGCCCAGGGAGGAGGTGGGAGCAGGTACAATAGCAGCATTTAAGGAGCAAATTGACAAATATATTAATTGGATGGGAATGGAAGGATACGGACTCCATAAGTGCGTCATGACTGGCACAAGCCTGGTGGGCCGAAGGGCCTGTTCCTGTGCTGTACTGTTCTTTGTTCTTTAGCAATAGGAGCAATTCCTGTTTGGAAATAGTTAAGCAGCAGCTCATCAATGTGCCCAATAAAAGCTGTCATAATGTTCTCTTCCAATACAATGGAAATTGCATTAGTGCTCACCGCCTCACAGTATGCAGGCAAGGAATTGCAAGGCAGTTTCTAACACCTCCGCAAACCCACAGTGCTGTTTCGTTCAGCAGCAACTTGCATTTAACTAGCACCTTCAATGCGGAAACATATCTCAGAGTGCCCCACGGGGCCATAGAAGGTGAAAGAGATAGGATGGGGGCTTCAGCATATGGATGGGAGTTTTTCAATCGGGACATTGGTGGCCTGGGAGCCAAAATAAGTGATGGGGTGATGGGTGAACAGAGTTTGGTGTGGGTTGGGGAGGTGCAGGCAGAATTCTGGAGGACTGGGGCAGCACAGTGGCACCGTGGTCCAGTAAGAAGTCACACAGCATCAGGTTAAACATAGAACATTGAACCCTACAGTGCAGAAGCAGGGCCTTCGGCCCATCGAGTCTGCACCGACCACAATCCCACCCAGGCCCTACCCCTACATCCCTACATATTTACCCTCTAACCTACACATCCCAGGACACTCAGGAGCAATTTTAGCATGGCCTAACCCGCACATCTTTGGACTATGGGAGGAAACCGGAGGACTCGGAGGAAACCCACGCAGACACGAGGAGAATGTGCAAACTCCACACACACAGTGACCCGAGCCGGGAATCAAATCCAGGTCCCTGGAGCTGTGAAGCAGCAGTGCTAACCAGTGTGCTGCTGTGCCATTAAAGTCCAACAGGTTTATTTGGCATCACAAGCTTTCGGAGAGATGCTCCTTCATCAGGTGAGTTGGGTTCACAAACAGGACATATATAGACAGAGACTCAGTTAGAAGATAATGGTTGGAATGCGAGCCTTTATCGGTAATCAAGTCTTTACAAGTACCGACAATGGGAGTGGAGAGAGGGATAACCAAGAGGTGTGAATGGTCTCCAACCAGGACAGTTAGTGAAGTTTTGCAAGCCAGGCAAGTCATGGGGGGGGTTACAGGTAGTGTGACATGAACCCAAGATCCTGGTTGAGGCCATCCTCATGTATGCGGATTCAGTGGTTGGCACTGCTGCCCCACAGCTCCAAGAACCCAGGCTCAATTAATAAAAGCGAATTACTGCGGAGGCTGGAATCTGAAAAAGAAGAGAAAATGCTGGAAAATCTCAGCAGGTCTGGCTGCATCTGTAAGTCATGATGTGGATGTGCCGGCGTTGGACTGGGGTAAACACAGTAAAAAGCCTGACAACACCTATGTGTGAGAACCTCTCCGGCTACGTCGAGGGCATCCTGAAACCCATTATACAAAGAACCCCCAGCTTTTGTCGCGACACTACGGACTTCCTACGGAAACTCAGCACACACGGAGCAGTTGAACCAGGGACACTCCTCGTCACAATGGATGTCTCGGCGCTCTACACCAACATCCCCCACAACGATGGCATTGCTGCGACTGCCTCAGTACTCAATGCTGACAACTGCCAGTTTCCAGATGCAATTTTACAACTCATCCGCTTTATCCTGGACCACAATGTCTTCACCTTCAACAACCAGTTTTTCATCCAGACACACGGAACAGCCATGGGGACCAAATTTGCACCTCAATATGCCAACATCTTCATGCACAGGTTCAAACAAGACTTCTTCACTGCACAGAATCTTCAACCGATGCTGTACACTAGATACATCGATGACATTTTCTTCCTTTGGCCTCATGGTGAACGATCACTGAAACAACTATATGATGATATCAACAAATTCCACCCCACCATCAGACTCACCATGGACAATTCCCCAGAATCAGTTGCGTTCTTGGACACACGCATCCCCATTAAGGACGGTCACCTCAGCACCTCACTGTACCGCAAGCCCACAGACAATCTCACAATGCTCCACTTCTCCAGTTTCCACCCTAAACATGTTAAAGAAGCCATTCCCTATGGAAAGGTGCATCTGTAAGGACAGAAAAGAGGTAATATCTCCAGTCTGGATGACCCTTTTGTCAAAACTTTGCCACCAGTTACTTTTGTTCTTCTATTTTACACTGAGTTGCATTCCGATTGTCTAACCCAGCCCCAACTGCGCATTAGCCTAATTACCTCTCCAAGTGGCATGTTCGAGGTGAAGTATGTCGGCTGTTGAGTGTGAACGGTTACAAGAGATAAGTGGTTGCTGGGAATGTCGTCTCCAAATCAGTTTTTGCACACTTATTTTAAAAATGAAAGCATCCTTTCGAAGGACATTGCTCTGGCGGCCTACTTTTATTGTTATCTCTCATCCATAATTTGTTTTGACAACGCTTTAATCATTGTAATGCCTTGTTCCCTCTGGGGAGCCCAGTGTTAACGACGAGAGTTATTTTGCCAAGATAAAGCGGATATTTGCCGGTTGTTAGGCAAAACCTTGCTTCTCTTACTTTGTGTTTTCCAGCTGGTTTTCTTTGTAGGGGGGAATGAGGAGGCATCAATGTATTGGAAAGTCCTGTCCTTCTAAACTCCCTGTTCTCACCCCTCATCCCTTCAACCTCAGGCTTGCCAGGCTGATTTTCAAATGGTCAAAAAAGGGAAGCCATCAGGCTGGTAACTCAAGGAATTGAGCATTTGACTTCTGTGATATATGTATATATATATTGTATGTTGGGGTTTGAGGTGTGGACTGCCCCTTTAAGAGTGTGGGTCAGGTGACTATTGGGCAAATAGCTCCGCCCAGTGTGGGACTCAGTCGGGCAGTCTTAGACCTGACTGTGAATGAGTGCAAACCTCAATTAAAGAGCTCTCGGTTTTCAAGTTACCAAGCCGACCCCATGATTCTTTATGTACAGTGATTAGCACTGCTGCCTCACAGCGCTAGGGTTCAATTCCCGGCTTGGGTGACTGTGCGGACTCCACACATTCTCCCTGTATCTGCATGGGTTTCCTCCAGGTGCTCCGGTTTCCTCCCACAGTCCGAAAGGCGTGCTGGTTAGGAGGATTGGCCGTGCTAAATTCTCCCTCAGTGTACCCGAACGGACACCGGAGTGAGGTGACTCGTGGATTTTCGCAGAAGCTTCATTGCAGTGTTAATGTAAGCCTACTTGTGACAATAATAAATAAACTTAAAGCGACGCGTCTATCTTGCTCTAGTGGCCGTTATGATAAAAGCAAAATACTGCGGATGCTGGAATCTGAAACTAAAATAGAAAATGCTGGAAAATCTCAGCAGACCTGACAGTGTCTGTGGAGCGAGAATAGAGCTAACACTTCAAGTCTGGATGACCCGTCGTTAGTTGAGAAACATGGCATATATTGTGATATATGTTTGTCATCGATGTTGTGTCTGTCTATATATGCCGTGTTTGTGAACTATCGTCCACTCATCAGGGAAAGAAGCAGTGCTCCAAAAGCTCGTGATTCCAAGTAAACTTGTTGGACTTTAACCTGGTGTTGTGAGACTTCTTACTGTGTCCAACCCCAGTCCAACGCCAGCATCTCCATATCATGAATAAAACTATGGTTACAGAAATGAGGGTTAGCACAAGTATTGTTGTCTGTAGCCCAAGTCTATTGCTTCGAGACAAGCTCCCTTTATTAATTACAGTGATGTGTGCCACTTAGGATGAATACTTTTCATTGACCTAACCTTTGTTTCAAGAAACAGTTGGTGTATGGCTGTAATCTCAGGTTATACCGGGATTGAGACTTGGCAGCCCAGCCGATATTCCATGGCCTTTCAGCGGGACAGGGACAATACCAGCAGAGGCGAGGCGAGAAAAACCCACTCTCCATCTAAGGCAAGGCAGGATTCTCCCACCCTGTTGGCTCCTGGCACAGCTGCCAGCGAACGTTGGCGCTCAGCCGGAACTTCATCCATTGCAGCGGGACTGGAGAATCCCAGTCGCGGGTGAGGGTGGAGATTTTCAGCCACAGTGTCAGGTAAGAGTGTCTCACCTACTGGATGTGGAGAGGATGTTTCCTCTTGTGGGAAGAATCGAGAGCTAGGGAGTCAGTGTTTAAAAATAAGAGGGTCGCACAATTAAAACAGGAATTCTTTTCACTCAGAAGCTTGTGAGTGTTTGGAACTCTTCCTCGGTGGAAGCAGAAACTTTGAATATTTCTAAGTAGGAGGTGGTTAGATTCTTGGTAAGTGGGGGTGGTGATAAATTATGTCGGTGCAGATTTGAGGTTACCCTGAGACCAGCCAAGATCTTAATAGATGGTGGATCAGGCTAAAGGGGCTAAAAGGCCTACTCCTTCTGTTTGTATGTTCATAACAAATGTGTCAAGCAAAGTTATTCAAATGCGATGTTTTAAAATTGATTAATTTAGATCGGAGTTGAGGAAGAACTTCTTCACTCAAAGGGTGGTGAGTCTCTGGAGTTCTCTGCCCATTGAAGTGGTGGAGGCTGACTATATTTAAGTCACGGGTAGATAGGTTTCTGGTAGACAAGGGAACTAAGGGTTATGGGGAGAAAGCAGGAAAGTGGAACTGATCCACTTCAGATCAGGCATGATCTTATTGAATGGCGGGGCAGGCTCGAAGGGCTAGATGGCCTACTCCTGCTCCTATTTCTTATGTTATTATTAGCTCACAGGGCAACCAGTTGAGGTTAGAGAAACCTAAAGCATGGTGCATGCCTTGGAAGGGGGAGAGGGTTCATTCTAGCATCTTCAAATCATGGAATCCCTGTAGTGCAGAAGGAGGCCATTTGGCCCATCACAATGGGTGGAATTGTTGACACCGACAGCAATCCCACCCTCCCCTATCCCCGTAACCCAACATATTAACCCTGCTAATCCCCTGATCTACACATCTTGGGACACTAAGGGGCAACTTAGCATAGCCAATCCATCTAACCCGCACAGGAGGAAACCAGAGCACAGGGGAGACTATGCAGACTCCACACAGACAGTGACCCGAGGCCGGAATCGAACCCGGGTCCCTGGCGTTGTGAGGCAGCAGTGCTAGCCACTGTGCCACCGTGCTGCCCCAGTTTTCCTTCTAATTATTTACATGAATCTTTGGCTGATTGAATGAAGATTTTGACCTGCCTTCTCTGCAGTGAGAGCAAATTGTGTAGATCTTACCCATTACTCCCGTTTCTTAATTGTTCCCACTTGAGATAAAGACAATGTTTGCCTTTGCTAATAGGACATTGCAACCCTGCGCACAAATCTGAGATTAGATTAATCACATTTACAAATGTATTCTTTTGAAAGATTCGCATAGAAATTTCTGTTAATGAAAACAGAAATTTGAGATCATGGTAATTTTATTCACAAACAATTGTTTGGATTGATTTTATTTTGACAGTGAATAGGAATAAATTCATTAGTCTTCTGGCAAAATGAGTATAAGCAGAGTGGAAACTTACCGCACAGGGCCAGTGTGTGGCGACAAGAGGATTACAATCCTTTGGTTGGACATTAACACTGAATTGAAGTTATTGTGAAAATCCCCTAGTCGCCACGCTCCAGCATCTGTTTGGGTACACTGAAGGAGAAGTTAGCATGGCCAATGCACCTAACCAGCACATCTTTTGGATTGTGGGAGGAAACCAGAGCACCCGAGGGAACCCACGCAGACACGGGGAGAATGTGCAAACTCCACACAGACAATGACCCAAGCCAGGAATCAAACCTGGCTTCCTGGCACTGTGAGACAGCAGTGCTAATCACTGTGCTACTGTGCCGCCTCTTGTGATATGTCACATATCAGTTTGGAAAATGGCGTTGGCAGGTCATCACATTGTTCTTGTCATTTTTTTTAATGTACCAAATGCTGGACTAGAGGGACATTTTGGTCCTTTTAGCTCGTCCCGATAATTGAACATAGGTTGGAGTGTTTTTTTGTCAGTTTCAAACCTTGGGCCAATCTCTTCCTCCAATTTTCTAGACACGGAATTCAAAACTTTGGTGGTGTTCTCACTCACACCAGTTCCTGTGTTCGGTAACGTACTGTGCCTCCCATCCCTGAATGAGGGACATTGCAAATATACCACTTGCAGAAGATGTGCTCAAAATCGTTCATGACCTCAATTCTACCTACTTCTGTAGTCTCCTCCATCCTACCCTCTTCTGAGAACTCTCTTCCGACTCTGGCCTCTTCAGCATCTCTGACTTTCTTCGCCCATTATGGGTGACTAAATAAGCTCTCGATTTCCCTCCCTAAACCCCTCTGCCCTTCCTTTGACAAGCATTTGATCAAATTTCTGAATGTTTCCTTGGTCTGTAAAGCACTGCGGGATGTTTTACTTTCTTTTTGTTCATTCCTGGGACCTGGGTGTCGCTGGCTGGCCAGCATTTATTGCCCATCCTTAGTTGCCCAAGGGCAGTTGAGAGTCAACCACATTGCCATGTTCTGGAGTCACGTGTAGGTTAGATCAACAGATTTCCTTCCCTAAAGGACATTAATGAACTAGATGTTTTTTCCGACAATCGACAATGGTTTCATGGTCATCAGCAGATTCTTAACTCCAGATATTTTTTAATGAATTCAAAATTTACCATCTGCTGTGATGGGATTCGAACTCGGGTCCCCAGAACATTAGCTGAGTTTCTGGATCAATAATCCAGCAATAATACCATTGGGCCATCGCCTCCCCTGAAGTGTTGTATAAATGCGAGTTGTTGCTGGTTTCGCCTCTACAACGTAGGCTTGTTAATGAAGCAAGGCGAATTTTCTAAATGGGGAAAGGCTTGGGAAATCTGTAGCACAAAGGGACTTTGGAATCCTGGTTCAGGACTCTCTTAAGGTTAACGTGCATGTTCAGTTGCTGTTAGGGAGGCAAATTTAATGTTAGCATTCATGTAGAGAGGGTCAGAAGTAAAAAGCAGGGAGGTACTGCTGAGGCTGTATAAGGCTCAGTCAGACACCCATTTGGAGTATTGTGAGCAGTTTTGAGCTCCAAACCCAAGGCAGGATGTGCTGGCCTTGGAGGGGGTCCAGAGGAGGTTCACAAGAATGATCCCAGGAGTGAAGAGTTTGTCATATGAGGAGCAGTTAAGCAGTCTGGGTCTATATTCAATGGAGTTTGGAAGGATGAGGGGGACATAATTGAAACTTGCAGAATACTGAGAAGCCTACATAGACTGGACGTGGAGAGGATGTTTCCACTAGTGGGAGAGTCTCGAACTCAAGGGCACAAACTCAGGGTACAAGAACGCTCCTTTAAAATTGGGATGAGGAGGAAATTCTTTAGCTAGAGGGTGGTGAATCTGGAGAACTCCACAAAGAACTGTGGAGGCCAGATCATTGAGTCTCTTTAAGATAGAGATGGATAGGCTCTTGATCAATAAGGGGATCAAGGGAGAAGGCAGGAGAATGGAGACGAGAATCATATGAGCTATGATTGAATGGCGGAGCAGACTCAATGGACCCAGTGGCTTAATTCTGCTCCTATATCTTATGTCGCAGACAATCTGCACAAGTTTTTCTTCCACACAAGGGTTTTTGCTTCCCTTGACAACACCTGGTAACCTGGTCAGTGGGGAGCAAGAAGCTGGGGAGAGTGCCAGAATTAACGGAGGCAGAGATTTGAGCTTCCTCGACTCGCACTAATGTGCTGTGCCGCCTACTCGGAGGCAAAAAGGCCTCGCTTGTTGTTTCCATAACAACACTTCCTTGTTGATTTCTCACAATTACCACAATTATCACCATTCGTAATTATCCTGGTAGGGGAAAAAAAATGCAAATTCGCGAGTTTATCCTGTGTTTACACTGTCAAGATGCATTGGTGTTTAGAAGCATGTTTGCAAATGCAGTGTTTGAATATATTTGCATAATTCAAGAGGTTTGCATTAATCTTGTCGATTCTGCTGTTTTTTTCCTCTCTCTCCCCCCCATTCAATTCTCCATTGCTGCATCTTTGAATAGCTATTTACGACTAATTTAAGGAACCAGTGATTCATTGATGGTACTAAAAAGATGCATTGAAATGAATCGGTGCGCATGCTAATTATTGGAGTTCAGCATTAAGCCCTTGTTAGAATGCTGTCTAAAAGTATGATGGGGGAAGTTCTCCCATCCTGCCTGCTCTGGAAGTCGTAACGGGCAAAGGTCCATTGGCCTCGAGTAGGATTCTTCAATGTTGGGGTGAACGCGGTCGGAGAATCCCACATTATATCTTACATTTTGGCCCATCGAGCCTCTGCTATGTAGTTAGCCGATCCAATTATGGTGTGGCGATGCTGGTATTGGGTTGGCAAGAAGTCTCACAACACCAGGGTAAAGTCCAAGAGGTTTATTTGGAATCACGAGCTTTTGGAGCACTGCTCCATCATCAGATGAGTGCGTCAGTGTGAGTGTGTTCACTCACCTGATGAAGGAGCAGTGCTCCGAAAGCTCATATTCCAAATAAACCTGTTGGATTTTAACCTGGTGTTGTGAGACTTCTTATTCCATTCAGTCATGGCCAGAGAACTGTCATCAAGGGCTTCTCTTGCCCTTCCTGTTCCAAGGTGTGTAGGATAGATGGATTTGCCATGGTAAATGTGTGGGGTTCTTGGTATAGGGCTGGGGAGAGGGCCTGGGTAAGATGCTCTGTCAGAGAGTTGGCGCAGACCCGATGGGCTGAAGGGTCTCTTTCACGGGTGGCACAGTGGTTAGCACTGCTGCCTCACGGTGCCAGGGACCTGGGTTCGACTCCTGGCTTGCATCACTGTCTGTGTGGAGTCTGTACATCCTCCCCGTGTCTACGTGGGTTTCCTCCGGGTGCTCTGGTTTCCTCCCATAGGGTTAAATGGTTTGGCCATGCTCAGTGGCTCCTTAGTGTCAGGGGGACTAGCAGGGTATGTATATGAGGTTACGGGATAGGATTTGGGTGGGATTGTTGACGGTGAAGGCTCAATGGGCCAAGTGGCCCCCTTCTGCAGTGTAGGGAGTCTATGATACTATGATTCGTACATCGTTATCTCTCATTGTTCCTTCTTGCTTCTTATCAAAATGCTGCCCGTTGGCAACATCACCCGATAACACAGCATCAGTTACTGCAGCTATGTGTGTAACATCAATCTATACCTCACCACTGGCTTCCTCAACACCGCTCACTAAATTATCAGACTGGTGGTCAGGTTTCCATGACACAACGAGCAGAAACTCCCTCTAATTAAATATTGGGAAGACCAACCAACGGGGAGGTGATGGCCGAGTGGTATTATCACTAGACTATTAATCCAGAAACTCAGCTAACGTTCTGGGGACCTGGGTTCGGATCCCACCATGGTGGATGGTGCAACTGAATTCAATACTATCTGGAATTAAGGATCTAGTGATGACTATGAACCCATTGTTTGTTGGAAAAACTATCTGGTTTATTAATGTCCTTTAGCAAAACATATTGCAGCGACGTAAAACCTTGGTTAGACCGCATTTGGAGTATTGCATGCAGTTCACCACACTACCAGAAGGGCATGGGATCTTTGGAGAGAGTGCAAAGAAGGTTCACCAGGATGTTGCCTGGTCTCGAGAGAGTTGCCTATGAGGAAGGGTTGGATAAGCTAGGATTGTTTTCACTGGAAAGACGGAGGCTGAGGAGAGACATGTAAGAGGCCTACAAAATGATAAGAGGCATGGACAGGGTGGAAGTAGTTTGACTTGTCAAAGTCAAAGGCTTTTTCCCAGGGTTCAAGTGTCAATTACCAGGGGGCACAGGTTCCAGGTGAGAGGGGGAAAATTTAAGGGAGATGTGCGGGGTAAGATTTTTACACAGAGAGTGATGGATGCCTTGAAGCAGACACATTAGTAACATTTAAGAAGCATCTAGATAGGCAGATGAATAGGGAGTGAATAGAGGAATCGGTCCGAGTGAGGACAGAAGGTTTATTTTTGTTTAGCTGGGGCATCATGATCGACAAGGACTTGGAGGGCCGGAGAGCCTGTTCCTGTGCTGTACTTTTCTTTGTTCTTTGTTGTTCTTCAAGTACCACTGTGCTGTGTTGCACAGTGCATTTGGCAGAGAGGAGCAACTGTGGAATAAATAGAAGATATTTTTGAATTGACTGATGTGCCAGGTTGTGGGGGATTGTGACACAAATCCAGAAGTTTCTCTTACAGCGTGGCTTTATTCTACTTTGGATTTCATGGGAAAAGAAGTGAAGACATTAGTCCTCTCATGTTGAAGAGGGGAAAATATGCGTCAGATTAATTGCCAGAATTTCAGAAGAGAGGGTGCATTACATTTGGGACATTAATGGATACTGTATTTGAAGGAAGGTTTAAGCCCAAGTTGATACTGCACTGATCTAATTCCTATATATATATGTATATATATATATATATCTAGTGAGTCAGTCCAGGTCGTTCTAACAAGTGAGACAAAAGACTATTTGTAGAAAGAACTCCCTGCAGTGCACCAGTACAATGAGGTTCAATGTATCACCAATAAAACACAATTGTATTCCCACATATGATTCTTCAACTTCTATTTATTGCTAACAATATAATACAAACATCTCTGCATAAACTCATCTTGTCAGAATTCAATTGCAATTACATCAGTGCTCTTAACCCTTCACTTGGTCTTTCTGATCTCACACAGCAGGGGTGGCACTGCTGCCTCACTGCACCAGGAACCCGGGTTCAATTCCGGCCTCGGGCAACTGTCTGTGTGGACTTTGCACGTTCTCCCCATGTCTGCATGGGTTTCCTCTGGGTGCTCTAGTTTCCTCCCGCACTCCAAAGATGCGCAGGTTAGGTTGATTAGCCATGCTAAAGTGATCCTTAGTGTCAGGGATATGATCAGGGTATATATGGAGGGTTTAAGGGATAGGGCCTAGGTGCAATTGCTGTTGGTGCAGGGTCAATGGGTCAAAAGGTGCCATAGGGATTCTATTATATTGCACCTGTCACGCATTTCATTAAAGGTTTGAATGTTTGCTTGAGAAGGTTTATACTGTGCCATTATTTTTCAACAGAAAAGCTGAGACTCTCAGTGTAAATGTCTACCAAGGTGGAAAAATAACAGGAAAACAGCCAAGGAAATGGAAGACTTTGGTTTTACAAACAAACTGAAACAAGTAAGAGTTATTGTGGTCTCAGCAAAGGAATTGAGTAATAGATGTGGGAGGATCTATCTGCAGGAGGGAGTGTGCTTCAGATAGCTGTCACAGACAGAATGAACTTTCTCTCTTATGCCCATATAGAAAGAGGTATGGATTTTCTTACCCTTGCTGCGTGTATTCCAGCTAAATAATTCAGCAGCAAGCTTTTGTGGGTTTAAAATGAAGCAGGTTATTTATTCTCACGCATTTAAACCAAATTAACATAACATCATGCATGCACATGAGTGCGCGCGTGTGCGCACATATACACACGCATGCACACACACACATTGAATACAGACAAGTACAGTGCACTTTTATATTCAATTCAGTGTCTGATTCACAATTTTCAGCCTCTGAAGTGACAGGCCTCTGGTTTCTTGACTGATTTGATGATTTAAACCTGAAACAAGAATCTTGCGAAGGGAATGGCTCACGTCATGAGGTTTCTTGTCGTTGAATATCTAGGATGTTGCTTCACAGATGAACTTCTGAAACTGGGCAGGTTAAGTATTTTGGCTGCTTAATGACTGGCAATTAATTTTACATTCTAATTCTACAAGTTTAGAGGTTTTCTTTTAATGCAATCGAGAAGAAGCAGGGTTAACCTTATTGAAACATATAAGATCCTGAGGGGATTTGATAGGGCAGATACGGGGAGAATATTTCCACTTTTGGGGAGAGACCAGGAATAGGGAACATAGCCTAAAATATCGGGAATTAAGAATCTACTGATGACCGTGAAACCATAGAATCATACAGTGCAGAAGAGACCCTTCGGCCCATCGGGTCTCCACTGACACATTAGAAACACTTGAATTCCCAGCTAATTTCATCACTTGGCACATAGCCCTGAATGTTATGATGCACCAAGTACTCATCCAGATACTTTATAAAGGATGTGAGGCAACCCGCCTCCACCACCCTCCCAGGCAGCGCATTCCAGACCATCACCACCCTCTGAGTAAAAATGTTTTTCCTCACATCCCTCCTAAACCTCCTGTTTCTCACTTTGAACTTGTGCCCCCTCAAGCCTGACCCTTCACCTAAGGGGATTATCCACTTATCCACTCTGTCCGTATCCTCATAATCTTGCACGCCTCGATCAGGTCACCCCTCAGTCTTCTCCGCTTCAACAAAAACAACCCAAGCCTACCCAACCTCTCATCATAACTTCAGCGTTCCATCCCAGACAGCATCCTGGTGAATCTCCTCTGAGTCCTCTCCAGTACAATCACATCCTTCTCATAATGTGGGTGACCAGAACTACACACAAATCCTCTAACTATGGCTTCACCAAAGTTCACCAACATGACTTCCTTACTTTTCTAATGTATTTTGACTTCATTTATTATTGTCACTTATTGGTATACGGTGAAAAATATTAGTTCTTCCACACCATACTGACAAAGCATACTGTTCATAGAGAAGGAAAGGAGAGAGTGTAGCATGTAGTGTTACAGTCATAGCTAGGGTGTAGAGAAAGATCAGCTTAATGTGAGGTAGGTCCATTCAAAAGTCTGATGGCAGCAAGGAAGAAACTGCTCTTGCGTTGGTTGGTATGTGTATCTTTTTCCCAACAGAAGAAGATGGAAGAGAGAATGTCCAGGGTGCGTGGAGTTCTTAATTACGCTTGCTGCTTTTCCAAGGCAGCAGAAGTGTAGACAGTGTCAATGGATGGGAGGTTGATTTGAGAATTGGACTGGACTTGGTTCATAACCCTTTGTAGTTTCTTGCAGTTTTGGGCAGAGCTGGAGCCATACCAAGTTGTGATGCACCCAGAAAGAATGCTTTCTATGGTGCATCTGTAAAATTGGTGAGAGTCATAATGGACATGCCAAATTTCCTTAATCTCCTGAGAAAGTAGAGGCGTTGGTGGGCTTTCTTAACTATTGCATCGGCATGGGGGGGGGTACCAGGACAGGTTGTTGGTGATCTGAACACCTAAAATCTTGAAGCTGTCGATCATTTCTACTTTGCCCCCATTGATGTAGAAATGATGAAGTCAATGACAGTCTTCTACATTCTGTTGACATTAAGGGGGAGATTATTATTGTCACACGAGTTCACCAGATTCTCTATCTCTTTTCTGTGCTCTATCTCATCATTGTTTGAGACCCGACCCACTGTGGTGGTATCATCAGCAAACTTGAAAATCGAGTTGGAGAGGAATTTGGCTGCACAGTCGTTGGTGTATAAGGAGTATAATAGGGGGGCTGAGAACACAGCCTTGTGGGGACCTGGTGTTGAGGATGATCGTGGAGGAGCTGTTGTTGCCTATACTTACTGATTCATAGAATCCCTGCAGTGCAGAAGGAGGCTATTCAGCCCATCGAGTCTGCACTGACCACAGTCCCACCCTATTCCCGTAACCCCACATATTTACCCTGCCAATCTCCCTGATACTAAGGGGCAATTTAGCATGGCTAATCAACCTAACCCACGCATCTTTGGAGTGTGGGAGGAAACCGGAGCACCCGGAGGAAACCCATGCAGACGCGGGGAGAATGTGCAAACTCCGCACAGACAGTGACCCGAGGCTGGAAATTGAACCCAGGTCCCTGGCGTTTGAGGCTACCACTGTGCCACCATGCAGTCTGTGGGTTAGGACGTTCAGGATCCAGTCACAGAGGGAGAATCTGAGCCCCAGGCCGTGGAGTTTGGAGATGAGTTTTGTAGGAATCATGATGTTGAAGGCTGAGCTGAGCTTTAGACGGGCAGATGTCAGCAAACACAAGCTTGCAGACTTAACCTTAACAAGTCTACGGGATACAAGCCAGCTACATCGATTTACAAATCAGTCAGAATGCCAATTGTGCCTCTTTGTAGCACTAATTGGGAATGCAAGGCATGGATAAGATAGGAACTGTCATTCCATCAATAGATGCTAAGCTGAAGATACTCCACATCAGCTTTGAATCTAGCTTATTGACAGCTTTGAGTTGGGAAGCCTCTTTAGGCTGTGATATATCACAGAGCCCGTTGATCAGTTTATCAGTTCTCTACAATATATCCACATGATAAGAATTGGGCAAGAGTGAGATTGAGAACAAAATGGATCAAAGAAAATAAAAAATGGAGTTGATTAGAGGCAGATGGCTGGAGAACTGATGAAATGCAAATTAGCCTATTAGTTGGAGAACATGTGTTCACATATGTGACTGGACTAAACAATGGGGATATAGTAGGAGGAACTTCAAAGTGGAAAGTTAAGGAAATTGACATATACCTGCCAAAAACCAACTCCAGGAGGGATAAAATCAAAGGGATAGATATAGTATAACTGTAGAACACTAACTAAGGAGATGAGGGATACATAGCTAACATCAGAACTGCAGCAGTTGCAGATATAACCTCCTTTGCTGAACCTGAAGACTATTTTCTAGATGTGGTCACGTTAACCTGCGTCTGGTAATTATTTGCTGAACTTAGCTTGTAGAGTTACTTAATTTTGGATGTTGTGTGGGAACAGGGATATATCAGAGTTTCAGGTAACGTAGGTAGTTGGAACCCAAAGAATAGGTTCACGTAAATTGCATGTGTATTGTCATCAGTGTACTTAAGTTGTATTGCATTATAGCCCTTCTTGTTGCGTGTGCTTTTATTTTTCTGTCAAGTTAATAAATATTCTTTATTAATTGTTCATTGAAGGGCCCGTTCATTCCTCAGAATTGACGTAGACAGCACTGCTACATTGAATTTCTTTAATTGAGCAGAGTTTTAAAATTAACACATTGCAGAAAGTGAAGAAAACTGATTTACTGGAGAATGTGAGAGAGAGAGAGGAAATATCAGCAAAAGCCAGTCCTGACACAGACTGGACTCAAACCTCACACTGAACACATATAGCTGCATACAGAATTTTCCTTTATCTGTGTTATGAAATTACTTGGTGCACACGATCCCTAACTTTCATAAACAATTTGCAACTGTGGCCATGAAGATTTTGAAGTTTATTTATTAGCATCACAAGTAAGGCTTACATTAACACTACAATGGAGTTATTGTGAAAATCCCCTAGTCAATATATTTCAGTGCCTGTTCAGATCAATGCACCTAACCAAGTCTTTCAGACCATGAGAGGAAACAGGAGCGCCCGGAGGAAGCCCATGCAGACACAGGGAGAACATGCAAACTCCACACAGAGAGTGACCCAATTTTGGCTTATGAAGGGCCTATCTACCTTTCAAAAATGCGTTCAATTTTCAAGTTAATCCCAGCATGCCTGCTGAGTTTAAAATGCGGTCCAGTTAACTCTAAAGGCTTAGCATTTAGTTACATAGGCAGAAATATCTTAAAATGAAGTCTTTATAGGCCAAAACACAGGGTTCCACATTCAAACAGTCATTGGACTGTTCCTTACACAGTTCCTCACAATACACCAAAAGAAAACACATGCATCACTACAAATCAGTGTTCCAAATTACCCTTTGGAATTTTGTGACTCTCTCACACGCAACATCAGGGGGCTCCACTTACTCACATCACAGAACAGAGTTCCCCAACAGGTTAATTCAAAGGATCCTGAAAGAGCAGCCGATAAGAATTTAAGGATTTGTCACATTGAGCAGTTCAGTGCACTGGTGAAAGTTCGGTGGTATATTGCTATTTTTTTATCTGCTGATGAGGAAGCACTCAACAGAAGGGAGTGCTTTTTCAGCCCATGCGCTCACGCGCAGATCGTGTTGGGGTCGGAGAATCGCAAAGAAGGGACTTCGTGTGTTCTGCGCTGGCAACAACCCCCTGTGGGATTTCCCAGTCCTGCGCCCAGACATAAAGAACGGGAACAAGATTAGCATATTTAAATATTCATTTAAATTTGAATATTCATTTAAATATGCTTCATCGATTTCAAGCCGGATTCTCCCTGCTCCCGGGATTCTCCGATCCTCAGGTGTAGCTGGAACCCAGTGTGAATCACTATGGGTCTCCACAAATGGAGACCATTGGAGTCTTCGGGTGGTCGTGGCACTTGACTGGGCAGTGCCAACCTGGTAGCGGCAATGCCCAGCCTTGGTCCCTCGACCCCTGGAACCTCTGCACCCCTGGCATGGTCGTCATGACTGATTTTCATTTTCAACATCTCGATATTTTGGACGTTTAATGATATTAAATTTTATTTACAATCATGCAGATCAGGTTCAAGCACGTCACTGGTAGAGAGAACGTGGGGAAGATCTCAAACTGAGATCTCGCCAGCGCAGATCCCACTTTGGCCCTCAGGCAAGATTTAGCAGATATAACAGAGTTGCAGGCACGGTGAACAGGGCCACTCTCTCCCTCTCGCCCCATCTATTTCTTTGTGAGGAGCTGTCATTGTTTAGCACGGGATTGGGTTGTGCGACCGTGATATTTTAAAGCCAGGACCACTCTCCCCCAATATTCTCCCACCACTGGTGGTGATGGAAACATTAATAACATTGCCTTTCTTCTTCGAACACTGTTTCTCTTGATAGAACATTAGACATCTCGATTGTATACACACAGTGTGACATTGGCAGCCAGAAGTCGGGAATGTGATTTTCCCCACTGCGTTTGACATGAGGCAGGTTCCGGCTGTGGGATTTTCAGGTTCCAGCAGCACTGCACCTTCTGCTTTTATATGTGTGGGATGTGACAGAGGAAGAGGAGTTACAGTCATACTTCACCTCGCAGCAAGAACATGACTTCAGGCGGCAAGGGAATTGTATTTTTAATGGACGGACACAGTAGCAGTTTGCTGCAGACACAAAGAATTCTGCTTCACACGTTTTACAAAATGATCCAGGTTTTCTCCCAGAAATCCTGAGGTCATATTCTTCTTTCTCTTTGCTACCGCTCGTCCCCCTTTCATCTTTCCCTTTTCTCACTTTCTGTCATTCCTTTCAACCCATTCTCCACTTCCTCCTTTCTGGTCTTCTCTCTACCCAGCTCACTTTTCTCTCCCCATTCTCTTCTCCCTCACTCTGTTTTTCTCTCTCTCGCTCTCCCTTTCTCTCTTTTTTGCTCTCACACTCTCTCTTTCTTTCTCTGTCTCTCTCTCTCCTCCATCTCTTTCTTTCATTTTCTCTTTCTCTTTCTCTCACTCTCTCTCCCTCTCTATATTTCCCTCTTTCTCTTTCATTTTCTCTTTCTCTTTCTCTCACTCTCTCTCCCTCTCTATATTTCCCTCTTTCTCTTTCATTTAATCTTTCTCTTTCCTCTTCACTATATTTCTCTCTCTTTAATTTAATCTTTCTCTCACTCTGTCTTTTACTTTCTCCCTCTCTCTCTTTATTTCTCCCTCCTTCTCTTTCTTTCATTCTCTTTTCTTCCTCATTCTCTTTCTCGCTCACTCTCGTTCTTTCTTTCATTCTCTCTTTCTCTTTCTCACTTGGATAAGAATATCCTGGGATGCATTCTATCAGGTCCAGGAGATTTGTCTACCTTTGGCCCCATTAGCTTGCCCAACACTATCTCTTTCATCATAATGATAACCTCTAGGTCCTCACCTGCCATCGCCTTCCTGTCATCAATTTTTGGCATTATATTTGTGTCTTCCACTGTGAAGACCGACACAAAATACCTGTTCGAGACCTCAGCCATTTTCTCATTTCCAGTTATTATATTCCCCTTCTCATCCTGTAACAGAGCAATGTTTACTTTAGCCACTCTTTTTCATTTTATATATTTGTTGAAATTTTTGCCATCTGTTTTTATATTCTGAGCTAGTTTCCTCTCATTCTTTTCTTTATAGCTTTTTTTGTTGCTTTTTGTTGATCCTTAAACATCTCCCAATTCTCTAGTTTCCCACTAATCTTTGCCACTTTGTATGCATTTTCTTCCAATTTTTTTACCGTTCTTTATTTCCTTCGATAGCCATCGTTGATTATCTCTTTTTCTACAGTCCTTCCTTATCACTGGTATATAATTTTGCTGAGCACTGTGAAAGATCACTTTGAAAATCCTCCACCATCCCTCAATTGTCCCACTATAAAGTTTCTGCTCCCAGTCTACCTTAACCATTGCCACCCTTGTCCCATTGTAGTCTCCATTGTCTAAACACAAGACACTGGTATTGGATTTTACCTTCTCACGCTCCATCTGTATTGTAAATTCAACCATACTGTGATTGCTTCTTCCGAGACAATCCCTAACTGTAGGACCATTAATTATTCCTGTCTCATTACACAGGACCAGATCTAGGATAGCTTGCTTCCTTGTAGGTTCCATTACATACTATTCAAGGAAGCTATCACAGATACATTCTATGAACTCCTCCTCAAGGCTGCCTTGACTGACTTGGTTTGATCAATTATTTTGTAGATTAAAATCCCCCATGATAATTGCTGCATCAGTTACTTCTTTGTTTGTTTCTTGCCCGCACACCATGATATTATTTGGTGGCCTATAGATCACACCTATCATATGATTTTTTTTCTCCTTACTATTTCTAGTTTCCACCCAAATGGATCCAACCTTTTTTTGACATCAAACTTATATCATCTCTCACTACTGCCCTTAAATATCATCCTTAAATATCAGAGCTCCACCACCTCCCTGTTGGTCCCTCTGAACAGTATTAGATATTTAACTCCTAGTCATGACCATTCTGCAACTCTGTAATGGCCACTAAATCATACACATTTGCATTGACTTGTGCCATCAACTCCTTTATCTTGTTTCGAATGCTACAAACATTCAGATAAAGTGCCCTTATGCTAGTTTTTGTACCTTCTTTTTGCATTCTAACACTTCAAGTAATAACATCTCCTGAGTTCTCCTTTCTTTAACTTTTTTCCTGATTTTTGATTTAGTTGGAACCTCCTCCCCCACGTTTTGCCCTTGCTCCCTCCTTCTCGGACTCCTTACATAGGTTCCCACTCCCCTGGCATATTAGTTTAAACCCTCCCCAATCGGTCTAGCAAACACTGCCCTTAGGACATCAGTTGCAGTCCTTCCAGGTGTAACCCGTCTAATATGTACAGGATCCCCCCCCCCAGAACTGGTCCCAGTGCCCCAGGAATCTGAAACCCTCTCCCTGATACCATTTCTTCACAGTAAGAAGTCTCACAACACCAGGTTAAAGTCCAACAGGTTTATTTGGTAGTAAATGCCGCAAGCTTTCGGAACGCTGTTCCTTTGTCAGGTGAGTGGAGAGTTCTGACCACACACAGGGCATATAAAGACACAGTTTACAGAATACTGATTAGAATGCGAATCTTTACAGCCAATCTGCTATTCAAGTCTTAAAAGGTGCAGACAATGTGAGTGGAGATAGCATTGAGCATAGGTTAAAGAGATGTCTCCAGACAGGACAGTGAGTGAGATGTTGCAAGTTCAGGCAAGTCATTGAGGTTACAGATAGTGCGACATGAACCCAAGATCCTGGTTGAGACCTGCTCCTTGTCACTACTGAATTAACCTTTACAAATTATAAACCGCAGAAATTACACAGAAACACTATTGTAATGTACAACAACTACAATGCCAAGAGCAAAAAGAAAAAATAAGATTTACTGACCTATCAATGCTCTCCCTTGTAGCCTCTGCTGCCTGTTTCATCTAACTCCCTGTGTTCACCCAACTCCAAAAACACTCCTCTCAGTCACACTATCTGTAACCTCCATGACTGAGTGGCTTGCTAGGCCATTTCAGAATCGACCACGTTGCAGTGGCTCTGGAGTCACATATAGACCAGACTGAATAAGGACAACAGAATTTTGTGCTTGCTCTCCTCGTGGAATATTGGTGATGACCACACTCCGTGAGGAGAAGAATGCTGTTGGAGTTGACATTTCCAATTCCTTTTGACTAATCATTCCATTGGCATCATGGTGGCACAGCGGTTGGCACTGCTGCCTCACTGAGCCAGGTTCGATTCCCGGCTTGGGTCACTGTCTGGGTGGAATTTGCATGTTCTCTCTGTGCGTATGGGGGTCTTCTCCGGGTGCTCCGGTTTCCTCCCACAGGCTGGTTAGGTGCATTGGCTGTGCTAAATTTTCCCTCAGTGTACCCGAACAGGCACCGGAGTGCGGCAACTAGGATATTTTCACAGTAACTTCATTGCAGCAGTAATGTAAGCCTACTTGTGACACTAATAAAGAAACCTTAAAACTGTTCTGTAGACTGGAATCTCTTCCAACTCTGGTGTTGAAGTCTCTGAGAAGAATAAGCCGGTCTTCCTTTGAAACCCTCAGAGAACTTGGTCAAATTTGGCATAGAAATCCACCTTGGCTTTGTTGTCAGCTGTCCAGAGTTGGGGCATTGGCACTGATCACATTGGCACACTGTCTCCTTGCCAACTTGAGATGAAGGGTGCAACATGACCAAACTTTCTCACCACGTTCTCACTGCAGTGAGCTTGGAGATTTTGGCGCCCAGCCAAATCTCCGCTCTCTGCAGCGGGATGGGACAATCCCGCCAGCAAGAGTGGTAGTAAAACTCCGGCCGAAGAGTTATGAGGCGTTCGTTTCTTCCAAGAGGAACCCCATGTCGCTAGTTCACAAGTTCATTCCTGGTGGCAAATCTGACTTTTGTGACCTCTGCATTTTTCTTCCCATTTCCCTTTCCAGAAGAAAGTATAACCACCTCGGAATTCCCTGAGCTGCCCCTCTCCATATTGCTGGAGTACTCGGACAACAACCACAATGCGATTGCAAAGAAAATTCAGATGAAGACTTGCTCTACCTTCCATTTTAGTTAACTATTTATAAATGCAAAAAAAACCAAACTGGTATTTCTGATGAGTTCAACAATAAACACATCACGGAGGTCAATTAGAATCGTAGAATCCGTACAGTGCAGAAGTAGGCCATTTGGCCCATTGCATTTGCACCAACAACAATCCCACCTAGACCTAATCCATATAAACACACGTATTTACCCTACCCTAGGATTCTCTGGGAGGCAAGGGAGGCGATTGCAGAGCCTCTGGCTCTGATCTTCAGGTCGTCGTTGGTCACCGGTATAGTGCCAGAAGATTGGAGGTTAGCGAATGTTGTCCCATTGTTTAAGAAGGGGAACAGAGACTTCCCCGGGAATTATAGACCGGTGAGTCTTACTTCTGTTGTGGGCAAGGTTTTAGAAAAAATTATTAGAGATAGGATTTATAGTTATTTGAAGAGTAATGAAATGATTAGAGATAGTCAGCATGGTTTTGTGGAGGGTAGGTCGTGCCTTACTAACCTTATTGAGTTTTTTGAGAAAGTGACCAAAGAGGTGGATGGGAGTAAGGCAGTTGACGCGGTATATATGGACTTTAGTAAGGCGTTTGATAAGGTTCACCATGGAAGCCTTCTGCAGAAATTGCAGATGTGTGGGATTGAGGGTGATTTAGGAAATTGGATTAGGAATTGGCTGGCGGATAGGAGACAGAGGGTAGTGGTTGATGGTAAGTATTCGACATGGAGTTCAGTTACGAGTGGTGTGCCTCAGGGATCTGTTTTGGGGCCACTGCTATTTGTAATTTTTATAAATGATCTGGATGAGGGTATAGTTGGGTGGATTAGTAAATTTGCTGATGACACCAAAGTTGGAGGTGTGGTAGATAGTGAGGAAGGGTGTCTTAGTCTACAGGGAGACTTGGACAAGTTGCAGAGCTGGGCCGAGAGGTGGAGGATGGAGTTTAATGCGGAAAAGTGTGAGGTAATTCACTTTGGCAGGAATAATGGGTGTGTAGAGTATAGGGCTAACGGTAGGACTCTGAATAGTGTGGATGAACAGAGGGATCTAGGTGTATGTGTACATAGATCCCTGAAAGTTGGGAATCAAGTAGATAGGGTTGTTAGGAAGGCATACGGTGTCTTGGCGTTTATTGTTAGGGGGATTGAATTTAGGAGCCGCAGCGTCATGTTGCAACTGTACAAAACTCTGGTGCGGCCGCACTTGGAGTATTGTGTGCAGTTCTGGTCCCCACATTATAGGAAGGATGTGGAGGCTTTGGAGAGGGTGCAGAGGAGGTTTACCAGGATGTTGCCTGGTATGGAGGGGAGGTCCTATGAGGAGAGACTGAGGGATTTGAGGTTGTTTTCGTTAGAAAGAATGTGGCTACGAGGGGACCTTATTGAAACATATAAGATGATTAGAGGTTTAGATAGGGTGGACAGTGATAGCCTTTTTCCTCGGATGGAGAAAGCTAGCACGAGGGGGCATAGCTTTAAATTAAGGGGTGGTAGTTATAGGATGGATGTCAGAGGTAGGTTCTTTACCCAGAGGGTGGTGAGGGATTGGAATGCCCTGCCTGCTGCAGTTGTAAATGCGCCTAGTTTGGGGGCGTTTAAGAGATCCGTGGATAGGTTTATGGATGGAAAGGGTTTGGTTTAGGTTAGAGGGTCATTGTTTTTTAACTGGTCGGCACAACATCGTGGGCCGAAGGGCCTGTTCTGCGCTGTAATGTTCTATGTTCTATGTTCTAATCACTCTGGCAATAAGGGGCAATTTAGCACAGCCAATCAACCTAACCCGCACATCTTTTTGGACTGTGGGAGGAAACCAGGTCACCCGGAAGAAACCCCCGCAGACATGGGGAGAATGTGCAAGCTCCACACAGACAGTGACCCAAGCTGGGAATCGAACCCACATCTCTGGCACTGTGAGGCAGCAGTGCTAACCACTGTGCTGCCCTTTGTTTTCTGCCTGTGTATACAGTTATGTAGAATGGAACAAGACCCTTGTCAGACCCCACTTGGAGTACTATCCGCAGTTCTGGTCGCCTCACTACAAGAAGGATGTATTGAGAGGGTGCAGAGGAGATTTACAAGGATGTTGCCTGGATTGGGAGGCATGCCTTATGAAGATAGGTTGAGGGAGCTAGGTCTCTTCTCCCTGGAGAGATCAAGATTGAGAGGCGACTTGATAGAGATTTATAAAATGTTGAGAGGTATAGATGGGGTGGATTCTCGGAAGCTATTTCCCAGAGCCGAAATGGTCGCTACGAGAGGACACGGGTTTAATGTGCTGTGGAGTAAGTACAGAGGAGATGTCAGGCGTAAGTTTTTCACTTAGAGGGTGGTGAGTGAGTGGAATCGGCTGCCGTCGGTGGTGGTGGAGGCGACCTCGCTGGGGTCTTTTAAGAGACTTCTGGATGAGTACATGGGATTTAATGGGATTGATGGATAGGCCTGGTAGGTAGGGATTTAATTGGCGCAACATGTGGGCCGAAGGGCCTGTTTGTGCTGTAGTGTTCTATGTTCTATAAGACACGGCATCTCTCCATTTGAATTAATTTCAACATTGGTATTTATTTATTTATTAGTGCCACAAGTAGGCTTACATTAATACTGCAATGAAGTTACTGTGAAAAGCCCCCAGTCGCCACACTCTGGCGCCTGTTTGGGTACACTGAGGGAGAATTTAGCAAGGCCAATGCATCTAAGTTGCATGTCTTTTAGACTGTGGGAGGAAACCGGAGGAAACCCACGCAGACACGGGGAGAATGTGCAGACTTTGCACAGACAGTGACCCAAGCTGGGAATCGAACCCAGGTCCCTGACACTGAAAGGCAGCAGCGCTAACCATTGTGCCACCATGCCACCCAATTCATACCTGTCAGACATAGCTGTACCGATTTCCAATCGGCCTGTCTTTATCTCAGGTCTACGTGACTGGTTCCTGAAATAACTCACCCTCGCGTCACCTGTTTATATGAATTCACCAGGCAAGCACTGTTTGATTTGCAGTATAACAGACACAGAGTGAAGAGGATTAGCTTTCAGAGTCCTAATTATCTATGTCTCCCACAACATGCAACAGACAACTTTCATCATCTCCCCACAGCCAACAATGCATTAATTCATGCTTTTGAAAAGGTCGAAATTCTTTTTAAAATTCTTGATTTCTCCCTTTCTTTCATGAAGTTGATCCTTGATTACACAAGAGGACAGCACTTAACTCAAGTCACAATATGCTTACTGTTTGGTCTTTGTTGTAACAAAGACAGCAGCTCGTTACCATTATGCCTAGAGTTAGCGTAGCTATTATCTCACAAGCGCACATAGTTACTGCATATTTTATCCAATTTTTTTTTAACTGCTGGAAAGAGAGATGTCGCTGAAGTTTTTCATCTTGCACTCATCAGGACAAATGCAAGAACACTTGACTTTCAAATAACAGGAGAAAAGGGTGCTGATTGGTTGGCAAGTTGACTCTGATTGGATGACATGTTACCATGGAGAAAGCAACAGGGGCCACTTACAGGCTCCCCAAGCAAAATTAAAAGACTTGGAAGTGTTCCTTTCATTGGCAGAGAATAGGTCATTTGGGTAAACGTATGTCACTTCTAGCGAGGGCATAGAATCATGGAACCCTTCAGGGCAGAAGGAGGCCGATCAGCCCATCGAGTCTGCACCGATCACATCCCACCCAGGCCCTATCCCCGTAAACCCCATGTATTTACCCGAGCTAGCCCCCCCTAATGCTAAGAGGCAATTTAGCCTGGCCAATCCACCTAACCTGCACATCTTTGGACTGTGGGAGGAAACTGGAGCGTCCAGAGGAAACCTACACAGACACGGGGAGAACGTGCAAACCCCACACAGGCAGTGACCCGAGGCCGGAATTGAACCCGGGTCCCTGGCGCTATGAGGCAGCGGTGCTAACCACTGTGCCACCCATAAAGGAGCCACAATATGAGCCGTTATCTTAAATTGTTAGTTAAATTAATAGCGATTGGCACAGTCAGGATCAGTGTTTCTGGTTTTGCATGTGTGGGTTGATTGAATAGTGTCTCTACTCTGCTTATTATGAAAAAGCTAAGAAACACGCTGTCTTATTTGATCAACCAATTGAGGGGATGTACAGACCAAATATTTCTACTGTGATAGGATAAGAAGGAAGACAGCGAAGAGTAATGCAGGTCTCTTGAAAACTGCAAATTAACAGGAGGAAATGGTGGATGCGGTGAATAATTATGTTAGACTGGTATTTACAGTGGAGGATGAGGGCAACATATGGTGGCATTGTGTGGCACAGTGGTTAGCCACTGCTTCGCAGAGCCAGGGACCCGGGTTCAATTCCAGCCTCAGGTCACTGTCTGTGTGAAGTTTGCACGTTCTCCCCATGTCTTTTTCTTATTCATTTGTGGGACATGGGTGTCGCTGGCTGGCCAACATTTATTGCCCATCCCTAGTTGCCAGAGGGCAGTTGAGAGTCAACCACATTGCTCTGGCTCAGGAGTCACATGTAGGCCAGAGCAGGTAAGGAGGGCAGATTTCCTTCCCTAAAGGACATTAGTGAACCAGATGAGTTGTTCCGACAATCGATATTGGTTTCATGGTCATCAGTAGGTTCTTAATTCCAGATATTTTTTATTGAATTCAAATTCCACCATCTGCCGTAGCAAGGTTTGAACCTGGTCCCCAGAACATTAGCTGAGTTTCTGGATTAATACTCTAGTGATTATACCACTAGGACATTGCTTAAACCCAGTTGCGTGGGTTTCCTCCGGGTGCTCCAGTTTCCCCCCACAGTCCAGAAATGTGCAGGTTAGGTGGATTGGTCGTGATAAATTGACCCTAGTGTCAGGGGGACTAGCTAGGGTAAATATGGGGGGGGTGGTTACAGGAATAGGGCCTGGGTGGGTTTGTGGTTGGTATAGAGTTGATGGGCTGAATGGCCTCCGTCCGCACTGTAGGGATTGTATGAAATTGTATTGTATGGGACTATGGGACTGCTCAAAGAATCAGGAACGGGGACTTAATCAACATTAAAATACCAGCAGTGAAGAAAATAATAGCACTGAAGCACGACACATCTCCAGGATCAGATGATTTTGTGTTAATGTTTATTTATTAGTGTGACAAGTAGGTTTCCATTAACATTGCAATGAAGTTACTTAGATATGGGCAACAAATGCTGGCCTTGACAGCGATGCTGTGGAGGAAAAGAAAGACACATTTTGGGATGTCTTTTTCACCACTGCAGAGTTGGAGAGCTGATGGCGCACTGGTATTGTTGCGAGAATAGTAATCCAGGTAATTCTCGAGTAAACCCTGATTCAAATCCCACCATGATGGATGGTGAAATTTGAATTTAATTAAAAAACAATCTGGAATTAAGAATCTATTAATGACCATTGTTGGGAAAAATCCATCAGGTTCACTAATGTCCTATAGAGAAGGAAATCTGCCATCCTTACCCAATCTGGCCTACATGTGACTCTGGACCCACAGTAATATGGTTGACTCTTAAATGCCCCCATGGATAGGCAACAAATGCCGGTCCAGCCAGCGATGCCCGCACCCAATGAATGAAAAAAAGTCTCTTATCCGTCTGCTTTCTAGTCTGAAGAATCTACAATTTTCTAACCTCCCTTCAAAGTTTGATCCTCGGACACTGTGGGAGCCTGAGCCCCTTCTGCAGATCACTATTTGCTTTAAATTTTACTTATTAGTGTCGCAAGTAGGCTCACATTAACACTGCAATGAAGTTACTGTGAAAATCCCCAAGTGGCCACACTCCACACCTGTTTGGGTCAATGCACCTAACCATCTTTCCGACTGTGGGATGAAACTGGAGCACCCGGAGGAAACCCATGCAGACACGGGGAGAACGTGTAAACACTGCATAGACAGTGACCTAAGCTGGGAATCGATCTTGGGTCCCTGGGAGGCAACAGCACTAACCGCTGTGCCACCGCACTGCCCGCTTCTGAGTGTCAATTCTCTATTCCAGTCATGCCTTTAACAGGTTTTCGCTGAAGGCCAAACTTACAACCGAGAGGTTTCTGGTAACCGGAGTTTCCACTGGATGCCGTGTCTTTGTGTTAAGTTACCTCACTCCACTCTCAATCATACTGTCAGCTGCTCCGACTTTAACATGGGAAATCCATCTGCTTGTGGTCTTAAGGAATGCCCCCAAGTCGCGCATTCCCGCAAACTTTCAAGGGCTGCTGCATTGCAGAGAAAACACCAGCGTTAAAAAAAAAATTCCCCTGTCTGCCTGGCTGGTAAATAAAATCATTGCAGTCCCTCTGATTTAGTATGTGGCCCAGCTGACAATATGCACAATCCAATACCTGCAAGGAATTTGCTAATGTATTCTGCGCTCCACAATGTTTGTGTGCCACGTTCTTCCAGTACTTCAGTGAGAAGAAGGGAATAAAAACTGTTGAGGTTCTGAGACTAAAATCTGAGGCAAGTGCTCCCCGCACCAAAGGGCAGTGGCTGTCAGAGTGGCGAAGATCTGTGTACATAATATTTGGGTGACCGTTTAGCAGCGTGACACAGCTGATTGTAGAGCTCATCAAACACGATGCATTTAAAAGTAAATTTGTCACGTGATTTGAAGTGCACAGGGTCACTCTACCTTGCCTGAGTTAGGTTGGAAATCACTCCAGTTCTACAGGGTCCCTCAATATCTTCGGGACAGTGGTGGGCAACCGGTGGCTAGTGGGGCGCGTGCGTATGGCCCATCCATGTCCTGAGTGTGGCCCGTGAGTCACCTTGTTGACCCTTGCCCATGCGTTGGGTTGCCACATTCTGCTGGTTTTGGTCCATGTCTTTCCTACCAGTGTGACTAAAGTGATGCACACACTGGCAGCACGGTGGCACAATGGTTAGCACTGCTGCCTCACAATGCCAGGAACCCGGGTTCAATTCCCAGCTTGGGTCACTGTCTGTTAGGAATCTGCATCTCCTCCCCGTTTCTGCATGGTTTTCCTCTGGGCGCTCCTGCTTCTTCTCACAGTCTGAATGACGTGCTGGTTAGGGTGCATTGGTTGTGCTAAATTCTCCCTCAGTGTACCCGAACAGGTGCCAGAATGTGGCGATGAGGGGATTTTCACAGTAACTTCATTGCAGTGTTAATGTATGCCTACTTGTGACACTAACAAATAAACTTAAACTTCAGGCTTGCAAAGGCTTCTATCAGGTCATCTGTCAATCTTCCACAATCCATTCACGCTCTCATGACTGTTCTAGTTGCGTCTCTATGAATCTTTTCTCATGCTTTAGTATTTCTTGTTAGAACATGAGATCAGAACTGCACACATTTACTTTCTGAATGTGAGCAAGTCAAGCTCCTGTATAAGCTTCATACAAACCTCTCTGCATTTTGCATTCTGATCATCTCGAAATAAACCCTGGTGTTTTGCTTGCCCCTGTTGTGGCTTTGTTAACTTGTGTTGCGTCATTTAGGAACATAGGAGAAAGAGAGGGCCATTCGGCCCATCGAACCTGCTCCGCCATTTGATTAGATCATGGCTGATTATCTCCCTGTGCAGTCCCCATACCCCTCAATGTTATTAGTAATTATAGGGACATTTGTCATTAGGGAGGTGATGGTCTAGTGGTATTATCGCAATTAATTCAGAAGCTTGGCCAATGTCTGGGGACCCGGGTTCGAATCCCACCACAGCACATAGTGGAATTTGAATTCAATAAAAATGATCCGGAGTTAAGAACCTACTGATGACCATGAAACCATTGTTGATTGTCAGAAAAACCCATCTGGTTCACTAATGCTCTTTAGGGAAGGAAATCTGCTGTCTTTAGTTGGTCTGGCCTACATGTGACTCTAAAGCCACAGCAATGTAGTTAAGTCTCAACTGCCCTCTGAAATGGAAGCCAGTCAGTTCAAGGGCAACTTGGGATGGGCAATAAATTTTGGCCAGCCAGTGATGCCAAATCCCACAAATAAATAAAGAAAGATCCAGCATTAGTCATGTGGTACATTTATCGAAGGCTTGTTGAAAGTCCATATACATCACATCCAGTGCAGTGACTTTATCCACTCAGGGATAATGCAACTCAACAATGAATGTAGCACTAGCCTGTGATGGGAAGATCTTAACTTGGGAGCTGCACAAAGCAGAAATCGATTCGGAAAGTGCAGATAGCTGCACTAGTTTGTTCCTTTACTGTTAACTGAGATTCGATGTCTTTGTCTCTTCCTCATCCTTTGATCTGACTTGAACTGATTGATTTATTATTGCCACATGTTTTAGTATACAGTGAAAAGTGTTGTTTCTTGCAATACAAACACAGCATACCATTCATAGAGAAGGAAACGAGAGAGTGCAGAATGTAGCGTTACAGCCGAAGCCAGGGTGTTGGGAAAGATCAACTTAGTGAGGGGTAGATCCATTCAAAAGTCTGGTGGCAGCAGGGAAGAAGCCGTTCTTGAGTTGTTTGGTACGTGATCTCAGACTTTTGTATCTTTTTCCCTATGGAAGAAGGTGGAAGAGAGAATGTCTGGAGTGCGTGGGATCCTTAATTATGAAAGCTGCTTTTCCAAGGCAGCGGGAAGTGTAGACGGAGTCAATGGATGGGAGGCTGGTTTGTGCGATGGACTGGGCTTTGTTCCCCACCTTGTGTAGTTTCTTGCAGTTCTGGGCAGAGTAGGAGCCATACCAAGCTGAGATACAACCAGAAAGGATGCTTTCTGTGGGGCATCCTCGTTTATCACTACATAAGGTTACTTAAGATTACTATCAAATAAACTGATTGGACTTTAACCTGGTGTTGTGAGACTTCTTACTGTGTTTACCCCAGTCTAACGCCAGCATCTCCACATCAGAGGGATTAGCAGGGTTAATGTATGGACTTATGGGAATAGAGCCTGGGTGGGATTGTGGTGCAGACTCGATGGGCTGAATGGCCTCCTTCTGCACTGTAGGAATTCTATGATTCTAAAACATGCTCACTGCAGTTACAGTGGCGCTTTTCATGTCTTCTCTTTACAAAAGCAGATGATTTAATTCAGACATAAAACCTTTTCCTCAAAGGTTACGATAACACCCTGTTGCACGTGAGTTACGGGTTGCGGGATTCGAAGGCAAGAACAGTCAGGGTCAAGTGAAGTACGCTGGCTCTGTTTTCAAATTTAGATTTCAGTCCAGGTTGTTTTACGGAATGAGTTTACCGTCAGATAAAATAATCTTCAGTGCAGCTGGAAGTAGGACACCAAAGACATCATTCAGTCGGCATCCCAGATTTGGTAATAATGTTCTTGCACAGTCACTGAATAGCAATAAGATTAGAAAGGTAAATAGATAACTGGGAGAGACGCACACAACACCCTTGTGGTATGTTCGGGCTTATGTTAACAACAAGTATTTTAAACAACAAAAGAAAGTATTTATTAGTCACAAGTAGGTTTACATTAACACTGCAGTGAAAATCCCCCAGTCGCCGCACTCTGGTCCCTGTTGGGGTACACTGAGGGAGAATTTAGCATGGCCAATGCACCTAAGCAGCACATCTCCTGGACTGTGGGAGGGAACCAGAGCACCCTGAGGAAACCCATGCAGACACGGTGAGAATGTGCAGAATCCGCACAGATCGTGACCCAAGCCGGTAATCGAACCCAGGTCCCTGAAGCAGCAGTGCTAACCACTGTGCCACCGCACCACCCACACCATTGTGCTACCATCTCACCCACAGAAAGTGAATTGACGAAACCAGATGGCTGACGGACTGCAGTCCAAAATGGAAATACATAGCCGTTGTCTAAAATTGAAATGCAGAGACAATCTAAATGGAAAAACATTACGCAGTTTCAAAAGGGGCCTCCAGTTGGTTATGTTTCTGCTTCCTGCACCTAGTGGCACATTTCCGACTGCCCCCATAGTCAGCAATTCCTGGATCAGATCACTAGTCTGTCGCCAGGGGTTTATAGCCTGAGGTATATTCCTCCACATCAAGCCTGACTGGCCAGGAGTCTCTCTTGCCCTTACTACCAGCCATTGGTGTGCTTGAAGGATTTTACAGGTTGACACTTGTCCTGTGTGGCCGTGTTATGAATGCACCTTCCTTGGCCATTGGGTTCTGGGGTGAGACTCGAACCCGGAGCTGCTGACTCAGCGCTAACCCACTGCACCACAAGACCTCCCTAACCAGAGGATTAAAATGGATCTAAAATGGAAATATCAGGATACAGATTTCTCTGTGAGGTTATACAGGCAAACTGAGGTAACTCCAGCAGTGAGGGGGGAAACCCATAGGGATTTCCCGGTTACCCCTGTACACAAATGTTTGTTGCAGTGATTACAGGCAAGGAGATATGGTGCCCCTAGACCACTGGTCACATCAAATTAATGACTGGAATATGCTACACAGCGAACTCTGCGTCACATCCACACTAGGAATGACTGCGCTGCATACAGCTGTGCCCTGCATCAGGGATTTCCCTTCTTCCCTCAGGTCAAATCCTACATGGACTCAACGGCTGAGAAAAGTGAGTTTGGAAAATCAGGGATGAATTTATCCCTGGATGGAAATCATAACCTCACTGAGGCTGTGCTGTTCAGGAGCACCGATTCTGCCAAAGAACCCGAAATACAAACAGACACACACACACACACTCTCACACTCACTCACTCACTCACACACACACACACACTCGCACACACACACACACTCACACACACACTCACTCTCACACACACACATGCACATACACACGCGCGCACACACCCAATCACACACATGCACACATATGCACACATACACACACTCTCATGTACACACACACACACACACACACTCACACACACACAGAGTCAGAAGTAGAAACAGACATATACCCACATAACATGAGTGGCATGGTGGCACAGTTGTTAGCATTGCTGCCTCACAGCGCCAGGGACCCAGGTTCAATTCTGGCCTTGGGTGACTGTCTGCGTAGAGTCTGCATGTTCTCCCTGTGTCTGCGTGGGTTTCCTTTGGGTGCTCCGGTTTTCTCCAACAGGCCAAAGAGGCGCAGGTTAGATTGATTGGCCGTGCTAAATTGTCCCTTAGTGTCGGAGGGGGGGGTGGCGTGGCTAGCAGGATGAATATGAGGAGTTGCAGGAAAAGAGCCGGAAATACACGCGGGGAGAATGTGCAGACTCCGCACAGCCAATGATCCAAGCTAGGAATCGAACCTGGCGCTGTGCCGCCGTGCCGCCCATGATTACCTCCTCCCGCCATGTTAGTTATTTTCCTGTTAGCTCCTTTAGTGTGGGTGTTGGAGGGGTACATCCAGTATACTGTGTATCCAGGCCACGGTGTGCTGTTGCCCTACTCTTTGGACCTGGCCTATTCTCTCCCCTTTCCCCCTCCCCTCATTCCCAGTCCCTAAAATCTGGAAAACCTCCGCATCCGACACGTCAACATTTCCCTGATCCTGGGTCCGGCACCTGTGTTTACATTATTGCTTTAAGAATTCCCGGGCCAAAAGCAAAATTCTGCGGAGGCTGGAATCTGAAACAAAAACGGAAAATGCTGGAAAACCTCAGCAGGTCTGGCAGCACCTGTGGGAAGAGAATAGAGCCAATGTTTCGAGTCTGGATGAGGTTTTTCTGTCTTCCTTTAAGAATTCCTGGCCCCTGGATTTGGCACCGTTTAATCGATCGCTTCCAGGTTGTTCCGGGTGGGAAAGCGTGAACCAGATGGGAGCTTAGAGCCGGATGGATTCTACATCACTGCTGTGTACAGTCCGCCCCATGTAATTTCCTGCATATCTGTCCTCCCCAGCTCTCTGCCCCTTAGGAAAAGATGCAAATGGGTGGATTTACCCTCGAAATAAAGAGTGGAGAAATTCCCAATCAACCAAGCGTGAGGCTCAGGACCCTGGCAGAGTGTTCACCCGAGTAGAACCGTGTGTGCGTTTGGGGTCTTGCAAAGCAACTGACGCGATTGGCTTCAACTTGAGAGGACTCTGAGGGAGGGAGCGTTGTGGGAAGATGGGGATGAGTGGTGTAGGAGGGTGACTTAAGGGCCTAACAATCTCATTAAATTGTCAAGCCCTAGTGGGTGCAGGCTTTTGCCAGGGCGGCGCAGTAGCACAGTGGTTAGCACTGCCGCTTCAGTGACCTGGGTTCGATTCCCGGCTCGGGTCACTATCTGTGTGGAGTTTGCACATTCTCCTTGTGTCTGCGTGGGTTTTGTCCGGGTGCTCCGGTTTCCTCCCACAGTCCAGAGATGTGCGGGTTAGGTTGATTGGCCATGCTAAAATTGCCCCTAAGTGTCCTGGGATTTCCCAGCAGTGCATTGCCCCGATGTGGCACTGTGGTTAGCACTGCTGCCTCACGGCGCCGGGTTCGATTCCCAGCTTGGATCACTGACTGTGCGGAGTCTGCACATTCTCCCGGTGTCTGCGTGGGCTTCCTCCGGGTGCTCTGGTTTCCTCCCACAGTCCGAAAGATGTGCTGGTTAGGTGTATTGACCATGCTAAATCCTCCCTCGGTGTATACGAACAGGAGTGTGGCAACTAGGGGATTTTCACAGTAACTTCATTGCAGTGTTAATGTAAGCCTACTTGTGACACTGATAAATAAACTTTAAACTGTCTTTGTGTCTCCCACTCTGACACCGTGCATTGAAGGATCTTTTTAATTGCTTTTGTTATGGCGAGGGAGCACGGAAAATGCAATTATCTTTTGCCTACTTCATACTTTCAGCTGGAAAGCCGGCTGCGCCCATGGCAACAGGAATCCTTCTCTCCAGGAATCAACTGTCAGTTTTTAAATGCTGAAGGAGAGGTGGGGAAGTGGTTATATATTGATTCCAGCATCAACCTCGACACTAGGCTTTTGCACAGAATTGGAACAGCCAGATTAAATGGATGAGATATAACAGAGAGTGGCAATTATTTGCATTAAAACGACAAGGGATATTTACAGAAAGGCTTTCTGTTTATTTGATTTAACGTTCTCCACTCACTTTCTGTGGTTACTTGTTTCCTCGGAAAGAGCTCTTCAAATGCAGACAATTAAAACATAACAAAACTTACTCCAACTTCCAAATCAAAGAAAGGGTTTAGTAAAGAAGCTTCATAACTCCAAACTTGGGGCCTCGCCCTGGGCCACTCCAAGCTCTCCCCAGTTCCCAACAGGTTCTTATTTATAGTGAGTCAGCTGGTCAGCTGACCATCACATCATTCTGTAATTGGTTCCGTGGTTTACTGGGTCAGCTGACCCTTACAGCTTGTTACCATTGGCCACGTTACATCTGATACAAAGTTGTCACCGGTTATATTCTAATATTACTGATTTGGTGGGGAACGTGGAAAAAAAAAGCAAAAGTTTATTTATTAGTCACAAGTAAGGCTTACATTAACATTGCAATGAAGTTACTGTGAAAATCCCCTAGTTATCTCATTCTGGCACCTATTTAGGCCAATGCAACTAACCAGCATGTCTTTCAGATTGGGAGATAATGGTAGCACCCGGAGGAAACCCGTGCAGACACGGGGAGAACGTGCCATCATGCCGCCACAGAAACAAACAGTTATCTTAATTGCACTTCACTGAGTAGAAATACTGAGTGAAATTCCTTACTCCAGTGCTACTGAAAAGTAAGTGTTGCTGAAGCTTTGCACTTTGCACTTTGCACTTATCAGGACAAATACAGGAATGCCAAATTTCAAACCATCTTGGCAATTCATGTGATAGAAGAACAGGGGTGATTATTGGATGGCAAATTGACTCTGATTTGCCAAGATGTTGGCAGGGAGGAAGCAATGGGGAAATTACAGGCTCCTGAAGCTACCAGGTAAATCAAAGGAGTTGCGAGGCTTGAACATAGGGAATACAATGGCTAGCACTGCTGCTTCACAGCTCCAAGCACCTGGGTTCAATTCTGGTCTTCAGTCACTCTCTGTGTGGAGTTTGCACATTCTCTGCGTGTCTGCGTGGGTTTCCTCCAGATGCTCCAGTTTCCTCCCTCAGTCCAGAGTTGAATGGACCTATCATATGTTAAGCTGGTCTTCCTCAATACCCTAGTTTGGACGGTAATACTATATTCTGCACCCTCTCCTTTCCTTCTCCCTAATGTACTGTATGAATGGTATATTTTGTCTGTATAGCGCACAAGAAACAATACTTTTCACTGTGTCCCAATACATGTGACAATAATAAATCAAATCAAACGATGTGCAAGTTGGGTGTATTGGCCATGCTAAATTGCCTGTTAGTGTCCCAAGATGTGTAGGTTAGATAGCTTAACCATGGAAAATGTGTGGGGATTACAGGGATAGAGCAGGAGTGAGGGCCTGGGTAAGTTACTTTGTCATAGAGTAGGTGCAGATTCGATGGGCAGAATGGCCTCTTCTGCACTTTAGGAATTCTATGTTCCTTTTGTTCAAAGAGAATTTGTCACCATGTATGAATGTATGTCACTTACAGTGAGCGTAAATGAGTCACATTGTGACTGAATATTTTAAATCAGTTGTTGGGGTCGCTATTGGCGCACTCAGGCTTGGTCAACAAGTGCTGCCCCTGTGTGGACTCTAGTCGCACATACCAGCCTCCTGACCAATTGCTGCCCAGTTTTTTTTCCCCATTGGCTTGAATGAAAGAAACTTGGCAATCTAAGCACATTTTGCAGCATTGGCGTGGCGTGGTTTCAGTTGCATATAATTGTGTTTTTGACTGGATGTTGTCACAGTGTAGCCCGATTTCAACCTAGCCTAATGTTTGTATGTGATGGCTTGGCAGCAAGAGCCACTATTAGAGTCAGGAGCCCTGGCGGAGTGCTCTCCCTTCCCGAGAAATAAAGCCAGTTACACCACAGCGGTGGGCAATAGGTGATCGAGTAGGGGCAGCACGGTGGCACAGTGGTTAGCACTGCTACCTCATAGCGCCCAGAAACTTTGGTTCGATTCCCGGCTTGGGTCACTGTCTGTGTGGAGTCTGCATGTTCTCCCCGTGTCTGCGTGGGTTTCCTCCGGGTGCTGTAGTTTCCTCCCATAGTCTGGAAGACGTGTAGGTGCATTGACCCGGACTGTGGCGACTAGAGGAATTTCACAGTAACTTCATTGCAGCGTTAACGTAAGCCTTGCTTGTAACTAATAAATAAACTTTACTTTTACTTTGAGTAAGCCCCATGAAACTGAAATTGAAACTTTCTCGTCTGCTGTATTGTCAGCAAGAACTTCCAAGACAAAATTAACGATTTGACAGCCTTGTCTCAGTGGCACAGTGCTCTAACCCCCCAGTCAGAAGATAATGGGTTCAGTCCTCGCTCTGGGACCTGAGTATATAATGTAGACTGACACAACTGTGCAGTACTGACAGAGTAGCCCATTGTCAGGGGGCATCCAAAAGAAAGGATACAATTACCTCTCAAGTACAGTTGCTATTTCTGCATGGCAACCGTTTTACACAAAATAAAGCCTCATGACGTTGGTGACTGAGCAAATCACTGCATCTTTGGATCGAATCCCTACAGAGCAGCAGAAGGCCAATCAGCCCATCAAGTCTGCTCCTTACTCCGGCCATATGGCTATAGAGGGATATGGGCCAAACACGGGCAATCGGGACAAGCTTAGTAGTTAAAAAGAAAGGGGCGGCATGCACAAGTTGGGCCGAAGGGCCTATTTCCATGCTGTAAATGTCTCTGACTCTATGACTCTCTGAAAGAGCATCTTACCCAGGGAAGTTCAGGAGGCCTAACCAGACAGGTTCAAACCTGCAAAATGAAGCTTAAAAAAAGTTTAAAAGTTTATTTATTCGCGCACAAGTAGGCTTACATTAACACCGCAATGAAGTTACTGTGAAAATCCCCTAGTCGTCACACTCTGGGGCCTGTTCGGGTACACTGAAGGAGAATTTAGCACGGGCAACGCACCCTAACCAGCACGTCTTTCGGACTGTGGGAGGAAACCGGAGCACTCGGAGGAAACCCACGGGGACAAAATGGGTGCAACCTGAGGCAAAAACCCTCATAATATTTAAATGATCTCCCCCTCCCATTGGGGGAAGGTTGTTTGTCCACCATCCCTCCCGTATCTGGTGGCTCGGTAAACCTGGTGTAAAGTTTGTGAGATTTTACACCTTTACTTCTCACCTGATCCAAACCACCTGGTTTTTTGTTGGGGGGGAGGGGGGCGTTAAAATTCTTGCTGCGTTCCCGATATGTCTTTTGGGCAACTTCAAGGTCAGAGACAATGTCAGTGAGACAAAAGCCACGTGGCTTCTCTGCTTGCGGAACCTGATACGTGTACACAGTACGTGAGTCACGTCTGCAGCCAAATAACATGTTTAAATAGTCCGCTTGTCACCTTCGGGAAAGCACTTGTGCGATTACATAGTACACTAGCTGTATAAAGGGTCTGACCTTATCCCAAAGATTTATTTCCCCACTTAACAAGCCCAGGTCCTGAACCGCAGTGTTCATATTAAAAAAAGGAGAATATCTCAAGCTCACATTGACAAATGTGTCGACTCGGAATTGCTACGAAGAGCTCTCTGTCGTTTGCTTTTGATGCTGGGAAGTCTGTGCTGTAGAAAAAGTGACGAGAAGACAGCTTTGTCCATTTAACTGAACAGCAGAGTCCCTTAAAAACCACTCTGCCAACCATCCTGTCATGAGCGCACACCAGACCCAATCTATGGTGCGAGGCAGTCGACAACTAATTGTGTCCCTTGATGTTTGGATTGAAATGAATGGCCCTGCAGTTCTCACCGAAAGTAATGAGAAGTGGAGACGTGGAAGGACCACTGACATTGCCAGTCAGGTCCGAGACACGTCTCGAGGTAATTAAGGCGGCGGCAGTCTCATTTTTGAGTTGAAAGTAATGTTACGGTAATTGGAAGCCTTGTTGAGGTGGTTTCCTTCTCAGGGCTAGAGTTGAACTGGCAAGTGTAGGGGAGCATGGGAATTTGGGTGGTTTCTAACTGCTGATTGGACAGGCCGTCACGCTCTCAATAGGTCAATATATTTTGACACTCTTCCCGCTGATTGCTCAGTTGTGTAGAAGGGACGGTAGTGAGGGCGGCGTGTTGGCACAGTGGCTAGCACAGCTGTCTCACGGTCTCAGGGACCCGGGTTCGATTCCTGGCGTGGGTCACTGTCTGTGTGGAGCTTGACCGTTCCCTCTGTGTTTGCCTCTGGGTGCTTCGGTTTCCTCCCACGGTCCAAGAGACTCGCTGGTTAGGTGCATTGGCTGTGCTAAATTCTCCCTATGTGTACCCAAACAGGCGCCGGACTGTGGCGACTAGAGGTTTTTTGCAGTAACTTCATTGCAGTCTTGATGTAAGCTTACTTGTGACACTAATAAATCTTTTAAAAATATAGCGACACATTCTCCCCATATCTCAGCACTATCTAAGGTTGATAAACTGTTTTCTGGAGGTTAAATCCTAATCTTACCAACCAACAGTATCAGCTCCGTCATTAACGTAGCATAAGACCTATGGCTGGTGTCTGGATGAGTTATTCCTGCGATTCTCTCTTCTTGGGTCTGTGGCATCTTCTTCAAAATAACTTTTCCTTCAGTTGCTCTGGCTTCCTCCCACAGTAACAAGTCTCACAACACCAGGTTAAAATCCAACAGGTTTATTTGGTAGCAAATGCCACTAGCTTTCGGAGTACCGCTCCTTTGTCAGGTGAGTGGGGAGTTTGTCAGGAGTGGAGAGAGCTCCCCACTCACCTGTGAGATTATGGGGATAGGGCCTGGGTGGGTTTGTGGTCGGTGTAGACTCAGTGGGCTGAAAGGCCTCCTTCTGCACTGTAGGGATTCTATGGTTCCATGATAGCTAGATGTCACTGAAGACAAGGCTGCCGTCTTGGGGGATGGTGAGGTGGGTTAGCAAGATCCAAACCTGTTGATGAAGTCAAAACCAAGACACAGAGCTTTTCCTTACTGAGAGAGTTTGTTGACTTTGTTTAGACTCAACACTCTCCTCACACGCACGGTGTCCCAGTTGCCTCATATTTATATTTTTAAAGCAGAACAAACTATCAATAAATTAAACTAATGAGAAGGGGGTTGACAACCCCGGTGAGGCATTGTAACAAACAACAGAATGTTACCTATTTATATGTACTCAAGGTACTTTATCTTAATGGTATAATTAAAATACAATTAACATGATCTTTGTGATCTCCATAGCCTCCCTGAGGCATCTTGTATGTCGCTATGTGACGTATGTGACATGTTTAGGCATTTGGGGTTGAACAGAGAGAGGACATGTCTCATTTTCTTCTTGTTCTGCCTTTTTTTTGGCTCATGTCCGACCCTTCTTACCCTGCACCGCGCATTGCCCTTTACTTTGTGCTTGGGCCACCGAATATGGTGGTTATTGAGTTGAGCAATAGGCACCTTATCCCATTCCCTTGCCAAAATCTTGTTGCCGTTTACGCTGATGGGATCCTATGGTCCTGCCAATGGTGCATCCCTGCCGTGAGTTTTCTGGTAGCAAGGGGTGCGTTCAATGGGAAAGCCTGTTGGCAGTGGTGGGACCAGAAGATCCCACCACCAGTGAGCACCGTGCTGCCTCCCACTGCCCCAAAACATGGTATGGAGGTTGAGGAAAGTCCACCCACTGCGGTTGAGGCAGGTTTGATGCTCCTTGAAGCTGGTGAGTAGCCCAAGTATGTTTCCCCAGTGTAGCCAGTGTGCTGTAAATTCCTGGTTTACTGTGAGATGGTTTCTTGACATTGTAAGTATGAAGAATGGAGTGGAGCTCCTGAGATGAGACTTATCAGATTTCTACAGTTGTTGACTGAAGTATGTGTTGTAATCTGTGTGAGGTGGAACCGGCGTACAGGAGGCTGGCTCTTGTCTTAATGGAGGGCTTTTTACATTGCCTTTGATGTAAATAAATATTGTAAGGTGCTTCACAATGGACCCTGAGAATGATCACCATTTAGCATCTCTTGCCTATGATGGAGAGGGAATGAGGTAATGGTGTCCACCAATGGATGAAAACCAAATTTTACAACAGGCATTAGATGGTGGCAAATCTCAAATGTTGCCATTATCAGATGATAGTACTGGTGGAAATCGAAGGACTTTGCACTAAAACATACTAATTATCCTTGTTGTCTTGCTAACTGAGCTGGGATTCTCCATCCCCACCCACATTCGATCAAGTGTGGCATCAAGGAGGCCTAGTAAAACTGGAATCAATAGATATCGGGGGCAAACTCTTCCCTGGTTGGAGTCATACCTGGTACATAGGAAGATGGTTGTTGTTGTGGAGGGTCAGTCATCTCAGCTCCAGGACATCTCTGCAGGGGTCCCTTAAGGTAGTGTCCGAGTCCCAACAATCTTCAGCTGCTTCATCAATGACCTTCCCTCCGCCATAAGGTCAGAACTGGGGATGTTTGCTGATGATTGCACAATGTTCAGCACCATTCGCAACTCCTCAGATACTGAAGCAGTCCATGTTCAAGATCTGGACAATATCCAGGCTTGGGCTGACAAATGGCAAATACCATTCGTGCCACACAAATGCCAGGCAATGACCATCACCAATAAGAGACAATCTAACCACCATATCTTGACATTCAATGGTGTAACCATCACTGAATCCCCCACTGTCAGCATCCTTGGGGTTACCATTGACCAGAAACTCAACTGGATTCACCACATAAACACAGTGGCTACAAGAGCAGGACAGAGGCTAGGAATATTGCAGCATGTAACTCACTCCTGACTCCCCAAAGCCTATCCACCATCTACAAGGCACTTGCCTGGATGGGTGCAGCTCCAATAACACTCACGAAGCTTGACACCATCCAGGACAAAGCAGCCTGCTTGATTGGCACCACATCTACAAACATCCACTCTCTCTACCACTGATGCTCAGTAGCAGCAGTGTGTACTATCTACATGATGCACTGCAGCAATTCACCAAAGATCCTTAGACAGCACCTTCCAAACCCATCACCACTTCCACCTAGAAGGATAAGGGCAGCAGATACATGGGAACACCACCATCTGCAAATTTCCCTCCAAGCCATTCACCATCCTGATTTGGAAATGTGTCGGCTGTTCCTTTACAGTCACTGGGTTGAAATCCTGGAATTCCCTCCCTAACGGCATTGTGGGTCACCCCACAGCACGTGGACCGCAGCAATTCAAGAAGGCAGCTCACCACCACCTTCTCAAGGGCAACTAGGGATGGGCAATAAATGCTGGCCAGTCAGCGACACCCACGTCCCACAAATGAATGTCCACACTGATATTATCCAGTCCTGTTAATGTGAACAGATATTTGGCTGAGCGCCACATTTTGTGTTCCAGCTGGCAGCGGTAGTGGGAATGGAGATTTTGGCCGATGATAGCAGATGTTATTTATTTAGCAAGTGCAAATCCCCAAAGTCAAGTGATAGGCTCCTCCTCTGCTGAGTTCAGCGTGATTGGTCCTGCACTTTGTAGAGTAATGTACCTCCTGACTCCCCAAAGCCTGTCCACCATCTACAAGGCACAATCCCCACTTGCCTGGGTGGGTGCAGCTCCAACAACACTCAAGAAGCTCGATACCATCCAGGACAAAGCAGCCTACTTGATTGGCACCATATCCACAAACATCCATTCCCTCCACCATCGACAGTCAGTAGCAGTGGTGCGTACTATCTACAAGATGCACTATATCAAATCACCTCTGTATTAATGGTGTCTTTCCACAAGTCCATAAGGGGTTTGTAATGAGGTCCCAGTGATGGGCAGCGGCCCTGGCCTGAACATAGCGCGGGGGATTTTGGGTTGCTCCAAAATGGTGAATCAGACTCCTGCATTTCCATCTGGAATGAGTGAGATTGAGCCCTGTTGACTTGTTTCCTAGGTATCATTACGATGAGTATGTGTGTGGGTAGGTCATTTTTTTTTTATTCATCCTTGGCATATTGGTGTCGCTGGCTGGCCAGCATTAATTCCCATCCTTAGTTGCCCATGGAGGGCAGTTGAGAGTCAACCACATTGTGTGGCTCTGGAGCCAAATGTAGGCCAGACCAGGTAAGGACAGCAGATTTCCCTCCCTAAAGGACATTAGTGAACCAGATGGGTTTTTCTGGCAATGGTTTCATGGTCATCATTAGATTCTTAATTCCAGGTTTTTTTTTACTGAACTCAAATTCCACCATTTGCCGTGGTAGGATTTGAACCCAGGTCTCAGAAATTAGCTGAGTTTCTGGATCAATAGTCTAGCAATAATGCCACTCCTTGATGGGCCAAAGGTCTCAGTCTAATCTGGTTATTCTGCTTTGTGGAGGTTCCATCATACCTTCTTTATACTATTGAGGATTAGAAGCGAAAGGCCAGAGCGGATGAGCAATGGCCGGTGTCCAGTGGCCAGTGTTGACCACATGGGGAGTCATTCAGGAATAGACACTGTGATGGTTGAGAGTGACCATCATGGGAACTGACCCAGCATGGATCAGGTGAGTAAATCTGACCCCGCCTGGCTGAATGGAAAGTAGCTTGGGGCTGTGTATCAGGGTGAGCTCATTGCTGGAGGCCTGGTCTTGGAGTGGTTCATGGTTACTGCGTGGTGTTGAGTAACCCCAGTCAATGTGGTGGCTGTTGAAGTCTCCCAAGTTGGTGGCTGGGTGAAGCAGTATTGGCTGAATTTGCTGTTCCAGGTGGCTCTTGTTTTCAATATGGCTGCCACCAATCCAAATTGTGTCACAGAACATGGAGATGACAGGGCGTTTGCCTTGACAGTGTTCGATGAGAGACAGAAGGCACCTAGCTTGAGGGTGTAACATCGTAGGTCAAAGCCATGGATGTCATAGCGACCTACTCCTTCAATTCCAAAATAGGTCCTCTGCACGCAAATGAGGTTGATGGTTGGCAAGGCAGCCAATGAGGTTTTGATAGTATCTCAATATTAAGTTGTAGGATCTGAACAGCATTCCCTCTCAGAGAGTAGTCAACCTGTGGAATTTACTACCACAGAAAGCAGTGGAGGACAAAAACATATGCTTTCAAGAAAGAGTGAGATATAGCCCTTCAGAGAAAGGAAATCAAAGGATATGGGGAGGAGGTGAGATTAGGCTATTGAGTTGGATGATCAGCCATGATCATAATGAATGGTGGAGTAGGCTCGATGGCCTCCTCCTGCTCCTATTGGGGCACGCAAGATCATAATTAGGCCATACGACCCATCGAGTCCACTCCACCATTCAACCATGGCTGATGAAATTTCTCAATCTCCCGCCCTTTTCCCCGTAACCTTTGGCCCCCTTACCAGTCAAGAACCCAACTTTTCTCTGTCTTAAATTCTCGGTGACCTGGCCTCCCCAGCCTTCTGTGGCGAGGAATTCCAGAGATATTGCTGTACAACCAGAGAGCTACTTGGTGTGGAGACTGGCGGTTTGGGGGGAGGGCAGAGGGGATGGGGAGGAGGGGGGAAAGATTGGGATTCTGCAAGGGGGCTTTTTCAGAATGGTTTTAATTTTCTCTTAGAAGTCAGTCTGCTGGTAGGATTATTAACATCCCCAAGAGTGCCTGGGTATGGACGTGGGATTGACATGAAAGCACATTTATAGATGTACGTGGATAAATTTCTAGCATCAACATATAAATAGCATCCACTGATGTACTTTGTGTAATTTGGGATATCGTATCCACTAGGAACTGGGTTGACAATTCCCCAAGCTCACGTCACTTCTAACTTATAAATAGCAATCCAAACGTTTGCCTGGATTCAAACTTAGGTCCTACGGATAGGAAGGGTAAGTGTTGACTCCCCTGGGTGAGATTTCCTGACTGTGCTTGGCCCAAGGCTGAAAAATCCCACCCGAGGCCAACCCACCTTTGCACGTTCCGTGTCCCGCCTGCTCCGATTCCCGAGGCAGGGATGGGAAAATTCTAGCCACTGTGTGGGCAGAATGGTAGAATCCCTACAGTGTAGGAAGAGGCCATTTGGCCCATCGAGTCTGCACTGACCACAATCCCACCCAGGCCCTATTCCCACAGCCCCATGCATGTACCCTAGCCAGACCCTCTGACACTAAGGGTTAATCTAGCATGGCTAATCCACTAAACATCTTTGGAGTGTGGGGGGAAACCGGAGCACCCGGAGAAAACCCATGCAGACATGGGGAGAATGTACAAACTCCACGCAGACAGTGACCCAAACAGGGAATCAGACCTGGGTTCCTGGCATGGTGAGGCAGCAGTGCTAACCATTGTGCCACCGTGCTGCCCAGAGCTTTAATATTGTCTATTTATATCGAGTTGTTTTTGACTTAAACACGAGGTCCATCGCTCCATCGCTGAAGGCGGATAGAGGTAATGGGTGGGATTTTCCAGCCCCGAACATCATGTATCTTGTGGCAGCAGAGAATGACTACCATTGGTCAACAGTGGGATTTTCCAGTCCCACCGCTGTCAACGGGGTTTCCCGTTGTTTATACCCTTCGGAACCTGGCGATGGGGGAATCGCTGTTGGCAGGACTGGAGGATCTTGCTGGTGGGAACAGCTGGAAAATCCCACCCAATGTTTTATGACTTAGTTTGTTATTATTTGTGTGTGGCCACAATTTTACCCCCCAGTGCTGCCATGGGAAATTGGAGCGGGCGAGGGGCAGACAATGGAAAGGTCTGTTAACCTCGGGTGGGATTTAACATGTTGGGGCAAGCGAAACTGTAAAATCCTACTCCCTATCTCAAAAACTAACAGACAGATTTCAATGAAACTTGGTACACTGATATGGTATGGCCCAAGGAACGATGGATTAGATTTTGTCAAGGATGCGGAGATCCTAGAATTTTTTTGAAGTATCATTAACAGTTGGGGTAGAATTTTCCCAATTTGTTCATCATGGGAAGCACAGGAGGCGTGGTACAAAGATCCATTGACCATGGGGTGGGATTTTCCGGACTTGTGGTGAGCGTGGCTGGAAGATCCCGTCCCTTGGAGTTAGGGCAAATTGACTTTTTAAAAAAGCATTGAAGACCATTTAAGTTTGAATGTTGTGTTCGAATGCTGTGGGTCACCTCAGCTGCTGTAGTGGGATTTGTCACTGCTTTCAAAACATGAGCAGAGTTTTCGGAGCAGGTTGTTGCTTGCGGAATGGCCGAAAGCCTCCTCAACAAGGTGCAAGCTCTTAACAAGAATGTTTCTTTCTTCAGCTTTGCGGTTGGAGAATATCAGCCAGGCAGGGAATAAGCCTGAGGGAGGAATTGTGCAATTGCAATAACATTGGGTGGAATTTTGCAACCCAAGTGGCGTGCTTTCCAGCGGAGGAGATGATCCGTGATTGGCCATCGACTAGTCCTGGGGAACCTGCCACGGGGAGGGAGGGATCACCTTCGGCAGGACTGGAAGACCCCACCAGCTGAAATGGGTGGAAAATCTCAACTCTTGAGTTTGCATAGCAGGGGAAATATGTGTGTTAGTGGCAACCCTCCTCACATTGTTTGCAGTGGAGATATTAAAATTCTCAGGCCCATTGAATAATTAATTTGCAAAGAAAATGATTAATTATTTCACATAAAGCCAAGAACAACTGCATTATTTTGAAATAATATTCTTATTCATGTAATTGGTTGGCGATGCGCTTAGCATTCTAGATTAATTAAAGGGAAGCTCTGGGACATTACCAGATATTTATGGGGTTAATCTGAAGCAATCAATGGTTGTTAATAGCCTCCTTTCCATTCCCATGCTATATATTTCCACGTTATCATCATTTCCCATCCACCGCTACCCTTCTTAATGTACTGACTCATTATTTACACGATGGCGTATTTCAAGGATTGTTTGGAGATTTTGATGTTAGATTGAGCAGAAGACAAGTCATGTTTGAAGCAACCATAATTAGTCTTCATACCCATAGTAAGTCTGTTGTTAGAGGCATTCAACTTTAAGACAAAAATTATCCTTCAGTATTTGATTTGATTTGATTTATTATTGTCACATCTATTAATATGCAGTGAGAAGTATTGTTTCTTGCGCATTGTACATATAAAGAATACCATTCATTGAGTACATAGGGGAAAAGGAAAGAAGAGGATGCAGGATGTAGTGTTACTGTCATAGGAATTTTGATGTGATTTATCATTATCACATGTATCGGTATACAGTGAAAATGATTGTTTCTTGCACGCACTGTTCATCGAGTACATAGAAGAGAAGGAAAGCAGACAGTGCAGAATGTAGTGTTACAGTCATAGCGAGGGTGTAAAAAAAGATAACTTAATAGGAGGTAGGTCCATTCAAAAATCTGATGGCAGCAGAGAAGAAGCTGTTTTTTAGTCAGTTAGTATGTGCCCTCAGACTTTTGTACCTTTTTCCCGACGGAAGAAGGTGGAAGAGAGTATGCACCTTGGGGTCCTTGATTATCCTGGCTGCTTTTCTGAGACAACGGGAAGTGTAGACAGTGTCACTGGATGGGAGGCTGGTTTGCGTGATGGATTGGGCTACATTCACGACCCTTTGGAGTTTACTGTGGTCTTGGGCAGAGCAGGAGCCACCCCAAGCTGTGATACAACCAGAAAGAATGCTTTCTATGGTGCGCCAGTAGAAATTGGTGAGAGTTGTAGCGGACATACCAAAATTCCTTAGTCTTCTGAGTAAGTAGAGGTGTTGATGGATTTTCTTAACTGTAGCATCCGCATGGGGGAACTAGGACAGGTTGTTGATGATCTGGACACCTAAAAACTTGAAGCTTTCAACCATTTGTACTTTGTCCCCATTGATGTAGACAGGGGCAGGTCTTTACACTTCCTGAAGTCGATGACTATCTCCTTCGTTTTGTTGCCATTGAGGGAAAGATTATATCGTGCTCATGAACAGTATCGTCTGGCATGCATCCTTACAGAGTCAACACAAGCAGGCCACCTGGCCTAGTAAGTTGGCGCTGGTATTTATTGTCACATGACCAGCTGAACCCAGTCTCCGTCCCCCTCCTCACTGCCGCACCTTTCAAGAAAATGTCCAGTTCCTTCTCGGTTTAAATTGTGGTTTGCTGTGGAGATGTTTCAAATCCTAACCGCCTTCTGTGCCAGCAAGTATTATTTTTCCAATCTCACTCGGTTTGGGATTACCTCAGTGTTGGAGGTCGTGGTCCCACCAATCTGCCATCATTTACTCCCTGGCAACTGTTACAGGTGCCCGGCGGCAGTGGGATCGTCCGATTGGGAGGCGACGGCAAACCACCACTGACAGAAACTGCCAAGAAAACGACTCAGGGTGTGGCATTGACGATATAATGAGCCAACCATCTGCCTTTCAGCAGAGCACACTGAATCACACAACTTTACAGTGCGTCTTCCACTGGCTCTATGAGAAAAACATTCTACCCAATCCCAGTCCTCTGCCTTATCCCCCACAACCTTGCACATTCTCTGTTCAGATCGCAATCCAATTCCCTTTTGAATAAACCTACCTCCCTGAGGAAGTTTGTTCCAAAGTCGAACCACCCTCTGGGTGAAAAAATGTTTCCTCACATCATTTTTACTCCTTTTCCAATTATTTTGAATCTGTGCCCTCTAGTTTTTGATGTTGTCTTGAGTGGGAACAATGTCTTACTCCTATCCATACACCTCAGGATTTTAAATATCTCTATCAAGTCACCTCTCAAGCCTTCTTTTCTCCAAGGAAAACAGTCCCAACCTCTCCAATCTATCCTCACATCTACAGTTCCTCATCCCTGAAATCATTCTTGTGAATCTTCTCTGTACTCTGTCCAATGCCTTCACATTCTCCTTAACTTGATTTATTATTGTCACATGTATAAATATGGTGATAAGTATTGTTTCTTGGGCGCTATACGGACAAAACATACCATTCATAGAGAAGGAAATGAGAGAGTGGAGAATGTAGTGTTACAGTCATAGTTAGAGAAAGATCAACTTAATGCAAGGTAGGTCCATTCAAAAGCTTGACAGCAGCAGGGAAGAAGCTGTTCTTGAGTTGGTTGGTACGTGACCTCAGATTTTTGTATCTTTTTCCCGAGGGAAAAAGGTGGAGTATGGAGGAATCTGGACACAGTACTCCAGATGAGGCCTAATTAGTGCCTTATACAAATTGGACATGACATTCTTACTCTTGTACTCAATGCCCCGATTAATAAAAGCAAAGATATGCACGTGAATGAGTGAACAAACAGATATTCTGTGACATTCAGTCCCCTCTCTAATTGGACTATGCATCCCTTATAAATAGGAGCCCAGTGCCCAACAGCTAATCAGACGGGAATGCGACTAACAAGTTGCAGCAGTGAGCTCCTCTGTTATGTGAACTTGAATATTATTATTCCAAGTGCACTTTGTACATCTTGCGGAAGGCACCCTGATGATCACTCAAGTGCCGCGAAGCCAATTATAAGACATCAAATTGATTTATTTTACATATCCAGTGGATAGGGTAACTATTTCATTCTATTTTAACCATTTTGAATGTTCCCCTGTTAACACGGAAAATAACAAAGCATACCTCAGGATCTCATTAGATCCCTTAATATACTTTTGTGTCTTGTTGTCTCCCTGAATCTACTTAGCAGTACGCGTAAGAACAAAACTGTTCGCCCTCTGTGTCTTTTCGCTACTTGAGGTTTTTTTTCAATCAGGCCGAGCATTTTTTTATTAGCTTGATGGGAAGGGAAAGCCTTGACTTCTGACCTTTTATGTTCATGTCTGCTCATTGGCTCATTAAGGTGTCCATCACAATGGATACTGGCTATTCCCTCCTCGTTGAAAGACTAGGAGGGTGCATTCATATAGCGCCTTTCAATACCACAGACTGTCCCAAAGTGCTTTAACTATTTTTTTGGAGTGTATTCCCTTATATCATGTGGGTAATACGGCAGTATCCTAACGGCGAGGAACTACAGTTCCTCATCCCTGAAATCATTCTTGTGAATCTTCTCTGTACTCTCTCCAATGCCTTCACGTTCTTCCTGAAGTACTTTGACTTGACTTGACTTGACTTGATTTATTATTGTCACATGTATGAATATAATGATAAGTATTGTTTCTTGGGCGCGATACGGACAAGACATACCATTCATAGAGAAGGAAATGAGAGAGTGGAGAATGTAGTGTTACAGTCATAGTTATAGAAAGATCAACTTAATGCAAGGTAGGTCCATTCAAAAGTTTGTCAGCAGCAGGGAAGAAGCCGTTCTTGAGTTGGTTGGTACACGACCTCAGATTTTTGTATCTTTTTCCCGAGGGAAGAAAGTGGAGTATGGATCCGTGCCGATCTGTCAGGTGTGGTCCGAACCACACTCCAGAAAATTTTGGGGAGCGCGGTGAATTATACACTAGTTTGGGGCAGGAGGGGAGGGGGGGTGGGAAGTTTGTGGGGGGGGGGGGTAGGGGCGCAGAACAGCCTTGGAGTAGCGCTCCGAAAACCCTTGATTCCAAATAAACCTGTTGGACTTCAACTGGGAATTGCAAGACTCTGCCCAATTATAATGCGTTAGAAGATACTCAGGAAATGAATTAGGACGTGGATGAGCAGCCCATTCTGGACCATTTTTACTCTTTTGGAGCAAGCGACAAGCTCTTAAAAACACAGGACCTGCTGGGTAAAAAAAAAGTGTCACTCAAAGGATTGTCGAACTCCGAAATTGTATCCGACAATTTGAGTTTTCAAAGCAGCGATAGGTAGATTTTTGTGAGGTGAGGTTGGGGGACATGAATCAGCTTTAATGGAGTCAGCCTTGATTGAAACAACTGGCACAGCCAGGGGCTGTTCCTGTTCCTCTGCTTTTGATGCATAGCGCACTCACACAAGATCTAGGAGCCTGGACCGTTCTATAATTCTAAGTGTGGATAAATGCTGGGGAGGCGGCCAGAATAGATTTACAGAGTCCCTACAGTGTAGAAGTATGGCTCCTGCTCTGTCCAAGACCACAAACAAACTACAAAAGACTCAAACCAGCCTCCCATCCATTGACTCTGTCTACACTTCCTCAGAATCGTAGCCAGCATAATCAAGGATCCCACGCACCCCGGACACTCTCTCTTCCATCTCCCATCGGGGAACAGATACAAAAGTCTGAGGACACATAAGAACATAAGAAATAGGAGCAGGAGTAGGCCATCTAGCCCTTCGAGCCTGCCCCGCCATTCAATAAGATCATGGCTGATCTGTCGTGGCTCAGTTCCACTTTCCCGCTTTCTCCCCATAACCCTTAATCCCCTCTCTTATCAAAAACCCATCAACCCGCTTCTTAAAAATATTTAGTGAGGCAGCCTCCACCACTTCAACGGGCAGAGAATTCCAGAGATTCACCACCCTTTGAGTGAAGAAGTTCCTCCTCAACTCCGTTCTAAACCGCCTCCCCTTTATCTTGAGGCTGTGCCCCCTAGTCCTACTGTCTTTTTTGAGCGGGAAGAGTCTCTCCACCTCTATCCTATCCATCCCATTCATCATCTTATACGTCTCAATGAGATCTCCCCTCATTCTTCTAAACTCTAACGAGTACAAGCCTAGTTTATTCAGCCTCTCCTCATAGCTCAATCCCCTCAACTCCGGTATCAGCCTAGTAAACCTCCTCTGCACTCCCTCCAGGGCAACTGACTCAAGAATAGTTTCTTCCCTACTGCCATCAAACTTCTGAATGGCCCAACCTTGTATTAAATTTCTCTACACCCTAGCTATGACTGTAACACTACATTCTGCACTCTCTCCTTTCCTTCTCTATGAACAGTATGCTTTGTCTGTATAGCATGCAAGAAACAATACTTCTCACTGATTTTCGGGAGATGTCCGACATTGTGGATAACTCCAACATTGGTTGGTGAGACGCATTCTACACCAGCAAGGTGCCCTCTGCTGGCGGTGTGGGTGTTTGGGCAGCGTAGGATGATTGTAGTTAAGCCTTTGCCTAACCTGCCATTAACAGGATGCAAAGCGGGTTCACACCAGCTTCCAGCGGGAATAGTGACCTGCCACAACGAACGGGAACACACATGCCCACCCTCATTTTACACCAGCGTGAAAGCGGATTTTCGTCTCCTGCTACATTGTTCCCCACCTCCAACCCCCAACCATCTGTGAGTGGAAATGTAAATTTCTGCTGATGTGTACAATGCGAAAGAGTAGCAGGGCAACTAAAAGATGGAAGATACTGCAGTATAGTAAAAATTGTATTGTGCACTTGAAGTTATTATCCACACATGTACCAGCAGAGGGAGTCTGCTAGGAAGAGACAGTCAGATATCCAGTTTTAATAGCTTGTGCAGTTCCAAATGTCTTTGATTTGATTTGATTTATTATTGTCACATGTATTGGAATACAGTGAAAAGTATTGTTTCTTATGTGCTATACAAACAAACCATTCATAGAGAAAGAAAGGAGAGAGTGCAGTATGTAGTGGTACAGTCATAGCTAGGGTGTAGGGAAAGGTCAACTTAGTGTGAGGTAAGTCCACTCAAAAGTCTGATTGCAGCAGGGAAGAAGCTGTTCTTGAGTTGGTTGGTATGTGACCTCAGACTTTTGCATCTTTTTCTCGATGGAAGAAGGTGGAAGAGAGAATGTCCGGGGTGTGTAGGGTCCTTGATTATGCTGGCTGCTTTTCCGAGGCAGTGGGAAATGTAGACAGAGTCAATGGATGGGAGGCTGGGTTGTGTGATGGACTGGATTCAAAATAATTTGCAAAAAAAACAAATGTGGTATGAGAAAAATCCTCTTCACACAGTGATTGGGGTCTGGAATGTGCTGCCTGGGAGTGTGGTGGAGGCAGATTCCATCAAGACGTTCAAGAGGGGATTAGATGATTTTTTGAATAGAAACATTGTGCTGGACTATGGGGAAAAGGCAAGGAAATGGCACCACATCATGGTGCTGGTTTGGAGAGCCAGTGCAGACATGATGGGCCGAATGGTCTCCTTCTGCACCCTAACAATTCTGCGACTCTATGAAACTTTTAGAGGTTTTTGCCTACTTTCTGCAGGCAGCATTTTGAATTTTAGATTGAGAGACTGTGGGAGGAAACCGGAGCACCCGGAGGAAACCCACACAGACACGGGGAGAATGTGCATACTTCTCTCACACAGCCACCCAAACCGGGAGTCGAACCCAGGTCCCTGGTACAACACAATAGGGCAGCAGTGCTAACCACTGTGCCACCATGCCGCCCAATAAATAATATATTGCAAATGCCAGGAATCTGAAACAATTGTGGAAAAATGCTGCAAATGTCAAGGAAATCGATACAGATTAAAGATTTCAGATTGTAACAAGTCCTTGGAGGCAGAAGCCTCTTCACCAAAATCCCCTTATTTACAAGTCTGACAGCAGCATAGAGAGTGCTTCCAGTTAGCACTCTCCACTAGGAGCGCCAGAGGAACTGACACGCCTGGTTAACTACAAAGCAAGAGGTTCCCTGATTAGCCCTTAATCAGGGAGTTCATATTTTAACAGGCCCACCTCAATTGCCTGATTAAAATCATTACGCAAATGTAGACCCTTTATTTGTTTATTCGTAAGTAGGCATACATTAACACTACAATGAAGTTGCTATGAAAATCCCCTACGTGCCACATCCGGTGCCTGTTCAGATACACTGAGGGAGAATTTAGCATGGCCAATACACCTAACTAGCACCTCTTTTGGACTGTAGGAGGCAACCAGAGCACCTGGAGGAAACCCACACAGACATGGGGAGAATGTGCAGACTCCATGCAGACAGTGACCCAAACCAGGAATCGAACCCAGGTCCCTGGTGCTGTGAGGCAACAGTGCTAACCACTGTGCCACCCGTGCATGTACCGAGAGCCTCTTACTTCACCCAGAGCTGAAAGCTACAATTGCAGAAGGAAACCATTTGGCTCGACAAACTCTCTGACAGAGCATCTTACCCTAGCCTTATTCCCGTAGCTCCACACATTTACCCTGCTCTTCCCCCGACCTACACATTTTGAGACATTAAGGGGCAATTCAGCACGGCCAATCCTCCTAACTAGCATGGCTTTTGGACTGTGGGAGGAAGCCGGAGCACCCAGAGAAAACCCACGCAGACACGGGGAGAATGTGCAGACTCCACAGCCACCCAAGCTGGGAATCAAACCCGTGTCCCTGGCACTGTGAGGCAGCAGTGCGAACCACCGTGCCACCGTGCTGTGGCAGTAGGCAGGAAGAGTCATTCCCAAAATATTAATTCATCCCTCCTCCTTCCCGATGCTGATTTTCCCAATGGTATTTCTTCTTATTTCACAAGAAGGTGATGTTGTGCAGAGGTGAACAACATTAGTTCCAGCTGATGTTTCGGAGTAATGCAGTTATATAACTGCACTGCTTCAGAGAATGTCCTCTGAGGACACAGCTTTTAAGTGTTTGGTGAAAGACATTGAGACAAGGGAGGAGAAATCAGATTCCAGTTTTGCCATAGAGCTGGAATTGCAGCAAAACAAATATCCAGAAAACACAACATCCGCCTTTATAATAAGAAATTAAATCTGCTCCAACCTACTTAGAATGATTCCACTGTTGACTTACCCTGGCTGCATTTCCCTAAAACCATGATTAATTCATGATTACTCTGAAACAAATTAGCTTTGGTACCAAAAGGATCTGATGTTTAACACATCTTATGTGGGTGGGCTCTGTTGTGAGGATCACACAGTTAACATTAGGAGTATTTTTAAAAATGTATTCTGCTTGGCAGCCTTTGCATCATACAGTCTCGCAGCCCTGTGGTGAGTTCCCCCACTGCCTGCCCATTCCTCTTAGTATTGGCGCTAGTTTTCATGCTCTCTGCCATGGCAATGGATCCTTTACCCTCTGCCACCCTGACCCTGTGGCCAGTGTTTGCGTGAGGCTTGGCAATGCCTTCTTGACTGTCAGCAGAGTGTTGTGGGCAAGCTGAGGTAGGGTAGCACAGTGGTTAGCACTGCTGCTTCACAGCTCCAGGGTCCTGGGTTCGATTCCCAGCTCGGGTCTCAGTCTGTGTGGAGTTTGCACATTCTCCTCGTGTCTGCGTGGGTTTCCTCCGGGTGCTCTGGTTTCCTCCCGCAGTCCAAAGATGTGTGGGTTAGGTTGATTGGCCATGCTAAGAAATTGCCCCTTAGTGTCCAGGGATGTGTAGGTTACAGGGATTAGTGGGTATAATATATGGGGATAGGGCCTGGGTGGGATTGTGTTTGGTGCAGACTCGATGGGCCGAAGGGCCTCTTTCTGCACTGTAGGGTTCTATGTTCTATGAACCGTGATCAGGAGCTGGAACATTGGCCCATTACTCCCTTCCAAGCTAGAGGCATCTGGCAAAAACATTTTGGGCCAGTTGGCAGCACAGTGGTTAGCACTGCTGCCCCAAGGTCCCCGGGTTCGATTCCAGCCTTGGATGATTTGATTTGATTTATTACTGTCACATGTATTGGGATGCAGTGAAAAGTATTGTTTCTTGAGCACAATACAGAAAAAGCATACCATTCATGGAGTACATAGGGGAGAATAAAGGAGAGAGTTCAGAATGTAATGTTAGTCGTACCTCGTAGAGGAAGATCAACTTAAAATAATGTAGGTCCATTCAGCTCTGACGAAGGGTCATCTAGACTCGAAACATTGGCTCTATTCTCTCCCCACAGACGCCGTCAGACCTGCTGAGATTTTCCAGCATTTTCTGTTTTTGTTTCCGATTCCAGCAATGCAGTATTTTGCCTTTAACCATTCTGAAGTCTGACGGCAGCGGGGAAGAAGCTGTTCTTGAGTCAACTGGGATGTGACCTCAGACTTTTGTATCTTCTTCCCGATGGAAGAGGGTGGAAGGGAGAATGTCTGGGGTGCGTGGAGTCCTTAATTATGCTGGCTGCTTTTTCAAGGCAGAGGGAAGTGTAGACAGAGTTGGGAGACTGCTTTGATTTTTGATTTATTATTGTCACATGTATTAACACACAGTGAAAAGTATTGTTTCTTGTATGCTATACATACCGTTCACAGAGAAGGAAATGAGAGAGTGCAGAATGTCATGAGAGTAAAAGATAGAATCAGAAGGTGTGCTGGGCACAGCTTGCAAGAAGTTGCCTCACTCTGATGCCATCTTGAATCCAAGTGTTTGCCTGATGGACTGTCTTATTGTCCATTTTAAAGTATTTAAGACCACATCGGACCAGTATTTCTATTTCCTAGTTTTTACTGTCTCTTTCCTTCTGGATTACAGGAAAATTCTAGATTGGCTATCACAGCACAGAGTGGGCAACACATTCAGGACCTTCCTGATCTAGGCCAGCTGCTCTCTGCGGCAGAAGCAGAGAGAGGGTGAAGGAAAACCAGTTTGTGTGTATACAGGCCAGTGAGAAGCCTTTACCTTTCATGCAGTCAGATCTATCCAAATGTTGAATAATACATTTCAGAAGAGAATTTTGAGAAAGAGAAATCTGAAGAGGGGTCACATACAAGAGCAGGGATGGATGGACTTCTAAGGTTGTATAAGGCTCTGGTCAGACCCTGTTGGAGTATTGTGAGCAGTTTTGGGTCCCATATCTAAGCCTTGGAAAGGGTCCAGAGGAGATTCACAAGAATAAATACTGGAATGAAGAGGTTGTCATATTGGGGAATGGTTGAGGACTCTGGGTCTGTCCTGATTGGAGTTTAGAAGGATGAGGGGGGATCTTATTGAAACTTACAGGATACTGCGCGGCCTGGATAGATTGGACATGGAGAAGATGTTTCCACTAGTAGGAAAAACTAGAACCAGAGGGCACAACCTCAGATTAAAGGGATGCTCCTTTAAAACAGAGATGAGGAGGAATTTCTTCAGCCAGAGAGTGGTGAATCTGTGGAACTCTTTGCCACAAAGGCTATGAGGCTAGATCATTGAGTGTCTTTAAGACAGAGATAGATAGGATCTTGTTTAATAAGGGGATCAAGGATTATGGGGAAAAGGCAGGAGAATGGGGATGAGAAAAATATCAGCCATGATTGAATGGCAGATTAGACTCAATGGGCCGAGTGGCCTAATTCTGCTCCTATGACTTATGGTCTTATTGAAGGTCTATCAGCAAAGTGTAGGGGACTAATTTGACAACTCTTTCTGAGAGACAGTACAAGCATTGGGCCAAATGGCCTCCTTCTGTGTCTAATGGGTTGATTTTGTACCCAGTTCCATCATTGAAGTAACTCCTTAGAGGCCGGTGTCCCTTCACCAGATTCCCTTTATTTATAAACTCAATCCCACTTCCAAGAGTGCTTCAGGGTCAAAGTCAGAATCCGGAGTGTTCGTAGCCTCGATAATCCTCAATGTATACACAGGTGGGGGTCCCTGAATTGGGCAGACAATCGTTACCTCAATCAGGGAGCTCATACTCTAAGAGGCCCCTCATGGGTCTTGTTGAGTTTATTACAATCACTTTGCTGGTTGTTGGCTGCTGTATGTGGAACTGGACTCTGAACAAAATTGTAATTAGGTGTCACACATGTATTCGTTTAGCAATTGCTTGTTCTCTCCCCACCTTACCTTAGTGAGCAGTTAATAAAACAAATGGCAGCACTCCATACTGAGCTTCCCCTCCAAGCCTTGCTCCCTCTCCTGGTCACATATGCAACTACGTGCTGAAGGTTGAAACTGTTCCAAAATCGGAATAATTTTCTTGCGTTACCGCTTCGGATCATACTTTCTGCAGTTGAGGATTGCAAAGGCCTTAATCTACAAGATTCCCTGCTGATGCCACAAGTCACACGATGTGGTATTGATCCAGGCAGATAATGAAAGTTGAAGGACAGTCATCCAGACTTGAAATGTTGGCTCCCTTCTCTCCCCGTGGAGGCTGTCAGACCTGCTGAGATTTTCCAGCACCTTCTGCTTTTGTTTCAGATTCCAGAATCCGCAGTAATTAAATAGATGATGAAAACTCCCCGTTCTGTGTGAACTAATTGGCCTCAGCAGCAGTGCAACTGCAAAAATTGGACTTTAGTTCCATCAGTGGAGGTGGCGCATTGTTTTGCTAGTGGTGAGACTCTCCGGTCCCCCACCGTCAATGGGAATTTCCAATGATGTCACCCCATGCCAGCGGGAAACTCATGGGCGGGGGGGTACCTTGCCGGTTGGAGCGGAGAATCCCACCGGGATGAACAGACAGAGAATCCCAGCGAATGTTTTTAAAAGGTGCATAACTTTAAAGTTGTTAAAGTTCAGAGAGACTTGGATGTCCTTGTGCAAAGTAATCAAAATGTTAGCATGGAGGAACAGCAAGCATTTAGGAAGCCAAGCAATATTTTGGCTTATGTTGTAAGAGGATTGGAGTGCAAAGACTCAACAGTCCAGCTAAATTTGTCTGCGTGGGTTTCCCCCAGGCGCTCCAGTTTCCACCCACAGTCCAGAGACATGTAGGTTTGGTGGATTGGCCATGCTAAACTGCCCCTTAGTGTCCCAAGATGTATAGGGCTTTAGTGAGATCCCATCAGGAGTACTGTGTGCAGTTTGGCTCCCCTTGGAGGAGGTATAGTTAAAAAAAATCACTGTGTTGGTTCCTGAGATGAGAGGGTTGTCCTATGATGAGAGGCTGAGTAAATTGGGCCTACGCTGTCTGGAGTTTAGAAGCATTGGAAATGATCCAATTGAAATGGATTCTGAAGGGACGTGGCAGGATAGATAGGGAGGCATGCTGGCACAGTGGTTAGCACTGCTACCTCACAGCGGCAGGAACCCGGGTTCGATTCCCGGTTGGGTCTCTGTGTGGGATCTGCATGTTCTCTCTGTGTCTGCGTGGGTTTCCTCCGGGCGCTCCTGTTTCCTCCCACAATCTGAAAGACATGCTGGGTTAGGTGCTAAACTCTCCTTCAACAGGCGCCGGAGTGTGGCGGTTTGGGGATTTTCACATCAACTTCATTGCAGTGTTAATGTAAGCCGACTTGTGACATGAATCAACCTTTTACTGAGCGGTTGCTTCCCCCCGGCTTGGGGTGTTTTGTTGCTGAGGGTACAGCCTTAGGACAAGATCAAATGGGACTGAGGGGAGGAGAAATCTTTTTGGGAGGTGGAACTTCGGAATTGCAGATTGCTATGGATGCTCCATCCTGGAGAATATTCCAGAGTGAGAGCGATGGATCTGTTATCTCTCAGGGAATCTGGGGAGTGGGCAGCAAAATGGAGTGGAGTTAAAAGATGTCCATGATGATTTGAATGAGTGAGCAGATTCGAAAGACCAACTCTATAATTAAATTTTTAATCTTACCCTTCACAGGAAAAAGCACTTTCTCTTTATGTGAAGTAAAATCTACTCTTGCATCATTCAGCTCAGTCAAAATATTACAAATGTTCTTTTGTACTTAAGAAGGAAGTATTTAAAAATCTATTTCAGTTTCTAATAACCTTCAGGGTTATATTATTTTTGTTCAAATGGAAATGATAGTCTCATCTTAAGTTCCTTCTCTTTCAAAAGCTTATCAAATTCTCACCAATATGTAACCGTCAAATAATGTCCCATTTAGGGGGCAGCACGGTGGCATAGTGGTTAGCACTGCTGCCTCACAGTGCCAGGGACCTGGGTTCGATTCCAGCCTTGGGTCACTGTCTGTGTGGAGTCATGCACGTTCTCCCCGTGTCTGCGTGGGTTTCCTCCGGATGCTCCGGATTCCTCCCACAGTCCAAAAGACGTGCTGGTTAGGTGCATTGGCCATGCTAAATTCTCCCTCAGTGTACCCGAACAGGTGCCGGAGTGTGGTGACTAGGGTATTTTCACAGTAACTTCATTGCAGTGTTAATGTAAGCCTACTTGTGATGCTAATAAATGAATGTTAATGTCTAACGATTAGGGGAATTAGCATTAAATGGATAGAAGGTAAGATGCTATGTCGTAGAGTCAGAGCAGACTTGATGGGTTGAATGGCCCCCTTCTGTCCTGTCAGGATTCTACGATACTTAATCTGACTCTTAAAAAACAGGGACCTTCGAGTATTCTTGATCCCTGAGAATTGAACAATGGATTGGGAATAAGACATAGTTTGGGACAGAAATTGGGGCTGCTTGTGTGTGGGTTCGGGTGGGGTGAGGGGGTGTTGGTGGTGCAGGGGTGGGAGGGGAGGTGTGGAATGTAGGGGGGAAGTGCCAAGGGAGACAGGCACAGTAACTACACAAATGCAACTATGGCTTCTGAGTTATTGTATTTCACAGGAAGTTAGGGACAGGGATTTGTCTTAGGTTCAGCCTTTGGACATCCTCCACCTTTCAGTTAGACCAGAGTTGATCCTTACCGTAACTGCGTTCACCCTGCCATGTTCCGAATTGCTTGGTAACCTCAGTCAACTAAAACTCCTCAAACTCATTCTTGAAAGCTCCAAGAGCGCCATTGTATTTTGTAGAGGGAATTCTTGGTTTCTGTTGTTAAAGAAATACGTATTGTGAGGAAAACAATGTGGTGAGGTTATTGCCAAAAATCAAAGCCTAATATAGGCCTCTCCCCCTCTTTAAACTCAGCCTCAGGAAAGATATTATACTTAAAATGGCCTTTGCTGTGAGAAAATGGCTTGACTGTATATAGACTATCAATGCCACAGGATTTACATGCCTCGGGGGAACATTATGCATCATTTCACTGTCTTAATTTTGATAGTAAAACACCATGAAAGGGGTGAATAGAGATTAGTAAAATTTTGAGGGCCGGTTGCCATGGGATGTCTTCAAGCAACCCCTAGTGGTCAACTTCAGATCTGGCAGCAGACAAAGTAAGCACATAAACAAGAAGCAGGAATAGGCCATTCGGTCCTTAACTGTACGAGCCATTCATTTTGATCATGACCGATCATCAAATTCAATATAGAATCATAGAACCCTACAGTGCAGAAGGAACCTACTGAGTCTGTACCGACCACAATCCCACCAGGTTCTAACCCCGTAACCCCATGTACTTCCCCTAGCTAGTCACCTGACACTAAGGGGCAATTCAGCATGGCCAATCCACCGAACACGCACATTATGGGACTGGACGGTGGCACAGTGGTTAGCACTGCTGCCTCGTAGTGCCGGGGACCAGTGTTCGATTCCCAGCTTGGGTCACTGCCTGTGCGCAGTCTGCACATTCTCCCCAGGTCTGCATAGGTTTCCTCCCACAGTTCAAAGATGTGTGGTAAGGTGGATTGGCCATGCTAAATCGCCCTTTAGTGTCAGGGAACTAGCTAGGGATGGGATTGTGGCCAGTGCAGAATTGATGGGCCAAATGGCCTCCATCTGCACTGTAGGAATTCTATGCTTCTATGATCTTTGACTGTGGGAGGAAACCGGAACACCTAAAGAACATAAGAAATAGGAGCAGGAGTAGGCCATCTCGCCCCTCGAGCCTCCCCCGCCATTCAATAAGATCATGGCTGATCTGTCGTGTCTCAGTTCCACATTCCCGCCCTCTCCCCATAACCCTTAACCCTTAATCCCCTTGCCTATCAAAAACCTATCAACCCGCATCTTAAAAATATTTAGCGAGGCAGCCTCCACCACTTCAACGGGCAGAGAATTCCAGAGATTCACCACCCTTTGAGTGAAGAAGTTCCTCCTCAACTCCGTTCTAAACCACCCCCCCTTTATCTTGAGGCTGTGCCCTCTAGTCCTAAGGAGGAGGAGACCTGGAGGAGACCCATGCAGACATGGTGAGAACATGCAAACTCTGCATAGTGACTCAAGTCGGGAATCCAATCTGGGTCCTTGGTGCTGTGAGACAGCAATGCTAACTATTGTGCCACCGTGCTGCCCCTGATATCCTGATCCCCACTTTCCCCATTGATCCCTTTAGCCCCAAGAGCTGTATCTAATTTCTTCCTGAAATCACACAACGTTTTGGCTTCAACTGCTTTCTGTGGCAGTGAATTCCACACATTCACCACCCTCTGGGTGAAGAAATTTCTCCTCACCTCAGCCCTGAAAGGTTTACCCCTTATCCTCAAACTATGAACCCCCCCCCCGTTCTGGTAACTCCCCCACCATCAGGAACATTCTTTCTAAATCCATTCAGTCTAATCCTGTAAGAATTTTATAAGTTGCTATGAGATCCCCCTCTCACTCTTCTAAACTCCAGTGAATATAATCCTCGCCGATTTAGTCTCTCCTCATGTGACAGACTTGCCGTGCCGACAGAAGGAGCATGCAGGCCAGTTATTAATTCATTTTAACTGTAGGATAATTTGCAGTGCAGGATGGCGCGCATGGAGAAATCTTAATACAAAAGGGAAGGGAATTAGCCAGTCCTTTTCAGAAATGGTTAGAGGTAGCTAGGTGCTTTGTACTGCTGCTCATTGCTATTCTACAAACTGGTACACTTCCCCATAACCTTGACCCTCAAGCCAAAGCAGTACTTGTGAGAAAATAATGAAGTGTTGATTGGAACAAGCCTTGCAGAGGTCTGTGGCCTGTGGCGCAGTAGTTAGCACTGTTGCCTCGCAGCACTAAGGAACCGGGTTCAATTCTGGCCTTGGGGCGGCTGTCAGTGAGGAGTTTGTACATTCTCCCCATGTCTGCGTGGGTTTCCTCAAGGTGCTCCGATTTCCTCCCACAGTCCGAAAGTTGTGCTGGTTAGGTTCATTGGCCATGCTAAATTCTACCTCATTGGGCCTGAACAGGTGCAGGAGTGTGACAACAGGGAGATTTTCACAGTAACTTCATCGCGGTGCCAATGTAAGCTTACTTGTGACACTAATAAATAAATTTTAAACTTTAGCATCAGCATATGCAAATTAAAGTGATTATGAGTCCCACAATTCAAAGATGTGCAGATTAGGTGGATTGGCCATGCTAAATTACCACTTAGTGCCCAAAGATAGGAAGATTAGATGGATTATCCATGGTAAATGTATTAAATTGTCCCTTCATCTTCAAAGAAAAGTCAAATGATGACCATGAAACCATTGTCGGAAAAACCCACTGGTTCACTAATGTTGGCTAGGTGCATTGGCCATGCTAAATCCCCTCTCAGTGTACCCAAAGAGGAAGTAGTGGAGGGCAATAGTGAAGTTGGACAGTAGATATCATTAATGCTGGGTAGGTGCATTGACCCGAATAGGCGCAGGACTGTGGCGACTAGAGGAGTTTCACAGTAACTTCATTGCGGTGTTAATGTAAGCCTCACTTGTGACTAATAAATAAAACTTTAAAAACTTTAATGTCCTTAAGGGAAGGAAATCTGCCACCCTTACCTGGCCTGGCCTACATGTGACCCTATGATTGACTGCCTCATGTCTTCTGCAATGGCCGAAGGGTGATTAGAGATTGGGAATATAAAATGGGTAACAAATGCTGGCCCAGCCAGAGATGCCCACGTCCATTGAATAACTAAAGAAAATAGAAAAGATTTTCTTTACGCGGAAATGATGGTAAATTGGGATGGTTCCCCAAGAAGGGTTACATAGAACATAGAACATAGAAAAACTACAGCATAAACAGGCCCTTTGGCCCACAAGTTGTGCTGATCATATCCCTCCCTACTAGGCCTACCTATAACCCTCAATCCTATTAAGTCCCATGTACTCATCCAGAAGTCTCTTAAAAGACCCTATCGAGTTTGCCTCCACCACCACCGACGGCAGCCGATCCCACTCACCCACCACCCTCTGAGTGGAAAACTTTCCCCTGACGTCTCCTCTGTACCTACTCCCCAGTACCTTAAACCTGTGTCCTCTCGTAGCGACCATTTCAGCCCTGGGAAATAGCCTCTGAGAAAGGGTTGTCGAAGCCAAGACATTAAGCTCATTTAAGAAGTGGCTCATCTTCTGGATCATAGAGTCCCACTGTGCAGAAGGAGGTCATTTGAGTCTGCACTGACCACAATCCCATCCAGGCCCTATCCCCATGAATTTACCCATGCTAGATCCCCTGACACTAAGGGGCAGTTTAGCACGGCCAATCCACCTGACCTGCGTGTCTTTGGAATGTGGGAAGAAGCTGGAGCATCCAGAGGAAACCCACACAGACATGGGGAGAATGTGCAGACTCCACACAGGCAGTGACCCAAGCCAGGAATTGAACCCCGGTCCCTGGCGCTGCGAGGCAGCAGTGCTAACCACTGTGCCACCCGTGCTGCCCAGTGGAGATCAAGTGAGTCCGAGGGCCTTCTTCACCCAAGCTTACTTGAATATAGCTGCTCAGAGTGTTTCTCCTGCAGCTTTGTTGATTCTGATAAGATGATTCAGCAACGCTTGGATGCAAGAAGAAGATTTCCAGAACTCAGTGCCTGCCTGACAGTGTTAATCGGTGGAGGCCAATCCAGTGAGGGCAGTTTCAGAAGCAGATAAGTTCAGAGCGGCTGATGTGTATAGAGATTTTGGTTTGCAGGGAGAATGGAAGACACTATTAATCTGCAATGTTGAATGATTATTTGTGCGTGTCCATTCATGAATAAATGAAAAGTTAGGTGCTGCAGGATTAAAAATTATTGACTTGTTAGCTTACTCAAGCGTACGATCTTAATTTGCAAGCAAACGTGCCACCAAGTGAATTCTATCATTCTGCACAGTATTGTGTATCCTCCATCACAGAGTGCAGCTGAGAGGAGCCATCTTGGCTCATGTTTCCCTCAAGGTTGGAAGGCTATCCCTGCTCCCAGAGTCTTAGCTGCTTCTTGAGTGCCTTTGGGAGATTGGTCTCCTCTGCGCGACCCAGGACGAATTAAAACTGGGGCTGGAGTTTTACTGGCACCCCCGCCCCAGTTCCGAGGGCGGGCGAGGCTCGGAGAACGGCATTCTCCATTGGCCTCGGGCGGACGTGCCGGTAAAATTCCACTCGGGTAGCAGGAACTCAGCTTAGATATGACGTGTCCCCAGTGAGCACAATCCCCATGCAGAGAGTGGGGGAAAGATTGTACAAAGGGGTGGGTGCCAGCTTCCCATCCACCTTCCAGCTTACACCCATGATGTGGGGAAAGGGGAGTGAACACTGCAACTGTCGCCCCCTTGCCAGGTCAAAATGAACATTTAACAGTCCATTGCGCTTGTATCAACACTATGGACCCTTAGATAGAGTCAATGGATGCACTGGTTTGCATGGTGGACTGGGCTATGTTACAGTTTCTTACCTTTGGGCTTTTTGGCTAAGATCAAGCATGTTGCTTGATTAAGTCCAAGATGGGGTGCAATGCCTTACCTTGCCAGCTTGGATCTTATTTGTCTCTCTTGTGGGGACCGTGAATTGGATTAAATTTGAATTTAGTTTTTGGAGCAAGCAAGGAGATGAATTCAGGCCTTCCCAGTCCACTCTGAGCATTGGTTTTGTATCTCAAAGAATGGAGTAAAGAAAAATTTTAAATTGTGAAGTAATTGTGATAATAACAGTGGCCATAGATTCTCCAATATTCAGGATCTGGCCAGCTCTTTGTGGTAATTTTAACTACGCCTGCTGTCCCACAGTCCAAAGATGTGCAGGTTAGGTGGATTGGCCATGCTAAATTGCCCCTTAGTGTCCAAAAATGTGTCAATTTGGTAGATTGGCCGTGCTAAATTGCCCCTTAGTGTTCAAAGATGTACAGGTTAGGTGGATGGCCATGGTAAATTGCCCTTTAGTGTTCAAAGATGTGCAGATTAGGTGGATTGGCCATACTAAATTGCCGCTTAGTATTCAAAGATGCGTAGATTGGGTGGATTGCCCATGGTAAATTGCCCCTTAGTGTTCAAAGATGTGCAGATTAGGTGGATTGGCCATACTAAATTGCCACTTAGTATTCAAAGATGCATAGGTTGGGTGGATTGGCCATGGTAAATTGCCCCTTAGTGTCCAAAGATGTGCAAGTTAGGTGGATTGGTCATGATAAATTGCCTCTTAGTGTTCAAAGATGTGTAAATTAGTATAGTAAATACATGTGGTTATGGAATAGGGTCTGGGCAGGATGCTCTGTCGAAGAGTCGGTGCAAACCCGGTGGACTGAATGGCCTCCTATTGCAATGCAGAGATTTTATGACCCTACGATCTGTGATCTATGACAGTTGGAAGTAGCAGAATGGGTAATGTCTTGGCCAAAACCTGTACCAGGGAAAGGACATTCTATAAATGATGCAAGTTTCCATTTGTGCCCATTTGCTTACAGTGCCTCATTTGGTGCTTGCTTGCACTTGTTTCAAAAGAAGTCTTAATCAGTTCTCCTGCGCAGTTACCGGACTAGTAATCTCGAGGCATGAACAAATTATCTGGGGACATGCGCTCAAAGCCTACCTCAGCAGCTGAGGAATTTAAATTCAGTTAATTAAATTTAAACAATCTGACAGCATTTTCGTAATCTTTGTACTTTACTGGGTTATTAAACAGAGGTGGAATTTAAAAAAAAAATGCTAGTTTCGGTAATGAAGCCGTCAAGATTATCAGAAAAAGCTAGATTTAGAAATGTCATTTAAGGAAGGAAATCTGTCAAGCTTATCCAGTCAGGCCTATACATCATCTCAGGCCCACTGTGGTTAACCTTTAATTGCCCTCTAAAAGCCTCTCAGTTGTACCAAAAAAATGATGGGCTGCAGGACCCAGAGGACTGGAGAATTGCAAATGTTCTGAAACTCTTGTTCGATGATGGGTTTAACACAGCAACTCCAGAGCAGTCAGTTCAACACCAGAGGTGGCAACATTTTAAAGGAGATACTTTGGGACAAAATGACTTAGCTTAGTTTGTTTATTCGTGTGACGAGTAGGCTTACATTAACACTGCAATGAAGTTACTGTGATAATCCCCTAGTCGCCACACTCCAGCGTCAGTTCGGATACACTGAGGGAGAATTTATTTATTAGTGTCACAAGTCAGCTTACATTAACACTGCAGTGAAATTACTGTGAAAATCTCCTGCTCGTCACACTCCATCACCTGTTAGGGTACACTGTGGGAGAATTTATTTATTAGTGTGACAAGTAGGCTTACATTAACACTGCAATAAAATTACTGTGAAAGTCTCCTGGTCGCCACACTCCAGCGCCTGTTTGGGTACACTGAGGGAGAATTTAAGTTTACTTATTAGTGTCATAAGTAGGCTTACATTAACTCTGCAATGAAGTTACTGTGAAAATCCACTAATCACCACATTCCAGCATCTGTTTGGGTACACTGAGGGAGAATTTATTACTGTGACAAGTAGGCTTACATTAACACTGCAATGAAGTTACTGCAAAAATCCCCTAGTTGCCACACTCTGGTGCCTATTCGGGTGCACTGAGGGAGAATTTAGCATGGCCAATGCGTCTAATCAACATGTCTTTCAGATGGTGGGAGGAAACCGGAGCACCCAGAGGAAACTCACACAGACACGGGGAGAATGTGCAGACTCTGCATAGACAGTGAGCTAAGCCAAGAATTGAATCTGGGTCTCTGGTGCTGTGAGGCAGCAGTGCTAACCACTGTACCACCCTAATGTGGACTGATTCAGGAAAGTCAGTCTAGATTTAAATAACTTTGATTTCTTTTAGCTGGTTATTTCTCTATACTTACACTTCTAATAAATATAGATCCTTCTTCAGGGTTTGTGATCAATTAATTACAGGATTTTGCTTTAATTACATTTATTACTCAACTTCACTGTTGCCCTCCGCTCCTTTCTATATTAATAAAGGAAGTCTATCTTAACGATTACACTATCAGGAATTTATTTAACAGCCAAATCTATTGGTTAATATTACTACAATATAGAATCTGAGTCCCTACTGTGCAGAATGAGCCCATCCGGCCCATCAAGTCTGCACCAATCAACAATCCCACCCAGGCCCTATCCCAAAACCCCACATATTTACTCCACTAATTCCCCTGACCCTGAGGGTCAATTTAGCATGGGTAGTCATCCAAACATGCATATATTTGGGTTGTGGGAGGAAACCGCAGCATATGGGGGAAACCCACACAGACAAGGGGAGAATGTGCAGACTCCACACAGACAGTGATCCGAGGCCGGAATTGAACCGGGTCCCAGGCACTATGAGACAGCAGTGCTAACTACTGTGCCACCGTGCACAGAGACTCTAAGACGGAATTAACCCTTTTGTTACGTGTACCTTTGACTCCTGCGGTGGTCGCCCTAGCAAATGAGCCTCATTAGATTTTCTTCTTGTATTCTTTCACGAGATGTGAGTGTTGATGGAAAGGGCAGCATTTGCTGCCTAACCCTAACTGCGTTTGAGCAAAGTGACTTGCAAGGCCATTTCAGAGGCTGGTTAAGAATCAACTACATTATTACACATGTGGAGTCACAAGTAGGCCAGAGTGGGTAAAGGATGGCAGATTTCCTTCCCTAAAGGAAACCAGAGATGTCTTTATGACAACTGATGGTAGTTTCTTGGATACTGTTACTGAGGCTAACTTTTAATTCCAGGTTATATTCATAAAATTAGTTAAACAGTTGGGATTTGAATCTGTGTCCCCAGAGCCTCGGGGCTACGAATCCAATGGCATTACCACTACATCACCATCTCCACATGCAACATGAAGGGTACCGGGGGCAGGTCACTGCACTGGCATGACCCACCCCCCCACCCGGCTATACTTACCTAGATGCCCCCAGTGGGTTCACCTCATCTGATTCCCGTGTTTCTGTAACTGTTATAAATCTTGTCAATGGTATGAATATTCAGTGAGGGGGGAAACCACATGACTGGGAAGCCCTTTAATGATGCTTAGATGTATTAAGATGCATTGAAATGGAGCTCCCGCCCCTTTTGGCTGGGAACCTCATTACGTCCAGCGAGGAGGTGTGGGGAGGAGGGGGTGAAATTGGGGAATAAGATCTTACTGGCAAGAATCCCGTTTCCCAACTCTGGCTGGATTTTGAGCTTCTTCCACATTTATGCTGACAGCTAACATGGGCTCAAAATTCATCCATTATGGCCACATCCAAATCACAGCGACTTGAATCTCTTTGGTTTGATTTATTATTAGAAATTGGGTATAGCTCTTGGGCCTAAAGGATCAAGGGATATGGGAGGAAGAGGGGGGGGATCAGGATATTGAACTCGATGATCAGCCATCATCAAGATGAATGGTGGAGCAGGTTCAAAGGGCTGAATGGCCTACTCCTGCTTCTAGTTTCTATGTTTCCATTGTTAAATGTAGTGGGGTACAGTGAAAAGTTTTGTTTCTTGCGTGCTATACAAAGCATGCCATTCATAGACTACATAGGGGTGAAGGAAAGGAGAGAGTGCAGAATACAATGCTACAGTCATAGTTAAGGTATAATGAAAGATCAACTTAATGGGAGGTAGGTCCTTTCAAAAATCTGATGGCGGCAGGGAAGAAGCTGTTCTTGAGTCGGTTGGTACATAATCTCAGACTTTTGTACCTTTTTCCGAATGGAAGAAGGTGGAAGAGAGAATGTCCGGGGTGCGTGGGGTCCTTGATTACACTGGCTGCTTTCTGAGGCTGCAGGAAGTATAGACGGAGTCAATGGATGGGAGGCTGGTTTGCGTGATAGACTGGGCTATGTTCGCAACTTTTTGTAGTCCCTTGCAGTCTTGGCCAGAGCAGGAGCCATGCTAAACTGTGATACAAACAGAAAGGATGCTTTCTATGGAAAAAATTCATGAGAGTCAGAGCGGACATGCCAAATTTCCTTAGTCTCCTGAGAAAGTAGAGGTGTTGGTGGGCTTTCTTAACTATAGCGTTGGCGTGGAGGGGTTAGGATGGGTTGTTGGTGATCTAGAACCTAGAAGCTCTCGACCATTTCCACTTCATCCCTGTTGATGTAGAGAGGGGCACGTTCTCCACTACGTTACCTGAAGTCGATCTCCTTCGTTTTACTGACATTGAGAGGGAGATTATTGTCAATCTCCTTCACCAGATCCTCTATATTTTTCCTGTACTCTGTCTCATCATTCTTTGACGTCCAACCCACTATCTTGTACCTCAACCGGAAGGTACAATATGTTAAGGGATTTCCATATCGAGAAGCTTAACCTTTGCTTGGGAAGCTTCCATGACTGTGATAAACGCCGCTAAAAGATGCCTTAATGCTACTGCAGTTCCCTTTGGCATCTCGTCAAAGACCCGAAGGGGTGCCTGATTCTTTACCTGTGGAGAGAGACCTGGTCACGAGGCAGCTTTGGCGACACAAAGGAGCGCGGTATGGATTAGTTTTCCAGCAATTGCTTCTCCTGGCACCAACAGACCAGCCAAAGCAAATTAGATTTTCCACTTTGAAACTGCTAAAACCAGCTACAGCTCGCACTCCTGATTATCTGCCTGCTCAGAGCAGCATACACAGCCTCCACCTTCTCAATTACCCAAGCGCTGGAGATAAGCACTCACTGGGAGAAATAATTAACTTGATTGCCGCAAAACATACATTCAGACGCCCCAGACCAAAATGAGAAAATGAGGGGCAAGAGTTGGACTTGAGAGTTTTGCAAGATGTGACAGACCCAATTGATATGGGATTAGCTTGTACACCATGGGAAAGGCAGCAGACTTCAGAGACACTTTTTGGATTGTGCAGAAAATGATTCTGATTCCAGTGTTCGACTCCTCAAAGGATTGGAGATTTGATAAATTTTTTTAGCTGAAGTTTACACTCTGTCTAATTGTGAATGTCCAAAGTTGTGCAGGTTATATGGATTGGCCATGCTAAATTGCCCCTTAGTGTCCAAAGATGCACACGTTAAGTAGATTGGCCATGCTAAATTGCTCCTTAGTGTCCAAAGATTCACACGTTAAGTAGATTGGTCATAGTAAATTGCCCCTTAGTGTCCAAAGGTGCACACATTAAGTAGATTGGTCATAGTAAATTGCCCCTTAGTGTCCAAAGGTGCACATGTTAAGTAGATTGGCCATGCTAAATTGCTCCTTAGTGTCCAAAGATGCACACGTTAAGTAGATTGGTCATGCGAAAATGCCCCTTCGTGTCCAAAGATGTGCAGGTTAGGTGGATTGGCTATGCTAAATTGCTGCTTAGTGTTCAAAGATGTATACGTGAGGCGGATTGGCCATGCAAAATTGTCCCTTACTGTCCAAAGATGCCCAAAATAAGTGGACTGGCCATGCTAAATTGCCCCTTAGTGTCCAAAGATGCCCACGTTAAGTTGATTGGTCATGCAAAATTGTCCCTTACTATCCAAAGATGTGCAGGTTGGGTGGATTGGTCATGCTAGATTGTCTCTTACTGTCCAAAAATATGCAGGCTAGGTGGATTAGCCATGCTAAGTTGCCCCTTAGTGTCCAAAGATGTGCAGGTTAGGTGGATTAGTCATTCTAAATTGCCCTTATTGTCCAAAGATATGCAGGTTAGGGGGATTGGCCATGATAAATTGTCCCTTAGTGTCCCAAGGTGCATAGGTTAGGTGGATTAGAGGGGTAAATACATGGGGTTACGCTGATAGGCCTGGGTGGGATGAGTCAAATGACCCCTTCTGCACAGTAGGGATGCAAACTTTTTATAAGTAGCATACCAGAGTAATACCTGGAAATGGATTGTCCCATGGGGTAAGATTGGAGAGGCATCCACTGGCGTTTAGAAGAGTAACGGGCGACTTGATTGAAACATATAAGATCCTGAGGGCTATTGACAGGATGGATGTGGAGAGAACATTTCCACTTGTTGGAGAATCTGGAACTAGGGGTCACTGTTTTAAAACACGGGGTCGTCCATTTAAGTCAGAGTTGAGGTGAAATTCTTTCACTCAGAGGGTTGTGAGTCTCTGGAATCCTCTTCCTGAAAAGTCAGTGGAAACAGAGCATTTGAAGTCAGGGATGGATAGATTCTTGGTAAGCCAAGGGGCTGATTGATTTTTGATTTGATTTATTATTGTCACATGTATTAGTATGCAGTGAAAATTATTGTTTCTTGTACGCTATACAGACAAAACATACTGTTCATAGGGAAGGAAAGGAGAGAGTGCAGAATGTAGTGTTACAGTCATAGCTAGGATGTAGAGAAAAATTAACTTTGTGTGAGGTAAGTCCATTCAAAAGTCTGACAGCAGCAGGGAAGAAGCCGTTCTTGAGTCAGTTGGTATGCGATCTCAGACTTCTGTAACTTATTCCTGACTGAAGAAGGTGGAAGAGAGAATGTTCTGGGTGGGTGGGGTCCTTGATTATGCTGGCTTTTCCGAGGTAAGCGCAGACAGTGTCAGTGGATGGGAGGCTGGTTTGCGTGATGGATTGGGCTACATTCACGACCTTTTGTAGTTCCTTGTGTGATCGGGAGGTAGGTGGGGTGCAGATTTGAGGTTACTGTCAGATCAGTCGTGATCTTATTACATGATGGAGCAGGCTTGAGGGGCCGAATGGCCTACTCCTGCTCCTTGTTCATGTGGACGTGTATGTACAACAAACTGCACATGCCCCAGGTTGAGTGGATTTGGAAATCCAGTACGATTCATGTAATATAGCACCTCAGTCAGGACATGCTGAGCACTCGTTCAGTCTGAAATCTCTGCCATTTCACGCTAGATAACGCTTGTCCCATTGGTAATCAGCCTCAATATATCCTCAGCCCATAACCAACGCGGCAAATGCTTATTCTGTCATAGCCTCCAAAAGCTGAATGAGTATTCTGGCTCGGGTTAAAGGACAAGCAGCAACACAGCGGGCAGAATGTTCCCGCTGCGCGCACCCCAAAACCGGAAACCTTCGAGTTCAATAAACCTTTGCATAGTCTGTCCCTCATCAGCTACAATTCCCATGTGGGCGAGACGGGAAAACTACCCCCCACCCTCCACATCTCTGTTTGTAGATATTGAAAATAATAATTTCTTTTGCAATAAATGAGAATTTTATGGGTTCTAAGGCAATCAGTAATGAAATCTTGTAGCACAGGGCGAGAAACATTCTGATCAAAAGGTGCTCCTGTACTCATTTGCTACATTCTGCACCCTCTCCTTTCCTTCTCCCCGATGTACTCTATGAATGGTATGCTTTGCCTGTATAGCATGCAACAAACAATACTTTTCACTGTATCCCAATACATGTGACAATAATAAATCAAATCAAATCATTCCCTTTGCTTTTTACAATGGTGTTCCCCTATCAACATTCGGGCAATTGAAACTTCCCACCATTGTTTCTCTGGCATTTTTGTACTTCTTTGACATATGCCAACAGATTTCTTTCATTTTCTAGGGGTTGGGGGGGGCAGGCGGGTCTTTTGACAACATTCAACAGTGCCTTCCCCATTCCTTAATCCGTAACCAAATCGATTAAATCTTTGAACCCTCTAGTATGCTGTGTTATGGTTCAGGTTAGAAACTCCAAAGTGTTTTACAGAGCCCAAGTTCTGTATCTTGAATTTGACTAGGGTAGGCATAAGATGTTTCACTCCAGGTGTGACTTAAACGACTCACTAGGGAGCTTTTATCAAACTAAGTTTATTTAAGAATATAGTTAACATGTATAGTAAGAAAATTAGCAAGAACTTTTATCAATTACAAACAAAAACAACACAACCACAATAATGTATAACCCTTAACAAATATATCCAAGATGTTCCAGTCAAACCCAAACCTTCCATAGACAAGACCCTTTGAACAAGTTCAACGCAGCAAAGTCTAATGCTCACCTGATACTGGAATTGAATTCTTTGGTTGGGGAATTGAAAACTCTCAGTCTTGTAAGTTCTAATAGTCCGCTTGACAAACCCAGAATTGTTTGAACTCAGAACTGCTTCCCAGAACCCCAGGTAGACGCTGGTCAAGCCACCGACAGCAGATTTCCTACTCCTGGAAGCAAGACCTTGTTTTCAGACAACCGGCAGACTTTCTGAGTAAACCAGGGAGAGAGGGAAACATTTCTTTTCACTTGCTGTCCCTTCTAAAAACTGAAACCTGCAGCTCAGAACTGAAAATGAAAAAGTTCCTGTCATCTGACCTGCCAACTGGTTTTCCTCCAAACTATGCGGGGTCATAAAAAATAATCTCAGAAAGTACCTGTGGCCCCCATTTAAGCTACTTAAGGAGAAATGAAAGGACATCTGACAGACAGCTCAGCAGCAGTTGGAGTACTGTTAAGTTCGGGTAGGGTGAGGGATAATTGATTTTAAATGGCTTACTAATCCTACACAAGTGGATGGAGGTCTCATGTAAGATCCTTTGTGGCCCCCACTCAATGGAGAGTTTTCTCACCACTGAGAATTGGAAGCAGACGTTCCCGCCTAATATACCCCACCCCACCCCACTATCACGTCTACCCTGGAGGGCACCAATAAACTTCTCCCATCAAAATGGTTTGCACAACACCGTTTTAGCTGGTGTAGTAAGCAGTGAGGCAGACTGTGACAAATGTGAATGGATCACCAACAACCTGTCCTGGTCCTACCCCCCCTATGCTGACACTATAGTTAAAAAAGCCCATTAATGCCTCTACTTCCGCAGGAGGCTAAGGAAATTTGGATGTCCACTACAACTCACACCAACGTTTACAGATGCACCATAGAAAGCATTCTTTCTGGTTGTATCACAGCTTGGTAAGGTTCCTGCTCTGCCCAAGATTGCAAGAAACTACAAAGAGTTGTAAATCTAGCCCAGTCCATCACGCAAACCCTCCTCCCATCCATTGACTCTGTTTACACTTCCGCTGCCTCAGAAAAGCAGCCGGCATAACCAGAGACCCCACACGCCCCAGTCATTCTCTCTTCCACCTTTGGGAAAATGATACAAAAGTCTGAGGTCGCGTAACAGCCGATTCAAGAATAACTTCTTCCCTGCTGTCATCAGACCTCTGAACGGACCTACCGGATATTAAGCTGATCTTTCTCTGCACCCTAGCTGTGACTGTAACACTACACCCTGCACCCTCTCCTTTCCTTCTCCCCGATGTACTCTATGAACGGTATGCTTTGTCTGTACAGCACGCAAGAAACAATACTTTCCACTGAATCCCAATAGATGTGACTATAATAAATCAAGTCGAAGAAGACATTTACATGCAAGTGGCAGATGAATCTCAATGCACGTCAGCGTAAAGTGATGCATTTTGATAGAGGACCATCTGCCGCCTGGAAAAAAAAGCTTCTAACTGGAGTAGAAATGCAAAGTAAGCCGGAGGTAGAGATACATTAATCATTAAAAGTAGCAACACATGCTAACAGAGCCATAAAATGTGCAAACAAAGCACAGGGGTTTATTTTTAGAGGAATGTTTTTCAAATGCGGGGAAGTTATTTTAAGCTTACGTAGGGTCGTGGTTCGATCACTAACGGGATACCGTCCACAATCTGGTCTCCGTATTGCAAATGGATATAACAAAAATAACAAAGATGACTTACAAAAGTGAACCTAGTGTGATGACAGCCATGAAGGGCAGACCCCTGACCACCCGGGATGGCACGGTGGCACAGTGGTTGGCACGGTGGCACAGTGTCATGGAAGAGTCATAGAATCCTACAGTGCAGAAAGAGGCCATTCGGCCCATCGAGTCTGCACCAACCACAATCCCACCCAGGCCCTATCCCCATACCCCTACATATTTACCTACTAATCCCTCTATGTATCCCAGGAAACTAAGGGGCAATTTAGCATGGCCAATCAACCTAGCAGCACATCTTTGGATTGTGGGAGGAAACCAGAGCATCCAGGGGAAACCCAAGCAGATACGGGGAGAATGTGCAAACTCCACACAGACAGTGACCCGAGCTGGGATTCAAGCCCAGGCCCCTGGAGCTGTGAAGCAGCAGTGCTAACCACTGTGCTACCGTGCCTCTCTACCATGCTGCCATTCAGTGGTTAGCACTGCTGCCTCACAGCACCAGGGACCCAGGTTCGATTCCCGGCTTGGGTCACTGTCTGTGCGGGTTTCCTCCTGTTTCCCCCCACAGTCTGAAAGACGTGCTGGTTATGTACCTGGGCCATGGTAAATCCTCCCTCAGTGCACTCAAACAGGAGTGAGGCGACTAGGGGATTTTCACAGTAACTTCACTGCAGTGTTAATGTCAGCATATTTGTGACTAACAAATAAACTTTTAAAAAAACTTACTTCAATGGCCTCCGATCCCCCTGGTGTGGCCATCGAGTCTGATCCCCATTGGTGGGAAAGGTTCTGGGAGGCCAGAAATGGCTGTGCTGATCCCGTTAATGCCATTCAAATGAAGATGTTAATATTTAAATTGGTTTTGTGTTGGCAAAACCGGGCTGGGAAGATGGCTTCTAGTGCAAGACCAGTTTGCTGTGCAAAAGCCTCGCACAATTGGCACAACAGGTGGGAAAGGTCGTGTCCATAGAATGAAAGTGGTGGAATTTTAAACACAGTGTGCTGTTCCTGATGGTGGAGCGGGAAGTTGTCACCACTCCTGCACACTTGTCTTTTGCCAGTTCTGACGCCATTCCAATGAATGTTTAAAACACGGGTGGTGACGGGCACAGGTGACACAGACGGTCCTGTGGCAGGGGTAGCTGTCCATAGGTGAACCCGCCATCGGCTGAGAATACAAGCTATGTCGTGGCGGGGACATTGCTGCGTTTACCATTGCTAATCCATCTCATCTGCACAGCTTGGAACACTAAGGGACAATTTAGCATGGTCAATCCACCTAACCAGCATGTCTTTGGACATTAAAGGGGCCAATTTTACACGGCCAAACCAGCTAACCTGCACATCTTTAGACTGTGGGAGGAAACTGGAGCATCTGGAGGAAACCCATGCAGACACGGGGAGAACGTGCAAACTCCACACAGATAGTGACCCGAGGCCAGAATTGAACCCGGGTCCCTGGCACTGAGAGGCAGCAGTGCTAACCACGGTGCCGCCGTGTTACTGTCTGTGTGGAGTTTGCACGTTCTCCCTGTGTCTGTGTGGGTTTCCTCCGGGTGCTCCGGTTTCCTCCCAAAGTCCAAAGATGTACGGGTTAGGTTGATTGGGCCATGCTAAATTGACCCTAATGTCACAGAGATTATCAGGGTGAACATATAGGGTTACAAGGATAGGCCCTAGGTGGGATTGTGATCGGTGCACACTCGATAGGCTTTCTGCACTGTAGGGATTCTATGATTCTATAATGGCCATTGTAGGGATTCTACGATTCTGTGTATTGGGATACAGTGAAAACTATTGTTTCTTGCGCGCTATACAGACAAAGCATACCATTCATAGAGTACATCAGGGAGAAGAAAAGGAAAGGGTGCAGAATTTAAGACTAAGATCATAGCTAAGGTGTAGAGAAAGATCAGCTTAGTATAAGATAGACCCATTCAAATGTCTGATGGCAGCAGGGAAGAAGCTGTTCTTGAGTATGTGACCTCAGACTTTTGTATCTTTCACCCGATGGAAGAAGGTGGAAGAGAGAATGTCTGGGGTGCGTGGGGCCCTTAATTATGCTGACTATTTTCATGAGGCAGCGGGAAGTGTAGACAGAGTCAATGGATGGGAGGCTGGTTTGAGTGATGGACTATGTTCACAACCCTTTGTAGTTTCTTGTGGTCTTGGTCAGAGCAGGAGCCATACCAAGTAGTGATACATCCGGAAAGGATGCTTTTTATAGTGCATCTGTAAAGATTGTATTGGATTGGGGTGGACATTTCGAAATTCCTTAGCCCCCTGAGAAAGTTTGGTGGCAGGAAGGATTATTTATGGGGACTTTGGAGCTACTGTGCCAATGTTAACCCTCTGAAAACCCCCCCTTTACCATCTGCTCAGTGAACAGCAGGCCCAGTCATGGCGCCCACTCACCTACAGGCAGCTACCTATGCTGCTACGGGGCATAATCTCTTCCCACAGGACAATTGCACCTTTTGCATTTTTAAGACTATGCGACGCTGACAAGGTCGCGACCTGGAAGCATACTGGATGGAGACTTCCCAAGCCTGGATTGAAAATCAAGCTTGTAGTACCCAAGATGGGTGGCACAGTGGTTAGCAGTGCTGCCCCTCAGCGCCAGGGACACAGGTTCAATTGCGGCTTCGGATGACTGTGGAGTGTGCACATTCTCCCCATGTCTGCGTGGGTTTCCTCTGGCTGCTCCGGTTTCCTCCCACAGTCCAAAGATGTGCAGGTAAGGTTGATTGGCTCTGCTAAAATTGCCCCTTAGTGATAGGGAGATTAGCAGGGTAACTATGTGGGGTTATGGGACAGGTAGGATTATTGTTGGTGTCGACTTGATGGGCCAAATGGCCTCCTCCTACACTGTAGGGATTCTATGATACTGGATGCTAAGACACTGGATACAGAGAGAAACATCTCTCATTCAGAAGTCGTTCCTCATGTTTTTTGTTGTGGTTGTATCTGTCTCCTCGTTAGTCTTTTGCAATATGGCATTCATCGCTATCACCTGGCTCTCTACAGCATCAAAATCAAAATATTAGTCATCACAAAGTGGCGGGCCCCGATTATTAAAGTGATTCGCCGCACTGCTTACAATTCAGTCAGTCTTTTGCGGCAATTTGTCTGAGGAGAAATTGCAGAGCTGGGGAAAGAAGTCACGCTTGACGGAACATTCGGTGTAAGCTAAGAAGACGTAAAGCGAATGTGTTACACCTGGCACCCTGGCACCTGCATTCGCTTCCTCACTGCCTTCTCTGCCCCGGAGATAGAAGGTTATCGTTATTGAATTTGACTGCTGCTCCTGGAGCTCGGCCGGTCATTGGCTGAAAAAAAGACAAGGCCTCAGGATGTTCCTACTTGCTTCTTTTGGCGTTGGATCATTGCACTCAGAGGCGGGTGTTCTTTTTACTCACAGCGCTTACAGAAAAAGTTCACACGGTTGAACTGAATGCCGATGTTTATGTTCCACTCAACGCCACCTCCCCCACAACCTCCCGCTGTGAACAAAATGGCCGCCTGATCTTGCTGACCAATGAAAGTGGAGCCGGGGCAACGATTGGCTGTTTTTTGACAATGCGGGTTGACGGGTGCTAATTGTCATCATTTCTAATCGGTGAATGAATAACTTTGCACCGCATTTTCGTTTAAACCAGAGACAGTGATGGTGAGCTACCTTCTTGACCCATTACCCTCCAATTCAACTTTTCGGCAACAGTTTGGTACGACTGAGTGAGTTGCTCAACCTTTTCAGTTTAGAGTCAATGATATTGCTGTGTGCCTGGAGTCACATGTAGTCAGACCCAGGTAAGAATGACAGATTTCTTTCCATGGAGGAGATTAGAATCACAGAATCGTAGAATCCCCACAGTGCAGAAGGAGGCCATTTGGCCCATTGAGCCTGCACTGACAACAATCCCACCCAGGCCCTTTCCCCGTAACCCCACCTATTTACCCTGCTAATCCCCCTGACACTAAGGGGCAATTGAGCATGACCAATCAACCTAACCCGCATAACTTTGGACTGTGGGATGAAGCTGGAGCAGCCAGAGGATATCCACGCCGTCACGGGGAGAAGGTGCAGACTCTGCATGGACAGTCACCCGAAGCCGGAATTGAACCTGGATCCCTGGCCTTGTGAGGCAGCAGTGCTAACCACAGTGCCACCCCAATACAGTGCATTCAGTACAGAAAAGGCCCTTTGGCCAATCGAGCCTGCACTGACACGTGAGAAACACCTGAATTCACACCTAATCCCATTTACCAGCATGTCGCCCATAGCCCTGAGTGTTACCATGTCCCAGATGCTCATCCAGGTATCTTTTCAAAGGATGTGAGGCCCCCTGCCTCTCCCACCCTCCCAGGCAGCGCGTTCCAGACCATCACCACCCTCTGGGTAGAAAGATTTTTCCTCAAATCTCCCCTAAACCTCCTAGCCCTCACCTTGAACCTCTGTCCCCCTCGTGACTGACCCTTCAATGAAGGGGAACAGCTGCTCCTTAGTCACTCTCTCCATTCCCCTCATAATCCTGTACACCTCGATCATGTTACCCCTCAGTCTTCTCTGCTCCAACAGAAGCAACCCAAACCTAAGCAACCTCTCTTTATAACTTAGTGAACCAGAACATTAGTGAACTGGATTTTTTTTTTTAAAGACAGTGGTTACTATTGCTGAAAGTGAAGACTCATAAATCTAAATTTCACCAGCTGCGATGGGATTTGAATACATGACCTGTGTGTTTCCTCCCACAGTACAAAGATGTGCCTCTTAGGTGGATTGACCATCCTAAATTGCCCTTTAGTGTCCCACATGTTAGGAGAATTAATGGGGTAAATACCTGGGGCTATGGGGGTGGGGTTTGAGTAAGATGTTCTGTCGGAGAGTCAGTGCATACTTGCTGGGCCGAATAGCCTCCTTCTGCAATGTAGGCATTCTATGATTCTGTGACCTCAGAGCATTAGCCTTGGCTCTGGATTACTAGCCCATTTACATTGGCTGAAGCTTTCTGGCCATTCCCACTGGCGGGACCATCCAGTCCCATCGGTGGTGACCCCCTCCTGCCGTGGTTTCGAGCAATGGGAAAATGTGTTGACAGCGGCGGGGCTGGAAGATCCCATTGCTGACCAATGAGGGGCTATCTTCTCAAGACATGCCGTGGGAATGCTGGAGGGGACAAACCTTGCCATTTATCACCCGTGCCACTGTATCTAAACCTGCAGATCTTTGGAGTGTGGAAGGAAACTGGAGCACCCGGAGGAAACCCACGCTGACACGGGGGGGGATGCCACTGTGTTCTCATTCTCACTTATCCTTTAAATGTTCTCTCACTTGATCATCCAGTGTGTTAAAGCATTCTGTGCTGTGGTAACCTCCTCCTTTACGCTGAAGCTGGAAACTAAGCTGAGAGTATCCAGAGAATCATTGAATCCTTACAATGCAGAACAAGGCCATTCGGCCCAAAGACTCTGTACTGACCACAATCCCACCCAGGCCCTTTTCCCATAACCCCACATATTTATACTGCTAACCCACCCCGGCACTAGGGTCAATTTATCACGGCCAATCATCCTAATCCGCGGATCTTTGGAGTGTGGGAGGAAACCGGAGTACCCGGACGAAACCCACGCAGACACGGGGAGAACGTGCAAACTCCACACAAACCAGGGCCGGGAACTGAACCTGGCACTGTGAGGCAGCAGTGCTGACCACCGTGCTACCGTGTTGCCCATAAATGCTGTCTTCTATGAGCAGAGCTCAGCTTTCCGGGTTTTTTTGTTTGAAATAGGAACAGAAGTTTGTCTTCAGACAGGATAATATTTAGAGAGTTCGCCTCTGCATTGACTGAAGCAGTTTGTCAGCACTCCTGTCACGCTGACTGTGGCTATCGAATGTGTTGCTACACTTGATTTCCCATTCGATTGACTGTTAGACGTGATGCCCTGGCATCCATTTCGAGGAGGGGGTGGCAGGGGGTGAGGGGCAATGCTGGAGATAAAAACCCACTGTGGCTATTAATTTGTTACATCAGGAACCTGCTCGCAAAAGCGGCAGATTTATTGATACAACGTCCCTGTCTCTTTCCAATTTATATGTAAATGAAATTGAAATCGCTGGGATTGATCAGCTGGATGTACAGAGCTGCGTTTCCCCCTCGCCGCCTCTTCAGTGCACAGCTCCCATTAATTACGAGATTGTGGAGGGACCCACATCTCGTACACTTGGAGAATGTCAACAGGCAGAGCGGCGCGCGTCGCAGGCTCGACTGAGAATGCACAGTGCCAGGGACAATGAGACCGGCTGATTATCTGGGGTATCACAAACCTGATGTGATGGTTAAATCCGAGAGTCAGTCCAATTTCCATTCCCTTCACAAGTACAAAGTCTACAATGTCAACAGCTAGTCCCTGTGCGACCTCTCATTCTGTCTGCTTACCACTGAAAATTGCTGTGAATTTAAACCATTTCTGCGACAGGGAGGGCTGAAACTTGTTGTCTATTTGTTGACTTTTTTTAACCCTCTAACATGGGGTGAATGTGCAATTCTTTTAAAGAAGAAAAATGGTATGTTAGCCTTCATAGCGAGAGGATTTGAGTATAGGGATAGGGATGTTTTGCTGCAATTGTACAGGGCGTTGGACTTTTGTTTTGATTTGATTTGATTTGTTATTGTCACATGTATTAACATACAGTGAAAAGTATTGTTTCTTGCGCGCTATACAGACAGAGCATACCATTCATAGAGAAGGAATTGAGGGAGTGCAGAATGTAGTGTTACAGTCAAAGCTAGGGTTTAGCGAAAGATCAGCTTAATGCAAGGTAAGTCCATTCAAAAGTCTGATAGCAGCAGGGAAGAAGCTGTTCTTGAGTCAGTTGGTACGTGACTTCACCTCAGACTTTTGTATCTTTTTCCCTTGGAAGAAGGTGGAAGAGAAAATATCCGGGGTGAGTGGGGTCCTTAATTGTGCTGGCTGCTTTGCTGAGGCAGCAGCAAGTATAGATAGAGTCAATGGATGGGAGGCTGGTTTGCGTGATAGATTGGGCTACATTCACAACCTTTTGTAGGAGTCATACCAAGCTGTGATACAACCAGAAAGAATGCTTTCTATGGTGCATGTGAAAAAGTTGGTGAGAGTCGTAGCTGACATGCCAAATTTCCTTAGTCAAGGATTTGGCCTGGATTGGGTGGCATGCCTTATGACGATAGGACCCGTTGCCGCCCCTGTGTCGTATATCCTGTGTCATCTGATGTGAAGGAACAAGGAAATTAAAAATGTAAAACTAGAGGATATCAACACTTCGTTGGCAATGTATAAGGATTTTTTTTTGACTGATTGTAACTACTTTTCATTAGCACAAATTGAAATTGTACTGATTGGACTGACCTTGAAGCAATACTCAGGATTCACCTTTTCAAATCCTTAAAAGATTGGCCCTTAACAATTCTTTGTTTAGATTTTCCCTATCTCTCACCCCCATTAATTCCTGCTGCCCTTCTCTGCAGTTCCTAAGTATGACATTGTTTTAATGTGATTACTAGAATTGCAGACAGTACTCTTGAGTAACATCTGACCAATAGATTATAAAGCCGTACGACAGTTGTTCTCCAGAATGCTGGCTATGAATTCTTCTGTGGGTGATGGTGGCGCAGTGTGGTAATGTCGTAGGACTTGTAACTTGGAAACCTAGGTAGTACTCTGGGGAGCAGGGTTCAAATCCCACCATATCAATTCTGGGAACAAATTTGGAATTAAAGATAGACTCAGTCACAGTGACCATGCCAACTACAACCGATTGTTGTAAAAACTCGCCTGGTTCACCAATGCTCACAAATGAACTCTGGTTCGCGAATGGCCGGCACAGTGGTTAGTGTTGCTGCCTCACGGCACCAGGGACCCAGGTTCGATTCCGACCTTGGGTGGCTATCTGTGTGGAGTTTGCACATTCTCCCCGTGTCTGCGTGGGTTTTCTCCGGGTGCTCCGGTTTCCTCCCACACCCCAACGATGTGGAGGTTAGGTGGATTGGCCATGCCATATTGCCTCGTAATGTCCCAGGATACATAGGTTCAGGGGGATTAGTAGGGTAAAAACGTGCTGTTACATGAAAGGGTGTCTTTAGGATCCTCTGTCAGAGAGTTGGAACAGCCGAATGGCCTCGTTCTACATTGTAGGGATTTTATGATTGAATCTATTTGGTTCATAGAGTCCCTACAATGCAGAACGAAGCCTTTCAGCCCAGTGAGCCTGCACCGACAACAATCTCACCGTATCCCCATAACCCCATGTATTTAACCTGCTAAACTCTTGTCACTAAGGGGCAATTTAGCATGGTCAATCAACCTAACCTGCACATCTTTGGACTGTGAGAGGAAACTGGAGCACCCCGGAGGAAATCCACGCAGATACAGTGAGAATGTGCAGAATCTGCACAGACAGTGACCCGAAGCCGGAATTGAACCCGGGTCCCTGGCGCTGTGAGGCAGCAGTGCTAACCACTGTGCCACCGCACGGCCTCCAGAGAATAGAACTTGATGATTCTTCCTTGCCCCATTTGACCTACATGTCACTCTGGGCAAGCAGCAATGTTGTTGACTCCTAACCTCCCTCTGAAATGTTCTAGTGAGCCACTAGTTCAAGGGGAAATTAGGGAAGGGCCACTAATGCTATCCCTGCCGGTGACACCCACATCCTATGAAAGAATAAAAAATAGAAATTTAAAAAGCTTAGGAATTGCTTTTTTCATTTAACTTGACTCAAAACATGGTGAATCTTTAGAATTCATTACCCCGGAGGGTGGTGGATACTCTTTGAATATGTTTAAGGATTGGGTAGATAGATGTTTGGCAGCTAAAAGAGCAGGCCTTGAAGCCCAAGATTGATCATAGTGGATGACAGAGCATGTTTGACAGGCCGCCTGGTCTACTCTGGCCCCTATTTCTTAGCTTCCCGTTGTAAGTGATAGGCTAAGAGTCAGCAGCCTTTGGATCATCCTTTCACATTCCCTAAAACCAGTAAAATGCTGACCTGGATATTTATTAACCTGTTTTGAATAATAATTAAAGCCAGCCAGCAAAACAAAAATGAACCAAGTCTATTTCCTAAATGAGAACATTTACAACATTTAAAGCTAATGAAAAATAATTAAGCGGCGAGAAGCCAGAGTTTAAGACCATTTGGCAAACCCTCCTTCGTTAGAAAATTCCGACGTTGAATTCCAATTTTCCCATTTTCTCTACTTTGCAAGCAGGATTCTTGTGAACTTGCTTCCTTCCACTTCTCCCACACCACCCCCCCCCAAGCAATGAATGCAGACTCCCAACTCCTCGGCACAGAAGAAGTCATTTGATGATAAAATGCAGAACAATTTTACTCCAGCGTCACCAAATCAGCTGGTCTTCTCAATCCAAGCTTTGAAGGAAAGGTTGCCTTTCCAAACAAGCCATCTTCACCTTGTTATCCCCTTGATGAGCTCCGCTTGGGTCTCAAGTTTGCAAATTGTTTCTGTCTCCCTGACGATTGCTAATAATTACAGTTTTGCCAGTAGATAGAAATTGTGCATTCCCCTGCGAATGAGCTGTACAAAATAGACTAAGATCTGAATTGAACCTGGCACTTTATTGGGTTCAGGTTTGATGGCTGAAGCACTTCATGTATTCTGTGTATGCTTTTTTTTTCTTAATTACAACATGAATTTCGCGGGATTGAAACCGGATTGTGTACATCCTGATTGAATTTAGTTTTTACGCTAATTATGCCGGAATGTAGATATCAACGCAAAACACTTGAGGGGAGTGCGGGGGAGAAACATCCCTGAAGTGTGATCTCACGATATTAATAAGCCAGCAAATGTAATTTAAAAATAAGTACCATATCTCTAAAGCCTCCCACTCATATCTTTTTCCAGCAAAACAGGAGTCTTCTGATCGTCATCAAATTTGGGGCAGCGTGGTGGCACAGTGGTTAGCACTGCTTCCTCGCAGCAGTAGGGGCCTGGGTTCGATTCCCGGCTTGTGTGGGGTTTTGCACATTCTCCCCGTGTCTGCGTGGGTTTCCTGTGGGTGCTCCGGTTTCCTCCCATAGTCCAAAGGTGTGTGAGTTGGGCGCATCGGCCATGATAAATTGCCCCTTAGTGTCCCAGGATGCGTAGGTTAGAGGGTAAATATAAGAGGTTGCGGGGATAGGGCCTGGGTGGGATTGTTGTCGGTGCAGACTCGATGGGCCGAATGGCCTCCTTCTGCATTGTAGGGGTTTCTGTGATTCTGTGAAATTGCAGTTTGGAGACAGATGTGGTGAAAATTTTCAAACCGTTCCCCTGTTTACCTGGCACAGTTGTCTCCAGAAGCAACTGAACTTTGTGTGTGTGTGGCATTGTACCTCTGGGCACTGGTCTGTGGTGTAAACTAGGCCAAGTGAGTTGTTCTGGAATAGTTTCCTGGCTTGTGTTACAGACGGGTTATTGAGGGAGATAAAAGAAAGTATTTTCCGACCCTCCCCTCCTCCTTCAACGCCTGCCACCAGTGTCCCCCAACCACTCCCCCCCCCACCCACCCCCCTCTCCACCCCATTCTCGTGGCATGTATTGCAATGGGAGAAATGGCCTTGCCGTTGGCTGGCGACAGGATCTTCCTGTCCTGTGTTGTCAGTGGATTTTCCAGTTTGCATCCTCTGCCACCAGGAACCTGGTGGTTAAGGGTGGTGGTGGTTGGGGGAGGGTGGGGGGGGGCGTTCGGGGTCTGCGGGCCTGGAAAATCCCAATGGCGGGAACAGGCCGGAGAATTTCAGCGGCAAGGTTTGAATTTTTGCGTACGTAGAGAAGGGAAGCGTCTGATGAAGAGTGATGGCAGGATATCAATAAGCCAGCAGATGTCATTTATAAATGGATATGATATCGCTAAAACCTCCCACTGGTAATGCCTTCAACACCTTGACGCCAGTGAGCTGATTCTGGAAAACGCACCATTCAGCCCAGTTGCCATTGTTTTATTGGGGGGGGGAGGGGAACAAGGTGAGTTGCACTTTGCACATCCATGGTACACAGAGGCAACTACACACACTAAAGTGCCTCGCCTTCAGTCAGGTCCAATTGTTGCCGGTCTCCGAAACATGACTTATGCCCTTTAGACCCATCAGAAGAAGGCCTAAAGTTGACAGTTTTTTTTAAAAGTTCATTTGTGGGTCACTGGTTGGCCAGCATTTATTGCCCATCCCTTGAGAAAGTGGTGGCGCGTTGCCTTCCTGAACCGTTGCAGTCCAAAGACTTCTTCGGAGAGGTAGAGTACCCGTTTGGAAATTATAACGTGCTGGTCTTTACAGCTATCTCAGAATTACCGATGTTCAGCTTTCCTGCTTTTCCCAGACAGTGAGGGTGGGATTTTTCCAGCCGCACTCGCCCCAAAACTGGAAAATCCTGCCCGACATCAACGGCCTTTCAGTGGTCCATTCCTTGCCCTCTCTAATTCCCCCGGCGGGCAGGATGGTAACGTTCGCCCTTGACTCTCTGCTTCCCCTTACTCTACAATATTCTTTGAATCAAACACCCAGTCCATGAGACTAGACTTATTAAGGAAGGCCTACGTGTCACTTGGATCAAGGTTTGTCCTTACCTCAGGGGCAATATTGTCAGGTACAGTTGCGAGATTGGTTCTTCCTTTATGAAGGAATCTGTCCACTTGCACTTTATTAAGTTGACAGTAAAGCAGGACACATTGGTAAGAAACTTAAAACTAAAAAATCCCCACTCCTAGTTTTCAGCTGGAACTCTAACACCGCAGCAAAACAATCAACTACAAAGGGGGAAGGCAAAATCCAAACGGAAATTTATTTCGCTGTGTGAGGCAGCATGGTGGCACAGTGGTTAGCACTGCTGCCTCACAGTGCCAGGGACCTGGGTTGGATTCCCGGCTTGGGTCACTGTCTGTGTGGAGTCTGCACGTTCTCTCTGTGTCTGCACAGATTTCCTCTGGATGCTCCATTTTCCTCCCACAGTCCAAAGGTGTGTGGGTTAGGTGGATTGACCGTGCTAAATTGCCCCTTATTGTCAGGGGGACTAGCAAGGGTAAATACATGGGGTTATGGGGATAGGGCTCAGGTGGGATTGTGGATGGTGCAGGCTTGATGGACCGATGGCCTGCTTTTGCACTGTAGGTTTCTATGATATGCGATTTTATAGAGGTCTATATAATAATGAGGGATATAGATCAGCTAGATAATCAGTATCTTTTCCCAAAGGTAGGGGAGTCTAAAACTAGAGGGCATAGGTTTAATGTGAGATGGGAGAGAAACAAAAGGGTCCGGAGGGGCAATTTTTCAGGCAGAGGGATGAGTGTCTGGAACAAGCTGCCAGAGGTAATAGTAGCAGCGGTATAGTTTTGTCTTTTAAAAAGCAATTAGACAGTTACATCGGTACGATGGATACAGAGGGATATGGGCCAAATGCGGGAAACTGGGACTAAAACTACCGGTTTAAAACTAAAGGCCTGCATGCACAAGTTGGGCCGAAGGGCCTGTTTCCATTCTGTAAACCTCTATGACTCTGTGATATTAAAATGGCAACAATTCTGAATTTGAAACAACAGCTTTTCGCTCGGGCACGATGTTACGATCTGATTAGAACCAGTTTGTTTGAAGTAGACAATGCTTGAAATCCTACCAGGAGAATAATGGCACATTATCCACTATTTTAAGTAAGCTTTACTATACAAAGTCAGGAAAGTAACATTCAGAATTAACATGGAGTAGATGTGAATTGACAGGACAACTGTGGTTGAACACATAGAAATATAGAAGATTGGAGCAGGAGGAGGCCATTCGGCCCTTTAAGCCTGCTCTGGCATTCATCACAATCATGGTTGACCATCCAACTCAGTATCCTAATCCTGCTTTCTTCCTTTGATAACCTTTGATCCCGTCCACCCCAAGTGCTATATCCAGCCACTTCTTGAATACATTCAATGTTTTGGCATCAACTACTTCCTGTGGTAATGAATTCCACATTGCACATCAAAAGGAAAATGAGATCAAAGGAGATCTAATGGATTTCTAGAGCTCCACCCAGACATCAGTGACCACTGCGAGTCACAAAATCTCACTAAAACTCCGTCCTCCTCAGGACTGATTTCAACTCCTTCCCTTTGAAGATTCTGCCTCTGAATTCCCTCAAAGGGCGCTCCAACTCAAACTGCCTCAGTGACTGCTCACCTCCCTTTGGTTCAATCTCTTCTTCTGAGACTGCATTAACCCGATTCACAATACCGCATTCCTGCCTCAAAGTTTTAGCTCAGTTCTAACTCTTCTATGGACTATTAGCTTCACTACGCTGCCATTGCAGTTGGTTTCTCCGAACTCTGGTCTCCTGGCTGCACTGAGGTGTAAATGGCTTCCGGGACGTCTCCAGCACGGAATCAGCAACCTTTCTCAGCTCCTCTGGACTTCTCATGAGCCCGAGCTTCCTGGAGCATGCGAACAGGAGCACCTTTTAGGTGTGGCTTCTTTCCCCTGCTGCAGAGCACTTTCTTAGGCACCACCCATCTCCACAATGGCCTCAGCCATTCATTTAGCGTCATTCACCCATTTCCTCCCCTAATCCTACAAATTGCCTCGTTTCAATTAACAGTCCAATTCCCTCTTAATGCCTGGATTGAACCTGCCTCCTTCACACTCCCAGGCTGTGCATTCCAGACTGTACCCACTTGCTGGATTAATAGTCTCGCGTTACCACTCAGCCACTGCCTCCATCCTTAATTGCTCTTGAGAAGGTGGTGGTGAGTCGCCTTCTTGAACCACGGCAGTCCATGTGGTGTAGGTACACCCACCGTGCTGTTAGGGAGGGAGTTCCAGGATTTTGACCCAGTGACAGTGAAGGAATGGCTGATATATTTCCAAGTCAGGATGGTGAGTGCCTTGAAAGGGAATCTTGGGATGATGGTGTTCCCAGATATCTGTTGCCCTTGTCCTTGCAGGCAGTAGAGTGTGTGGATTTGGTGTCAAAGAGGCAAGCTAATGCTTTGTAGATGATACACACTGTTAACATTGTACACCAGTGTGAGTGCATAGTTAAGGTACTAGATTAGATACCAGCGAAGTGGGTTGCTTTGCCGTGGATGGTGTCAAGCTTCTTGAGTGTTGTTAGAGCGGCCCACATTCAGGCAAGTGGAGAGTATTACTTCACACACCTGACTTGTTTAAAGTTTATTTATTAGTGAGACAAGTAGGCTTACACTAACACTGCAATGCAGTTACTGTGAAAACCCTCTTGTTGCCACACTCCAGCACCTGTTTGGGTACACTGAGGGAGAATTTAGCATGGCCAATGCACCTAAACAACACGTCTTTTGGACTGTGGAAGAAACCGGAGCACCCGGAGGAAACCCACGCAGACACGGGGAGAATGTGCAGACTCTGCACAGCTGGTGCCCAAGCCAGGAATTGAATCCGGGTCCCTGACACTGTGAGGCAGCAGTGCTGACCACTGTGCCACCGTATCGCCCCAAATGGTGGACAAGAGGTAGGTTACTCACCGCAGGATTCCGAGCCTCTGACCTGTTCTTGTAACCACAGTAGTTGAATGGCTAAATTTCTGGTCAATAGGATGTGGACGGTGGGGGAGGTCATTGCAATACTGAGTAGCTTTCTGGGCTATTTGAGAGGGCGGTTAAGAGTCGATCACATTGCTGTGGGTCTGGAGTCACGTGTAGGCCAGACCGGGTAAGGATGGCAGATTTCCTCCCCTTTAGGTGAAAGAATGGATTCTAATGACAATAAAATAGTTTCGTGGTCACTTGAACTGAGATTATTTTTTAATTCCAGATTCATAAATTAATTGAATTTAAATGCATGTGATAGGATGTATAAGAGTCGACAGTGTGCGCATTCCTATCTCTGAAATACTTGACAGAATATTTTCTTAAAATACATGCACATCCGGGCAACATCATCATCACTATTTAACATCAAATTAAACTTTATTTAATTGCCAGTTACCTCTGATTAAAGGCACCTCAGCTGGGCCGTTTACTGAAGTTGTGCACTCAAATGTCTCACAATTTGTCAATTCATTTACAAAAACGTAAGTGCCACCTCACCACTAATTCTGACATTAGAACTTAGAGCACAGGAGAGTACAGCACAGGAAGAGGCCCTTCGGCTCACAGTGTTGTGCCGAAAATAAAACTGATCCCTTCTGCCCCTCCTTGGTCCATAACCAGGTCCATTACGGGCGGCACGGTGGCACAATGGTTAGCACTGCTGCCTCATAGCGCCAAGGACCCGGGTTCAATTCTGGTCTCGGGTCACTATCTGTGTGGAGTTTGCGCATTCTCCCCGTGTCCCTGTGGGTTTTCTCCGTATGTCCCTGTTTCCTCCAGAGATGTGTGGGTTAGATTGATTGACCATGCTAAATTGACTCTTTGTGTCAGGGGGATTAGCAGGGCAAATGTGTGGGGTTATGGGGATAGAACCTGGGTGGGATTGTGATCAGTGCAGGCTCGATGGACTGAATGGCCTCCTTCTGCACTGTTGGGATTTTGTGATCCCTCTATTCCTTGTATATGCATGTGCTTATCTAAAAGCTATTGTCTCTGCTGTTCATGCTAGACCTCTTGACCTGCTCCTTTGCCCCTGATGGCACCTCAGGGAGTTGTTAGTTCCATTGCCTTTGAGTCCAACAGTTCATGATTTGAGTTGTTCCTGTAACGTTACAGACCAGTCATTATCCTGACTTACACATACCTGCTGATTTGGCTATTAAAATATTGTTACTGTTTAGGATTGTACCAAAACAAAATACTAATTTAAATGCAAATTGGTCCCTCCACAATATTCTTACTTATAAACGAGCATAAGTTCCACTAACAAATTTCTGCCTCTTCCTTATTTGATTTATTATTGTCACATGTATTGGTATATAGTGAAAAGTATTGTTTCTTGCATGTTATACAGGCAAAGCAAACTGTTCATAAAGATTGGAGATGTAAAGACTTGATTACCAGTAAAGATTCGCATTCCAGTTATTATCTTGCAGTTGTATCTCTGTTGAACCCAACTCGCCACTCACCTGATGAAGAAACAGCACTCCCAAAGTGCGTGATTCCAAATAAACCTGTTGGATTTTAACCTAGTTTAGTTTATTTATTCATTAGTCCCAAGTAGCTTACATTAACACTGCAGTGAAGTTACTGTATAAATCCCCTAGTCGCCACACTCTGGCATCTGTTCAGATACACTAAGACAGAATTTAGCATGGCTAATGCACCTGACCAGCATGTCTTTCGGACTGTGGGAGGAAACCAGAGTACCTGGAGAAAATCCACGCAGACATGGGAGGGAGAATATGAAAACTCGGCACAGACAGTGACCCAAGCCAGGATTCGAACCTTGGTCCCTGGCGCTATTAGACAGCATTGCTAACTACTGAGCCACCGTGCCACCCATTTGGTGTTGTTAGACTTCTTGCTGTACACAGAGAAGGAAAGGAGAGAGTGCAAAATGTAATGTTACAGTCATAGCTAGGGTGTAGAGAAAGGTCAAAATGCGAGGTAGGTCCATTCAAAAGTCTGATGGCAGCAGAGAAGAAGCTGTCCTTGAGTTGGTTGGTACGTGACCTCAGACTTTTGTATCTTTTTTCCAATGGAAGAAGGTGGAAGAAAGAATGTCTGAGGTACATGGGTTCTGGCTGCATAATGGGCACAATGCTATATTGGCGAGCAGCCAGGTCCACCAACAAACTGCCCTATCCACCTATCAAACCCGGAAATACTGCCTCAGCTCACCAAAGCAAACAGGCCTCACCATTGCAATAAATGTGTCTTTATTAATTGCCACAGAGCTGCAGAACTGAGGTGGGAGGCAGTCAACACACTGTTACAGATGCACCATAGAAAGCATTCTTTCTGGTTGTGTCACAGCTTGGTATGGGCTCCTGCTCTGCCCAAGACTGCAAGAAACCACAAAGAGTCATGAATGTAACCCAGTCTATCACGCAAACCAGCTTCCCATTCATTGACTCTGTCTACACCTCCCAGTGCCTCGGCAAAGCAGCCAACATAATTAAGGACCCCACACACCCCGGACATTCTCTCTTCCACCTTGTTCTGTCGGGAAAAGGATACAAAAGTCTGAGGTCATGTGCCAACCGACTCAAGAACAGCTTCTTCCCTGCTGCTAGCAGACTTTTGAATGGACCTACCCTGCATTAAGTTGACCTTTCTCTACACCCTAGCTATGACTGTAACACTACATTCTGCACCCTCTCCTATGAGCAGTATGTTTTGTCTGTATAGCGTGCAAGGAGCAATACTTTTCACTGTACCACAATACGTGACAATAATAAATCAAATCAAAATCAAATCAAATGAGGAACATCCAGTCGTCAAACCACAGGAGCAGCAACCTGGAATCACGGAGCCCTGGGACACTCGCGCCAATCCTCTCTAATCCACGGAAATGTATTCTTTACAGGAGAAACAAATCCTATCCTTTTACTCCTCACTCGTTCTTTGTTGGATCATTCTTTCGCTGCAACCCTTTGAAGGCTTTGCAGATATAACCTAAACGCAGCGCTGTGCATCTGGTCATTGTTCAGACTGCACAAAGTACTGATTGTTATTGCAACTTTAATGGAAGCTTCTCTTGTGCCTGATGTGAAAGGTTAAATCCCCTAACTGAGCTTACTTTCAAAGCAGATACCTGTAAAATGGACGGACGCATGTCAAATGGAGAATAGACACTTAATCCCTTGCCTGTTACAGTATCTATCAAGATTATGCTGGCATTCCAAACTGTGGAAAAATTACTGCATCTTACCGTCAATACATCACAGCACAATAATTCCTACAAGCCAAACTCTCTGACAGAGTATCACATCCAGGCCCTCTCCCCGTAGCCCCACACATTTTACCATGGCTAATCCACCTAACCCGCACATCTTTGGATCGTGGGAAGAAACCATAGCACCCGCAGGATACAGGGGGGATGTGCAAATTCCACACAGGCAGTGACCCAAGGTTGGAATTGAACCCAGGTCCTTGGAGCTAAGAGGCAGCCGTGCTAAACCGCTGTGCCACCGCGCCATCAGGGTTTCCCAAACTTATCTGGCCACGGAACCCCTGGTGACTTCCCAAGGTCATCGGGGTCCCACAAACCTCCCAGCCTACCAGAAGCCCATGCTCAGAGAGACCTGTCTCTGAGCGGACAACTTGATTGTTTTTTTTCTGTTTTGTGACTGTTACTCCCCACTCTCTTTTCCCAATCTTTGCTGCAATGTTCTTCCTCAGCTGGCTCTGCGCTTGTTTTATGTTGTGAGCTTAGGCTTTTGTGGTTTTAAAAAAAAATCCTTTGTCACGAGGCTTTCCAAGCTTTCACAGGACCCCTGGAGGCCTCTTGTGGAACCCAGTTTGGGAACCCCTGCTGAAACCAGTTTATAAATTCTGCCTCCTGGTAGTTAGATTCACCCTCACTTATTTGAACACATTGGCTATAATTTTACTGCCCTGCCTGCCATGGGAATCGGAACATGTGAGACAATGGGAATGTCTGTTGACCTCGGGTGGGATTTTAAGGTTTTGGGACAAGTGATGCCATAAGATCCCAGCCATTGGGTGAGACTCTCTGACCACCCAGCCACACATTTGCTCTCTCTCCTCGCTCTTTCTCTCCCCCTCCACCGTCCACCCCAGGGGATTTTGACAGTAACATCATTGCAGTGTTAATGTAAGTCTACTTGTGACACTAATAAATAAACTCTGAAACTTTAACTTTCTCTCCCCCTCTTTCTCTCTCTCTCTCCCCTCTCTCTTCCTTTCTCTCTCTATCCTTCTCCTCTCTCCTCTCTCTGTTTCTCTCTTCTCTCATTCTCCCCTCTCTCTATCCTTTCTCTCTCTCTCCCCCGTCTTTCCCCTCTCTTTCCCTTCTCTCCTTATTCTTTCTCTTTCCTCGCTTTCTCTCTCACTCTCTTTCTCCTCTCTCCCGCTCCTCTCTCTCTCCTTCCTCTCTTCCCCCCACTTTATCTCTTCTCGCTTCCCTCTCTCTCCTCTCTCTCCCTTTTCTCTCTCTTTCTCTCTCCTCGCTTTCTCTCTCTCTCTCTTTCTCCTCTCTCCCTTTCCTCTCTCTTTCTTTCTCTGTCTCTGTCTCCTCTCTCGTCTCTCTCCTGCCAGCGGGAAGTGGCTAGTTGTTTGCTAGTGGTGGGATTCTCTGGTTCCCGGCACTGGCAATGGGAATTCTCACTGATGTTCTCCCACACCGGAGGGAAGCCCACAGGCGGAATGCACTGGAGAATCCTGCCGGCATGAACGGATGGAGAGTTCCAGCCATTATACTTTGTGGAGAGAGAGAATAGAGCCAGCATTTTGGGCCTGGATGGATCTCTTTCAGAGCTGCCACTGAGATTCTCCAGCACTTTCTGTTTTTGTTTCAGATTCCAGCATCCGCAGTATTTAGCTTTGATATTAACCTGATATTTCATGTTGCAAGTTGCAGGAAGTGTGAAATGGAAGCCTTCACTTGTCACCTGGACCCTGAGTGAACAGGGTAAGCAAGAATTCCAGGATGATTGCTAACTGCATAGGCAGGATTCAGGACAGGGGCAACAGTGGAGGTGCGAGGGCCTGAAAGGAAAGAATGCAGAATGTGAAGTCACACTCTTAGCTAGGATGTAGAGAAAGATCAACTCAGTGTGAGCTAGGTCCATTCAAAAGTCTGATGGCAACAGGGAAGAAACTGTCCTTGAATCAGATGGTATGTGATCTCAGATTTTTGAATCTTTTACCTGAAGGAAGAAGGTGGAAGAGAGAATTGCGTCGGGTTCTTCATTATGCTGGCTGCTTTTGCAAGGCAGTGGGAAGTGTAGGCAGAGCCAATGGATGGGAGGCTGGTTTGCATGATGGACTGGACTTCATTCACGACCCTTTGTAGTTCCTTGTGGTCTTGGGCAGAGCAGGAGCCACACCAAGCTGTCATACAACCAGAAATGATGTTTTCTACAGTGCATCTGTAAAACTTGGTGAGAGTCGTAGCTGACATGCCAAATTTCTTTCGGCTCCTGAGAAAGTAGAGGCGTCTTAGATCATCTGGGGTGCCTCTTCCCGACATGATTAGGGCCAGGATCTGCACTTGATCCTGAGTCAGGATCCCGACCCCAAATGGAAAACCCAACTTTTCTGATGTATCTTCTGAACTAATCAGATTGGAGGATTGTGGAAATGAGAAGTGCAAAATCTGAGTCAGGAAATGTAAATTAGTATCAGTGAGTTTAACATCAAATCCAGCCTCAGAAGGAAGAATGAAGAGAGGGAAAGATCAAAGGTCGGATTAAGACATAGAAAAATAAATCCAGCAAGTCTTTGGGAAAACTCGGTGCAGCAAATTTGTACCTGTTTGTTTGATACCCTAGGGTGGAAGCCTTTAAGTTTCCCATGGTATATTTCCCAACCTGTCACTGTCCTGAATTTGTGCTGCGTGATCCTTGTTGCTTTAATGACCTTCCAATACAGAGGCCGGAATCTTACGGCCATTCCCGCTGGTGGGATTTTCCCATCCTGCCGCAGCGAACGGAGATTGGGCTGGGCGCCAAGTTCTCCGACCTCGCCGCAGTGGGATCGTGGCAGGAATGGCCAGTCAGATCGTGCCCAGGGTGTGCAAAACTGCAATTGAGCTAGCCAATATATCATGCAGACAAAAGCAAATTACTGCAGGTGCTGGAATCTGAAACCAAAAGAGAAGCTTTGAGACAGGGTCATCTGGACTCAAGACGTCAGCTCTTTTCTCTCCTTACAGATGCTGCCAGACCTGCTGAGATTTTCCAGCATTTCATCTTTCGGTATTGTGGAAATTTCTTTGCCCTTGTAACAATGACTCCTTTTCTCAAACCTCAAGTTTGATTGGCCCTTTTTATGGCTTCTTGTGCCTCCACTTGCCTTCGATACAATTCCCAGTATGGAGGATTCAGACCCCTGGAGACTGCTACATCTCATTCTGCATGGTTCAGGTGCGTCATTAACCTACTTATAGAAGCTACTTTTCACAGTGAGAATTGATGGAGTGGATTGGCTGACAACCCAAATTGTAACCCTTGTGACTTCTCATTGTATCAAAATCAGAAAAAACTCAGGAAAAACTCAGCAGGTCTGTGGAGAGAGAATCGAGCCAACATTTTCAAGTCTGGATGACCCATTGCTGACTCATTCTAACACAAATTGTTGGATCTATTTGCTCCCTGATGCTGTCAGACCTGCTGAGTTTTTCCAGCATTCTCTGTTTTTGTCTCAGATTCCAGCATCCGCAGTATTTCATAGAATCCCTACAATGCAGAAGGAGGCCATTCAGCCCATCCAGTCTGAACTGACCACAATCCCACCCAGGCCCTATCCCCATAACCCCACATATTTACTCTGCTCATCCCACTGACACTGAGGGTCAATTTAGCACGGCCAATCAACCTAACCCACACATCTTTAGACTGTGTGAGGAAACCAGAGCACCTGGAGGAAACCCATGCAGACATGAGGAGAATGTGCAAACTGCATACAGACAGTGACCCAAGTTGGGAATTGAACCAGGGTCCCTGGCACTGTGAGACAGCAGTGCTAACCACTGTGCCTCCGTACCGGATTTTGCCTTTACCTTAGTGTGGCGACTAGGGATTTTCATTGTAACTTCATTGCAATGTTAATGTAAGCCTACTTGTGACACTAATAAATATAAACTTAGAAACTGATCACAGCTTCATAGAAACATCTCAGATACAGCGAACTTTATTATTCCAAAGGTTGGGAGTGTCACTGGCTAAGCCAACAATATTGCCCAACCTTTTGCAAGTGTCAGTCATGTTTTAGTTTGTAACGCTCTCACATCTAGGCATTTTTGGGGATCGGGTCATAGGAACAAACAGGAATTAGGAGCAGAAGTAGGCAAATTCGGCTGTTCAAGCCTGGTGTGTCATTCAATCAGATCTTGGCTGATCTCTTTCGGATCTCAAATCCACCTCCCCACCTGTTCCCCATATCCCCTTATCCCTTTTTTAAATTTGAAATATATCTATCTCCTTCTTGAAACCACTCAGCGCTTCAGATTCCCCCGTGCGATGGGGCAGCGAGTTCCACAAATTCACCTCCCCCTGCGAGAAGTAGTTCCTCCTTATCCCAGTTCTAAATCTGCCGCCTCTCCACCTACAACTGCGACTTCTTGCTCTAAAGGTGGTAGTCGTAATGTGACCACTTGTTCTAGTGTGGCCACTGCACATGCGCAGAGTTCCAGAACTGTCAGATTCTGGTGTGAATAGGCCACGCCCCCCCCGAGCTTTTACTGATATTCATGATTGTGACCTCTGCATTGCACAGAGTGTGGGAGATTCAAGTCTGAACTCCCACTGAGAAAATAATAGTGAATTACACCATTTTTCCCATAAATTCAGCACTTAGAACTTTTTTGGGAGAATCTCACCTTTAGTCGACATTTACTTTATCAATTCCTTTTAAAATTTTTTATACCTCGATCAGATCCCCTTCATCCCCCTAAATCCCAGTGAGTACAAGTCCAAACTGTTTAATCTTTCCTTGTATGTCAACCCTTTCACCCCCTGAATCAATCTGGTCCTATTTCAGGGCCCACGTACAGAGAAATTTGGACTGACTCTCAAATGCGGTGTGGAGGGAGTGCTGCACTGACAGAGGTGCTATCTTTCCACTCAGGCGTTAAACCGAGTAGATGTCACAGATCCCACGGCACTGTTTTGAAGAAAAGCAGCAGAAATATCCTCGGGTGTCCTGGCCAATATTTATCCCTCAATCAACATCGCAAAGACAGATTGTCTGGCCTTTATCACATTGTTGTTTGTGGGAACCTAGCCATGTGTAAAATTAGCAGCTGTGTCTTCCTGCGTGATGTGACTACACTTCAAGAGGATGCCGTTGGCTGCAAAATGCTTCAGGACATCCAAGCCTTTCTGTCTGCAACCTGCAACAAAGCTGTGAGGGTAGTGATGCCCTCCACACACACAACTGCATTACAAAGCAAAATACCGCTGGAAATTTGAAATGAAGGCAGAAAATGCTGGAAAAGCCCACAGGTCAAAGGGTGGCACGGTTAGCACAATGGTTATCCCTGCTGTCTCCACAGCACCAGGTTCGATTCCCAGCTTGGGTCATTGTCTGTGTAGAGTTTGCATGTTCTCCCTGTATCTGCATGGGTTTCCTCCGGGTGCTCCGGTTTCCTCCCATACTCTAAAGATGTGCGGGTTAGGTGGATTGGCCACGCTAAATTGCCCCTTAGTGTCAGGCGGACTGGCTAGGGTAAATGCATGGGATTATGGGGGCAAGTCCTGGGTGGGATTGTGGTCCCTACAGTGCATAAGGAGGCGATTTGGCTCATCAAGTCAGCAGACTTGATGGGCTGAATGGCCTCCTTATGCACTGTAGGGATTCTATGATCTTTGGACTCTAAGAGGCAATTTGGCATGATCCAGTCAACCTCACCTTGTGGAGTGTGGGAGGAAATTGGAGGAAACCCATGAAGACGTGGGGAGAATGTGCAAACTCCACACAGAGAGTGATCCAAGCCGGGAATTGAACCCACATCCCTGGCACTGTGAGGCAGCAGTGCTAACCACTGTGCCGCCCATAAGATGGTGAGTTCTATTCATTATCTCCTCCCTTGCTTTCTTTCTGGGTTATCCCCTCCATCGCGAATGAAGTGAGGCTTTCCTCTTCAGCTCTGCGCAGGAAAATGCCCCACAAAATCTGATTAGATTCGATTCAAAGGGAATGAATCTCAGAACGCAGTTTGCCGGTGTCTCCTGCCTGCTGACGAGAGATGCTGGAAGATAAACCAGCGTGGAGCTGCTGCAGAATTTATCGGTTGCTTTCATGTGTATCTTGCTGGGAGTTCGCCCAGCTGAACTTTGTATTCCGCATGCTGGTGCGAGATGCCACTGCCATCTCTGTGAAGAAAGTGAGGAGATATTGGCCAGGTTGACATAAGTAAGCCACAGACCAAGCGGTATTTCCAGCAGCCGTATGGTTAGTGATTTGTCGGAGACCTCCCTCATTTGCTGCCTGCCTGCACTCACCCTGGGTCTCCTCAGCTATGTAATGTGGCTGCTTCATATTCACGATCGATGCTGCGTAATAGCGGCAGAAGAAGTCACACTGGCGCATCAGCTTGACAAGTGTTGTTCCGAGATAATCCATAGCTTCAATGCACTTCACTGGGAAATAGATTCCAGGCTATGAAGCTTAGTTACAATGAAATTTGTGTCTTTCACGTTGAAGGGATTTTAGATTCCCTCATTCGAACACGCTGGAGTATTTATTTGATTAAGAAAAACAGGAACGAATCATAAAATCCCTACGGTGCAGAAAGAGGCCATTCAGCCCATCAAGTCTGCACCGACAACAATCCCACCCAGGCCCTATCCCCGTCACCCAACATATTTACCCCGCCAGTCCCTCTAACTTACGCATCCCAATTACTAAGTGGCCAATGCACCCAACCCGCACATCTTTGGGATGAAACTAGAGTACGTGGAGGAAACCCATGCAGACACAGGGAGAATGTGCAGACTCCACACAGTTATAGGTAATTAATTTAATAGTCACAAGTAAGGCTTACATTAACATTACAATGAACATTAACATTACACTCCGGCGCCTGTTCGGGTCAATGCACCTAACCAGCACTGTGGGGGGAAACTGGAGCACCTGGAGGAAACCCACGCAGACACGGGGAGAATGTGCAGACTCCACACAGACAGTGACCTAAGCCAGGAATTGAGCCCAGGTCCCTGGAGCTGCGAGGCGGCAGTGCTAACGACTGTGCCACCATGCGCATTAAGCTCCAAGAGGAGAATATTTTCCCTTGTTCTTCCAATGTATTTTCCAAGGTTACAAGGACAGTAGCATGGTGGCACAGTGGTTAGCACTGCAGCCTCACAGTGCCAGGGACCTGGGCTTAGTTCCGGCCTCAGCTGACTGAGTGGAATTCACCCCTAGTCTGCGTGATAGGCCAGTAGATCCATTGTTAGTTAGAATTGGTGGAGGTAGAGAGGGAGAGCTAATCTAACAGAGGAAGAAAACATAAAATGCTGAAAAATCGCAATAGGTCTGACAGCATGTATGGGGAGAGAATAGAATCAATGTTTCGAGTCTGGATGACCCTCCATCAGAGCTCAGAGCAAAGAAAATCATCAGAGATTTATACTATGAGGGTTGTGGGGGATGAAATTGGACAAAGGACTGTAAGTGAGGATACAAGAGGCTGAGAAATTGCGAAGAGTGTCCATTCAGTAATCAGAATGTGAGAACAGCAGAACAGAGGTATAGATTGTTAAAGGACTGCCTGAGGAATGTGGCAAGTTGCCCTGAGTGACAGTAGCTCTGCTGCCTCACACCGCCAGGGACGCGGGTTCAATTCCCAGCTTGGGTTACTGTCCATACAGCGCCTGCCTATTCTTCCCGCGTCTGTGTGGGTTTCCTCCGGGTGCTCCGGCTTCCTCCCACTCTCCAAAGAGGTGCGGGTTAGGTGGATTGGCCATGTTAAATGGACCCTTAGTGACAGGGGGAAGTTAAGCTCGGGTAACGCAGGGGGTTATGGGGATAGGGCCTGGGTGGGATTGTGGCCGGTGCAGTCTCGATGGGCCAAATGGCCTCCTTCTGCACTGCAGGATTCTATGGTTCTATGAAGTGGGGGTGGGGGGTGTGTGAAAAGAAGGGGAGCTGGAATGGAGAAATGGAAAAATAGCAGTGAGCAAGAAGGATGATAAAATGGATGAATGAGATGAAATGGAAGTAAAAATAAATGGAAATAGATAATTTTTTTAAGGCAAGGATAGATATATTTTTAACAGTAAGGGAATTAAGCAGGTGGGTAAGTGGAACTGAGTCCATGATAAGATCAGCCATGATCTTATTGAATGGCGGAGCAGGCTCGAGGGGCCAGATAGCCTACTCCTGCTCCTAGTTCTTATTTAGATGGGGTGAAGGCGAAGGAGAAAGTTTGTGCTGTGAAGTTATTGAACTCAGTGTTCAGTCCAGAAGACTGTAAAGTGCCCAGTCGGAAAATGAGGTGTTGTCTCTCCAGTTTGCGTTGGGCTTCACTAGAACATTGCAAACATTCGCTCCTGCTGAAGGAGTAATGGTCAGGGCTGGAGGCTGCCCGGCTGTAACTCCACCTGGAGAGTGGAGAGTCGCACAATGTCAAAGACAGCACTGAACAAGCAAATGAATAGACAAAACACCTAATTTAAGAGAGAATGGGATGGCTAATGCTTCCATGGAGTGATGAACATGATGGTGTGAAACTGAGATTCTCATAACAGGCAAATGCTGCAAACTCTCAGCAGGTCTGACAGCACCTGTGGAGAGAGAACAGAGCCAACGTTTCCAGTCCGGATGGCTCTCCGTCAAGGAGGCAATGGCCTAGTGGTCAATGCTGGACTATTAATTCAGAGACTTAGTGAATGTTGTGGGGACCCAGGTTCAAATCCCACAATAGCAGATGGTGGAATTTGAATTCCATAAGAAATATCTGGAATTAAGAATCTACTGAAACCATTGTTGGAAAAGCACATCCGGTTCACTAATGTCCTTTTTTTAAATTCATTCATGGGACATGGGCGTAGCTGGTTGGCCAGCATTTATTGCCTATCCCTAGTTATCCATTGAGAATCAACCACCTTGCTGTGGCTCTGGAGTCACAGGTAGGCCAGACCGGGTAAGGATGGCAGATTTCCTTCCCTAAAGGACATCAGTGAACCAGACGTGTTTTTCTGACAATCGACAGTGGTTTGTTGGCCGTCAGTGGATTCTTAATTCCAGAGTTATTTTTAATTGAATCCAAATTTCACCATCTGCCATGGTGGGATTCGAGCCTGAGTCTCAAGAACATTAGCTGATCAATAGTCTATCGATAATACCATTAGGTCTTAAGGGAAGGAAAGCCTGCCATCGTTTCCCAGTCTGGCCTACATGTGACTCCAGAGCCACAGCAATGTGGTTGACTCTCAACTGCCCTCCAAGGGCAACTAGGGATGGGCAATAAATGCTGGCCCAGCCAGCGATGCCCATGTCTCACGAATGAACGACAGAAAAGCTCTGAGTGATCGAGACTCGAAACGTTAGCTCTGTTCCCTCTCCACAGATGCTGTCAGAGCTGCTGAGATTTTTCGGCATTTTCTGCTTTTGTTTCAGCTTCCGCAGTAATTTGCTGTCATTATAATTTTGGCGACTTGTTTGCAGACTGACCGACTGAGCTGCCAATGATCAGGTTAAGCAAAGAATGCTGCACTATTCTTTCACACTGTGAATCGAATGGATTGGGGGTTTTAGAAATACAGATACATGGGCTCTGACAGAGTGACAAATTGTTTAGCCTTAATGAGCAATTTTGTCTACTTAAATATAGAATTTTTAAAAAAAAATTCTGTTTCGCACTGCGAGCTGCGTAATTTACTCAGCGGGAAAACAATTACACCAAAGAAGAAGGGTTTAAAGTATAATCCATTTTTAATTGTGGAGCGGCTACGTCAAAGGAAAGAAAGAGTCATTGTCCAATCTTTGACTAAAATAAATATCAAAACATGTTGTAATTTATTACTAAGCCACAAAGAGAGCGGTTGTAATTTAGCAGCATGAGAGTAATACGGAATCTTACACATATTCTGAAATGGATTTGTGGAATTCAATTGGACACAAAGACCAGGCAATGATTTAATTCCACTTTGAAGGAATGGAGTGTTGTATCAGTGATGTGGAGATGCCGGCGTTGGATTGGGGTAAGCACAGTAAGAAGTCTCACAGGTTAAAGTCCAACAGGTTTATTTGGCTTACTGTACTTGCCCCAGTCCAACGCTGGCATCTCCACATCATGACTCTCATCAGCACCACAAATTGCTGACTGCAAGTGGAGAGGATCTGAGTATCAACACAGATGTCAAATGGCCCTCTGTCCGCTCACGTTGTCGGTATCTTTAAGACTTGATTCCCTATAAAGACTCACATTCCAACCATTATCTTGTAAATTGAGTTTGTCTTTTTAAATGCCCTGTTTGTGAACACAAGTCCTCACTCACTTGATGGAGGAGCTTGAGACTCTGAAAGCTAGTGCTGCCAAATAAACCTGTTGGACTTTAACCTGGTGTTGTGAGACTTCTTACTGTGCCCTATCAGTGCAGTCTGAAAGTCGGAAGAGCAGAGATCAATGATTAAACATTGATTCAGAATCCCTACAGTGCAGAGGGAGGCCATGTAGCCCATTGAGTCTGCCCAGGCCCTAACAATCCCACCCAGGCCCTATCCCCATATATTTACCCCGCTAGTCCCCCTGACATTAAGGGGCAATCTGCCTAACCTGCACATTTTTGGACTGTGGGAGGAAACTGGAGTACCCAGAGGAAACCCATGCAGACACGGGGAGAATGTGCAGACTCCACACAGACAGTGACCTGAGGCCAGAATTGAAACCAGGTCCCTGGTGCCGTGCTACCCTATCATAGAATCCCTACAGTGAAGAAGGAGGCCATTCGGCCCATTGAATCTGCACCAACAGCAATCCCACCCAGGCCCAATCCCTGTAACTCCACGTATTTACCCCACTAATCCCCCTGACACAAAGAGGCCACTTAACATGGTCAATCCACCTAATCTGCACATCTTTGGACTGTGGGAGGAAACCAGAGCACTCGGAGGAAACCTATACAGACACAGGGAGAAAGTGCAAACTCCACACAGACAGTTACCCAAGCTGGGAATTGAACCTAGGTCCCTGGTGTTGTGAGGCAGCAGTGCTAACCACTGCGCCACAGTGCCGTCCCAACTCTATTAACTGAATCCAGTGATGTGGAGGTACCTGCAACTGTCAAATCCAGATTCTTTTTAATGACCACGCCACTTAAGGCTGAAAACATCAACAATATTCAGGGAAAGTGGTGTAGCTTTGTTTTGCTTTGTTCATACTGGGTTTTTGCGTCTGTTGGATGCTGGACCATTACGTTCTTTTATTAGAATCAGCACATATAGTGGGCAGCATGGTGGCACAGTGGTTAGCACTGCTGCCTCACAGCGCCAAGGTTCAATTCTGTCTTTGGGTCACTGTCTGTGTGGAGTTTGCACATTCCCCCTGTGTCTGCGTGGGTTTTATCTGGGCCCTAGATTCTGAAAGACGTGCGGGTTAGGTGGATTGGCCATGCTAAATTGCCCTTTAGTGTCCCAAAATGTGTAGGTTAGCTGGATCAGCCATGGGAACTGTGTGGGAGTATAGGGATAGGGCAGGGAAGAGGGCCTGGATAAGATACTCTTCAGAGAGTCGGTGCAGATTTGATCGGCCGAATGCAGTTAGGCTAGTTGGGAGAGTTTTAGAAGATGCCAAGACATATCAGGGAAAGCAGAAAGGGGAGTCCAAGGGTGTTAATTTTTTTACTCAGTTGAAGTTATTATAATCAACCGCATATCTCTTTGCTATGATTACAATCCATTCAATATTGATAGACAGCAGTTGATCTAATGTTATTGGGCATGCATTTTTTTTGATATATAGTGGGCAGTGCAGTGGCACAATGGTTAGCACTGATGCCTCACAGCGCTAAGGGCCCAGATTTGATTCCCAGCTTGGGCCACATTCTGTGCGGAGTCTGCGCATTCTCCCCATGTCTGCGTGGGTTTCCTCCCACAGTCTGAAAGATGTGCTAGTTAGGTGCAGTGGCCATGCTAAATTCTCCCTCAGTGTACCCAAACAGGCACCGGAGTGTGGCGACTCGGGCATTTTCACAGCAACTTCATTGCAGCGTTAATGTAAGCCTGTTGATGAAACTAATAAATAAACTTTAAACTTTTTATTTCTGTATGTATTTGTAGTGTTTCAATGATATTTCTTTGTCATGAGGAGTTCAGTTAACAAGTATTAATTTTGCAGCAGCCGCATGTTTAAACTTTTTGCCAATCAGTTGGACCAGATTGCAGTAAACAGACTCGATGTATGAATGTATTCGGAGTAGAAATATAATTTGTATTCTATGTCTTCAGAAAAAGTCGAGATGCTTTTAGGGTACCTGTAAAGGAGACTAGGGAATTATATTTCTTCATTCTTTCGTGGGATGTGGGCATAGCTAACAAGGCCAGCATTTGTTGTCCATTCCTAATTGCCCTTGAACTGAGTGACAATTAAGAGTCAACCACACTGCTGTGGGGTTTGGAGTTACATGTAGGCCAGACCGGGTAAGGACAGCAGATTTCCCTCCCTAAAGGACACAAGATGTGCAGGTTAGATGGGGTTGGCCATGCTAAATTGCCCCTTCGTGTCCCAAAATGTGGAGGTTAGGGGGATTAGCAGGGGAATTATGTGGGGTTATGGAGATAAGATGGAAAGAAAAGATGGGTCAGTGCAGACTCAATGGGCCAATTGGACTCCTTCTGTTGGGATTCTATGAAGTAAACTTTTTTTTTATTCATTTATGGGACATAGGTGTTGCTGGCTGGCCAGCATTTATTGCCCATCCCTAGTTACCCAAGAGCAATTGAGAGTCAACCACATTGCTGTGGCTCTGAGGTCACATGTAGGTGAGAGCAGGTAAGGACGGCAGATTTCCTTCCCTAAAGGACATTAGTGAACCAGATGGGTTTTTCAGGCAATCGACAATGTTTCTATGGTTGTCAGTAAATTCTTAATTTAGGCCATTGCCTCCCCTGGTTTCATGTCATTGTTAGACTAGTGGCAGGGATTTTTTTGTCCTGCATGCCTCGCAAATTATAACGGGCTGTGGTGGGGGTCCGCTGACCATTGGGGGTTGGGGGCAGAGGGATTTTTCGGTTTTGGGGTGAGCTTGGTTGGAAAATCCCGCCCATAATTCCAGGTTTTTTTTTTAATTGAATTCAAATTCCACCATATGCTATGGTGGGATTCGTACCCCAGTCCCCAGAGCAGCATCCTGCATTTTCAGATTACTAGCTCAGTGGCCATACCACTACGCCACACCTAAATACGTGATTCCTACATGCATGTTCACCTATAAATGAAACTATTAATTCAGTGTCAGAGCTTGACAGTAAGTTATTCAGTCTGCTATTCTGAGAGAGGAGAACCATATGGATTGTGAGATGTTCCAGGTGTACAAAATGCTCTGTGTTATAATCCCTGAATCTTGCTAAAATCTTAGTATAAATATTTAGGATAGAAACGCAAACATTGTTTATAAGAGTTTCCAGTGACACTGAACCTGAGGAACCACAGATATCTAAGAATAGGATAGCTATTAATTGTTAATTCAGTAGGAATGTAGTTGATCTTTTTATTGTAGAGAATGGTACGGAAATTTGAATAGTCAAGTGCAGTAAAAGACAAACAGACAGGTATTTTTCTTAGTATCATAGAATCCTTGCAGTGCAGAAGAAGGCCATTCGGCCCATCGAGTCTGCACTGTTCGCAATCCCACCTACTCTTGACTGGCTGATGGAGTATTGTGCCCACCATCACAATCAGACACATGCACACACACTACATACACATACAGGCACAAACACACACACACACACACACACACACTCATACACACACATGCACGTGCACACACACACATGTGCACACACAGACACACATACACACATGAGCACTCATGCACACACACATGTGCATACAGACACACACGCACACATGTGCACACACACATGCATGTGCGCACACACACATGCACATATGCGCACACACACAGACACGCACACACAGAGGCAGACATGCACGCACACACACAGACACACACATACACACATGCACACACAGACAGACACATATGTGCACACACACACGTGCACACACACACATAGGCAACACGCACACACGCATGCGCACACACAGGTACACACGCACACACACATACACATGCGCACACACGGATACACACATGCACACACACACAGACACACGTGCACACAACACGCACATGTGTGCACGTATACATAGACGCAAATGTACACACACACACAGAGGCATACACACACACATGCTCACACACACAGACACACATGCATACGCACAGACACGCACATCACATATGCCCCCACACACACATGCACACACACGCACACATGTACACATATAGATGTGCACATATACACATACACACTCAGACACACACACAGGAGCACACACACACTTGTGCACACATGCACACCCACCCACACCCCCACACACACACACACACAAACACACACACACACACACACACACACACAGGCACACACATGGACACACACACACAATCACAGCTTGGGCCACTGTGCAGAGTCTGCACATTCTCCCCATGTCTGCATGGGTTTCCTCCGGGTGCTCTGGTTTCCTCCCACAGTCTGAAAGACGTGCTGGTTAGGTGCATTGGTCACGCTGAATTCTCCCTCAGTGTACCCAAACAGGCACTAAAGTATGGCAACTAGGGGATTTTCACAGTAACTTCATTACAGTGTTAATGTAAGCCTACTTGTGACACTAATAAATAAACCTAAACAATATCTTACAGTGGGTTTTGGACCCTTTGATTTAGAGGCAAATGTTTTAAAGTTAATGTTTATTTATTGGTGTCACAAGTAGGTTTACATTAACACTGCAATAGAATTATTGTGAAAATCCCCTAGTTGCTACACTCTGGCGCCTGTTCAGGTACATTGAGGGAGAATTTAGCATGGCTAACACACCTAACTGGCAGATCTTTGGACTGTGAGAAGAAACCCATGCAGGCATGGGAAGAATGTGCAGGCTCTGCACAGACAGTGACCCAAGCTGGGAATTGAACCCAGGTCCCTGATGTTGTGAGGCTGCAGTGCTAACCACTGCGCCGCCCCATAGACCAAAATCAACACCAAAGTTCTCTTATTTCATACCTGTCAACAGCATCTAACCGTGTCTTATGTAAATCTAGTGTCAGGCTGTTAACCGTCCTTCCTGACGTCAGTTAAATCTGTGCAAAAATGATACTAATGTATATCTGCTCTGATTTGTCTTTTACATCTATGGACCCTTTGTTTAGTTGTCCAGCATATCAGGTGGTGTTATTTTAGACTTAATTTCTCTCCCTCATCAGGAGAATGAGTGGGGATCTCAGAGAAACTTCTAAAATTCTGACAGATTCAGAGAGAATGTTTCCGTTGGTGGGGGGAAGTCCAGAACTAGGGGGTCATAGTTGGAGGATAAGGGGTAAATGTGTTAGGATTGGGGTGAGAAGGAATTTCTCCACCCAGAGAATGGTGAATCAGTGGAATTCATTCCCACAGAAAGTAGTTGAGGCCAAAACATTGCGCAATTTCGAGAAGAAATTTGATATAGTTCTTGGGGCTAAAAGGATGAAGGGATATGTGGGGGAAGATCAAGGTATTGAGTTTGATGATCAGCCATGATCAAAATGAATGGCAGACCAGGCTCGAAGGGCCAAATGGCCTCCTCCTGATTCGATTTGGGGAAGCGATGGCCTAGTGGTATTATCACTCGACTATTAATCCAGAAGCTCAGCCAGCGTTCCGGGGATCCGGGTTCGAATCCTGCTACGGCAGAAAGCGGAATTTGAATTCAATAAAAATAAATCTGGAATTGGGAATCTATCCTGACACGTCATCGAAAAAACCCATCTGCTTCACTGATGTCCTTTAGGGAAGGAAATCTGCCATCCTTACCCGGTCTGGCCTACTCCAGAATAATGCGGTTGATTCTCAACTGTCTAAGGATGGGCAATAAATTCTGACAAGCCAGAGACACCCATGTCTCATGAATGAATAAAAAAAATTCTATGTTTTTATGTTTCTAAGTATATATACCTTTAGAAAGTTCCCCATAGATGTAAGCCCTTTGATCGATGCAAATCTTTTACTTGTTCTTTAGAGTTGGGACATGAATAAAGTTGATAATCTTCTTGTTGAGTGAAGGAGAGTCTTGCCAGGGTACTTCAATTATTGCTTTGACTTTCACACACAAACATCAAGCACAAGGGGGTTGTTGACATTCATAAGCTATTGTAGGGGAGGCCACTGGGACGGCTGCACATCTAAAGGACTTGGCATTCTTCTCCTTACGAAGCTGAGGAAAAAGCCTTTGCAGAAGGTGTCCTTTGGGGAGAGCTGTCAGCAGCCAACAATGTCCTAGTGCATGAGTGGGCTGACATCAGAGGCTTATGGTAGCCATTTTGAAGTTCATTTACTCGTCACAAGTCAGCTTACGTTAACACTGCAATGACGGTACTGTGAAAATCCCCTAGTCGCAGCACTCCGGCACCTGTTTGGGTACACTGAGGGAGAATTTAGCATGGTGAATGCACCTAACCAGCAAGTCTTTCGGATTCTGGGAGGAAACCGGAGCTCCTGGAGAAAACCCATGCAGACACAAGGAGAACGTGCAGACTCCACACAGACAGTGATCCAAGCTGGGAATCGAACCCAGCTCCCTGGCACTGTGAGACAGCAGTGCTAGCCACTGTGCCACCATTTTTACAGTAGATCAGGAGTCCTAGGCAGTAAATTGGCTTCAGCGCTGAGCGGGGATGACGATCTGGGGTGATACAGTTCAGCGAAATTTGTGCGTTACCTTCCCTCCCCGCCTCTCCCCGTTGTATCGGAACAGAGAAGGAGACCCCAATTATCTCTTTTTGTCCCTGCTGAGTGCCTTCCATATTAAATATAATTAAACCGCTGTCAGACCACATCCAGTGCGTTTCTGAAACGGAATCGCCTTTCAGCAAATTATAGGAGTTTGTTCATTGTTTGCAGTTGTTTTCATTCAGGCTGAGTCAGTGGATGGGTGTTTCGTTAAGCTGCAGTGCAATGGCCGACAGATTGGCTGCTCTTTGTCACGAGAAAGGGAGTACAGTCCGTCAGCCCCGGAGAATTGTTTCAGTCTGTGCGGCTGCTCCGTGGACCCGCGTGCTGGTTTATAATTATGAGGAGGGCGCAGTGAAGAGCAGAAGTGAGTGATGAACTGACAAGCTGGCAAAATGTCCTTCTTCGCTTCAAAGGCATCGCTGCGTTTGAGCTCCGCACAAGAAGTAGGCCGCTTCCGTTGATTAAGCTTTATGTAATTCCCTCAGACAGGTATTTCATAACCTTGGGATGATGCTGAAAAGATGCAAAAGGAACAGCTCCATCTTTGAAGCCTTTGACAGTTTTTACACAAGCTCTGGTGAGACTGAACGTCTCGCCTCGCGGCTGGTGCGCCACGCCCGCCCCGTTCCGCTCTCAGAGCTGATCTGACCCCGTTTCTCTCGCACCAGGAGCGGGCCTGCCTTTGCTTGTTCTACCTGCCCGACTTCCTCGTTTATCATCAAATCCCGCAGTGCAAAGGGAGGCCATTCGACCCATCAGGCGGCATTTTCCCACCCCACACGCCCGAGGGGGCGGGGAGGGGTTGAGGGTGTTGTTGGGCTGCAGGGGAAGGGAACCATGCAAAGGTCCGTTGATCTCCGACGGGGTTTTCCCGTCTTGGGGCGAGCGTGGCCACAAACTCCTGCCCATTGAGTCTGCACCAATCCTTTGACAGAGGATTTTACTCAAACCCTATCCCCATAACCTACTAATTGCCCTAACTGACACATCCTTGGACACTAGGGGGCAATTTAGCATGGCCAATCCACCTAAGCTACACATCTTTGGACACTAAGGGACAATTTAGCGTGGCCAATCCACCACCTAACTGACACATTTTGGACATCAAAGAGCAATTTACCACGGCCAATCTACCTAATCTACACACCTTTGGACACTAAAGGGTAATTTAGTATGGCCAGTCCACCTAACCTATACATCTTTGGACATAAGGGGCAATTTATTATGGCCAATCCACCTAACAGGCACACCTTTCGGACTGTGGGAGGAAACTGGAGCACCTGGGGGAAACCCATGCAGACATGGGGAGAGTGTACAGCCTCCATGCAGACAGTGACCCAAGCCAGGAGCCAAACCCTGTCCCTTGGCGCCGTGAGACAGCAGAGATAACCATTGTGCCACTGTGCTGCCCCATAGACTAGCGTTTGGAAGAAGTAAAGTTTTGCTTTTAATCTCTTTGCACATTAGCTCGAGATCAAATTAGACATCGGACGCAAAAGTCCCAGCCACTGCGCCAGTTATGAGTTCTTGGACTCAGGCCACCTCAGGGCCTCCTATGACTGCTGTTGAAGGTCTTCAGGACAATTACATCAATCTTAAATAATTCCCATGCTTGCTGACTCTTCACACCAGTGTCGCTCCTTTAGATGATCTGAAGAGTCAACATTGAAGCGAGTTAGATTCTGTGCGTTGCAATCATGCTCATTGTGCCTCCTCCTACTGTTAACTCATCACTACCCCCCCATTGCTTAAAACAGGAGATCTCATTACCTCCCTCGGACTTTACTCTTGCCTTCACTCCAAGGCTTCCAACTTCAGTTTCCTGAGGCGTTTAATTTACTTTAGCTCCTACTCTTTACGACTGTGGTGGGATCCAGCAGCCTGGGCCTTGTTCCGTTACCTAGCTCTGCTGCCTAAAAAAAATTAGCTAGATTAAATCCCCAAATTGAAGCATTAAAGGAAGTATCAGAAACTATTGGAATCCCCTAAACAAGTAAAACAATAAATTAGAGATTTCTCACGAGGGCAGAGACAGTTCAATTTGTTCACAAACATTTCCTTCATTTTTACCTCAAACACAGTGGAACAGTGGTTCGCACGAGCTAGTTATGATTGTAATACTACATTCTGCACCCTCTCCTTTCCTTGTCCATGAATGGTATGCTTTGTCTGTATAGTGCGCAAGAAGCAATACTTTTCACTGTATATTAATATGTGACAATAATAAATCTTATCAAATCACTGCTGCCTCACAGCGCCAGGGACGCAGGTTCAATTCTAGCCTTGGGTCACTGTCTGTGTGGAGTTGGCGCATTCTCCCCATGCCTCTGAGGGTTTCCTCCAGGTGCTTCTCCCACAGCCCAAAGATGTGCAGGTTAGGTGGATTGGCCATGCTAAATTGACCCATAGTGTCCCAAAATGTGTAGGGTAGGCGGATTGGCCTTGGTAAATGCAAGTGGTTATGGGGATAGGATGGAGAGTAGGGCCCGGATGGGATGCTCTTCCAGAGAGTCAGTGTGGACTCAGTGGGCCGAATGGCCTTTTTCTGCATCATAGGGATTCTATAATTCTATTCTATAATAGTGGGTAGAGAACAAATGCGGGATGTCCAAGACAGAGTCTGTTCCTCTTTCCAACCAGAGTGTTTAATGCATCTAGGTTAATAAGGAAAATTGCAATTGATTTTGAAGTACTTACAATTAGTTTTACTTTATTTTTTTCTTTGTGCTTTCATTGGATGTGGGTATCGCTGGGAAGCCCAGCATTTGTGCCCATCCCTCGTTGTTCGGACACTGAATGTCTTGTTTGGCCATTTCAGAGGACAGTTAAGAATCAATGACATTGTGTGGCTCTGGAGTCCCATGTAGGCCAGACCAGGTAAGGTTGGCAGATTCCCTTCCCTGAAGGGACATTACTGAACCAAGTTTATAATAATAGTTTCATGTCACTAATCATTCCAGATTGCTTTTTAATTAATTGAATTCAAATTCCACCAGAGGCCGGGATGGGATTTGAACCCTGAGAACATTTGCCTGGGTTTTGGGATTACTAGCCCAGTGACATTACCACCACTTGCAGCTATACTACACCAGCAGCACTGTGGGTGTACGTACACTATAAGAAGTCTTACAACACCAGGTTATAAGTCCAACAGGTTTATTTGATAGTAACCCCACAAGCTTTCAGTGTTTGCCCCTTCATCATGTAAGCAGAGAGTTCCACTGAGTCAGAACTCTCCACTCACCTGACGAAGGGGCAAACCCCAAAAGCTTGTGGGTTTACTATCAAATAAACCTGTTGGACTTTAACCTGGTGTTGTGAGACTTCTTACTGTGTTTACCCCAGTCCAACGCCAGCATCTCCACATCGGTGTATGGACACCACAGAGACTGCAGCGATTCAAGAAGGCAGCTCACCACCACCTTCTCATGGGCAACTAGGGATGGGTAATAAATGTTGGTCTAGTCAGCGATGCCCACATCCCATGAATGAATAAAAAGAGCACTATCTCCCCCTAATATTTAATCTGATATGAACTCATTAGCAAAATCATTTTGATTTTGTATCACTGACACTCTCTATGAATTAACCTTTGACCTTTGAGTTATGCTGCTTTTGATAAGGTAGCTGTGTTGATATATTAAGTTAAATAATTCATTGTAACAATTTTAGTTTCATTGAATCATAAAATCCCTACAGTGTGGAAGGAGGCCCATCCAGTCTGAACTGACAACAATCCTACCAAGCCCTTATCCCTGTCACCCCACATATTTATCCCACTAATCTTTTTAACCTACGCATCCCAGGACACTAAGGGCCAATTTACCTTGGTCAATCAACCTAACCCGCACATCTTTGGATTGTGGGAGGAAACCGGAGCACCCGGAGGAAACCCACACAGACACGGGGAGAACGTGCAGACTCCGCACAGACAGTGACCCAAGCCAGGAATCGAAGCTGGGTGTCTGGAGCTGTGAGGCAGCAGTGCTAACCAGTGTGCCATCATGCCACCCTGTGGCAACGTGTGTGGCACATTGCAGAGTCAAAGGAGCTGTGAACTGGCGGTATGGGACCAGAGTACTGGGTGAACCAACTCAACCCTGTTCTCACCATCAGGGTCTTCACATTTCTTCCTCAGTGTTTCATCACCTCAAGGTTGTAATTAGTCTGGACTAGGTGGCGCTCATGCAGTATTGAAACCAACCCACAGGCTGGAGTGGCTGTGGACACGGGTTGGTCTGACATCTATCAAGGTTAGAGAGCTTGAGTTCAGAGGGCATGGAAACCAAGAGGAATCCCATTGGCAGAAACCGTAGATGCCTCAACGCAGGATGCAGCAATATGGGCTGCACTGTGCTGCCTCACACACCAGGGATCTGGGTTCGATTCCCAGCTTGGGTGACTGTCTGTGTGGAGTTTGCACATTCTCCCTGTGTCTGTGTGGATTTCCTCTGGGTGCTCCAATTTCATCTCACAGTCCATTGACGTGCAGGTTAGGTGGATTGACCCTTAGTAGTAGTGGGTACTACTACAAAGTAGGTGCTACTACTAAGTACTGCTACTAGTACTACTCAATTAGTAGTACTGCTAGTAGTAGTACTATTAATTGAATTCAAATTCCACCACTACTAAGTACTACTACTAAGTACTAGGAAGGGTACTTAGTAGTAGTACTTAGTAGTAGGGAAATTATCAAGGTAAATGTGTGGGATTATTGAACAGGGATTGTTGTTATTTGAATGGCCTTTTGCCGCAGGAGTTTTATGATTTTATGAATGTAGAGAAGCCATCGGAGCAGAACTGAGAAGGTTCAGCATCAATGAGCTGTGTCTGACGCTCAGACGGACAGTAAATACAGAATGAATGATCAAGTTACTATCATGATTCGTTAAGACTCATATTTCTCTCTGAATTGTCCTTATTTGCTGCATCAAAATATAGTCCCTCGGTGGTGCGGAACTTGATTATTGTTGGAAAAAAAAGCATGTCGAAGTTTTTCGCCTTCCACTTATCAGTACACTTTGCAAGAATACCAGCATAAGGGGAAAACAACAATTTATACTGTAAGAGAAGAGGGTGTGGAATGGTTGGCAAGCAGACTCTGATTGGTAGATGGGTTGCCATGGAGAGTGCACCTGTTGATGGTGATTGACAAATAACTGCAAAGCATTGGATAAAAGCAAATTACTGTGGCTGCTGGAATCTGAAACCAAAAAGAAAATGTTGGAAAATTCTAGCAGGTCTATAAGGAGAGAAAAGAGCAGATGGTTTGAGTCCAGATGACTCTTGTCAAAGCTCTTTTACTCACAGGGTGATCTCCCCAGCAAACTGCAGTGAGTGGAGGATAGTGTAATGAAATGAATTATGTGCATAAACCAATCCTCACTGGTTACACGGGATGGACTCCAGGCATCATTGACAGGATAATTATCCAATCATCTTCATTCTGCCCAGGAATAAAGGTAGCATTATCTGTAGCCGAATATTCTTGTTTATCTTATGTAACTTGCTTATCAATCAAAGTTTTATTTATTTGTGTCATCTGACCTGCTGAGATTTTCCAGAATTTTCTCTTTTTAAAGTTAATTTATTAGTCACAAATAAGGCTTACATTAACACTGCAATGAAGTCACTGTGAAATTCCCCTAGTCGCCACACTCCGGTACCTGTTCGGGTATGCTGAGGGAGAATATAGCATGGCCAGTGCACCTAACCAGCATGTCTTTTGGACTGTGGGAGCAACTAGAGCACCCAGAGGAAACCCGCTCAGACACGGGGAGAATGTTCATATTCCACACAGACAGTGATCTGAGCCGGGAATCGAACCCGGGTCCCTGGCGCTGTGAGGCAGCAGTGCTAACCACTGTGCCACCATGCTGTCCCTTTGGTAACTGCAAAGCATTGTTTGAAATTAAAATTCGGCAGCTTGACCTCATTAGCCAAGGCATTGGGCTGGGGAATGAATCAGTGAATGGTTCTCACTTATTTATCTGAAACAGGCACAATGTGTGTACCTGTCCTTTCTGTCTGCAAAGAACAGAGCCCTGTCTATTAATGTATGTAGCTTCCTGTACATGCAAATGCACAACAATGTGATCCTGATTGACTTACTCAGATTGGTTGTCAATGTAACTCCTAGCACATTGAGCATTATTTAGCAAATGTCCAATTGTGGAATAATGTCTAAACTGTGTTTGAAGTTTTGCAAGCGTGGGCTGGTTGGGTATGGTTCTATAACTTTCCCATATGCTGTTTGATATCTTTGTCAGTCTGTAGAGCATCTGACATACATACCTAACATCACGCTAGCACTAAAAAACTTCAACATGTTTTCTTACTCAGCGACACATCAAACTGTTGCCCGTGTTACAATCTTGGTAGAGACCAGTAAATTTTTTTTTGTACAAAGTAGTTGAAATTCAAAATCCCTGTGATTTAGTAAGCGAATAAAGCCATGGAATCCCATTACAACGGAAGAATGTTTACTGTACAAGATTCCGCAAAGCTGACTTATTATATACACTCACATCTCACAATTAACATGAGTTCAACTTCAATTAACAGACAGAATCTTATGGCCCATCCACCATGGGAATCGGAGCGGGACGGACTGTGGAAAGATCCGTTAACCTCGGGCTGGATTTTACAGTTTAGGGATGAGCAACACTGTAAAATCCCACTCAGTGTGGTCAAATGGAATCTAAAAGTAAAGTTTATTTATTAGTCACAAGTAAATCGTGCATTAACACTGCAATGAAATTACTGTGAAATTTCCCCTAGTCGCCACAGTCCGGCGCCTGTTCGGGTCAATGCATTTAACCAGCACGTCTTTCAGACTGTGGGAGGAAACTGGAGCACCCGGAGGAAACCCACGCCAACATGGGAAGAACATGCATGCTCCACACAGACGGTGACCCAAGCCAGGAATTGAACCCGAATCCCTGGCGCTGTGAGACAGCAGTGCCAAATTCAAATTAAATGCCACAACTAAGGCCAATCTTACGCATTGGCACAGTAGTCCGCTCAGATTTTGGTAATCACAGTGAGCCACAATGTTCTTCCAGCTCTGCCTCTGTCAAGAAGAATTTCAGCTCCTCCCCTTCGAGATGCTAGTCTGACCCCCAGCGGACAGTAGTGCACAACCAACTCAAATTCCACAGGCACGGTCTTCACTACAACTGCCGTAGGTGAGCAGAACCTGCTCAATTTGGTCTGGATGTTGTAGATCCACCATGGTTAGCTCCAGGTAACAGAAACAACTTGTTCTCTTTGCTTGTCCTCAGCTTTTGGATCTAGCCTCTCATCCATGAGTCCTCTTCGCCTTGTCTGTCTCACTCCAGTGGCCTCAGCAACTGCTACTGTGCAGCTTGGACCAATCTGTGTCTTTCAACAAGCTTTCAGTTTCTATTTCCCAATTCACTTTCCTTGAAGTTTGGTTTCATTTCTGGGATTCAGTGCCATTCCCAATTCAGCTTCCGCTTTGAGGTTAGGTCAATTTCAAAGGCATACGAAAGAAAAATTTACAAGTATACGGTGACACAGTGGTTAGCACTGCTGCCTCAGGGGGCCAGGAACTAGGGTTCAATTCCGGCCTCGGATGACTGTCTGTGTGGAGTCTGCACATTCTCCCCGTGTCTGCTTGGGTTTCCTCCAGGTGCTCCAGTTTCCTCTCACAGTCCAAAGGTTTGATTTCATTTATTATTGTCATATATATTGGGATACAGTGAAAGGTATTGTTTCTTGCGCGCTGTGCAAAGCATCCCCATCGGAGAGGAGAGAGTGTAGAATGTAGTGTTACCATCAAAGCTAGGATGTAGAGAAAGATCAACTTAATGCGAGGTAGGTCCATTCAAATTGGATGTGCGGATGAGGTGGATTAGCCATGTTAATTTGACTTTTACAAGTGGATTTTCCTGTCCCGTCCGCCATGAGAATAATGGCGGGCGAGGGGGGGGACCATGGAAAGGCTCGTTGACTTTGGGTGGGATTTACAGTTCCGGGAGTGCGTGACTGGACAATCCCGCCCTTTGTGTTAGGGGGATTAGCAGGGTAAATATGTAGGGTTACAGGAATAGGGTCTGGGTGGAGATGTTGGCGGTGCAGGCTAGATGGACTCCTTCTGCGCTGTGGAGATTCAGTGATTCTTAAATATAGACTCCCTCACATCTTTTGCCAATTTTAACCTTGAGTGCACCAAAAAACTTGAGAAAGGTGCCCGGATAGCCATAGTATCAAATAATGCTGCTTTAATTCCAACCGCAGGAGAGTTTTCATTATTATAATACTTGTCCTCTCTCAATCTGTCTGCACAATCTCAGTGATTAATCTCCAGGCAGGTTGTAATTGCTTTGTCACCTTTATGCATAATATGAAGCCTCCTTACTCAACCGCTTGAAAGAACCATCGGATCATATTTATGCAGCAGCACAATGATTTCCCCGCATCTTTAAAGGGCAGCTGTCACCGCGATGAAGTCTCCTCCGAGATTCTTTATCAGGCCTGAGCGCGCAATGATATGACGATTGATGGTGCTGTGCCTGGCAGCCGACACAATTTCTCTTTGGAATACCCCGACTAAAAATGATCCCATTGCACAGGAGAAGGAGCAAATGTCACGCGGCGACGATGCAACATTTGCCAGAGTGGGAAGCTTATCTGGCACCCGCCACACTGGGTGTTTGTGAGCAACTCCCATTCTAGCACAGCAACCTCTCCTTTCATTCATCTATGGGATGCGGGCATCGTTGGCTAGACCCAATATTTATTGTGCCATCCCTTTATACCCTGGAGAAGGTGGCAGTGAGCTTCCTTCTTGAACCGCTGCAGTCCACGTGGTGTAGGTACACCCACAGTGTTGTTAGGGAGGGAGTTCCAGGATTATGACCCAAGCACAGTGAAGGAATGGTGACACATTTCCAAGTCAGGATGAGTGGGCGATTTAGAGGGGAACCTCCAGGTGGGGTTCCCAGTTATCTGCTGCCCTTGTCCTTCTAGTAAGAAGCTTCACAACACCAGGTCAAAGTCCAACAGGTTTATTTGGAATCACGAGCTTTCGGAGCACTGCTCCTTCGATGAAGGAGCACTGCTCCTTGGGACGATGCTGTGAGATGTCTTACTGTGCCCAACCCAGTCCGATGCTGGCATCTCCACCTCTTGTCCTTCTAGAGGGTAGCGGTCGTGGGTTTGCAAGGTGCTGCCTCAAAAAAAAGCCTTGGTGAGTTCTTGCAGTGCATCTTGCAGATGGTACACAATGCTGCCACTGTTTGTCAGTAGTGGAGGGATTGAATGTTTGTGGAAGAGTTAGCAGTCAAGTGGACTACTTTGTCCTGGATGGTGTTGAGCTCCTTGAGTGTTGTTAGAGCCGCACACATCCAGGCAAGTGGAGAGTATTCCATCACACTCCTCACTTGTGTCCTTGTAGACGGTGGATGGGCTTTGGGGAGTTAGGTGAGTTACTCACCACAGGGTTCTTACTCTTTGACCTGCTCTTGTAGCTACAGGGTTTATATGGCAATGGTTCAAAAAGGTTCCTAATGATAAGTTCCTTAAAAATAGATCTCCTGAAACAATGTACTAGTTTTACAGAAGCAGCAATGTAACTATATGTTGCACTTCTTAATGTTTAGCAACTCATTGCGTTATAGTGACTTCTACCATCTACTGTCATGGGCTTTTAAATGATGAAAATATTGCACTGACAGAAGACAAACTGTTTCTGTGAATGTTATTTTATTCACTCGTGGGACATGGGCGTCGCTGGCTGGCCAGCATTTATTGCCCATCCCTAGTTGCCCTTGGGGGGCAGTTGAGAGCCAACCACATTGCTGTGTCTCTGGAGTCACATCTAGGCCATTCCGAGTAAGGACGGCAGATTTCCTTCCCTAAAGGACATTAGTGAACCAGATGGGGTTTTCTGACGATAAGAATATTTCTTGGAGCTGCTCAGATGGTGACTGTAAATGTCAGCTTTGCTGCCGAATTGCTTTCAGGTCATGCAACTGGTGAAATTTCCTTATCCTCGTGATGTCAAGGCGAACCGTATCTACCTTGCCTCCAGTGGACAAGGCCTTTCTATAATCATTCTGAGATCTAAGTGAAGGGCAGCAACCCAGACTACAAGACTCCAGTACATAAAGAGACAAGGTTGCATTCATTTACACTTGGCCTTTCAACATCTCAAGGCATTGATCGACAGCTGATGAAGTACCTTTACAACAGAGTCCCCAATTTGCAAGTGACTTTTGCACAGCAAGATCCCACAAAACCAATGAGATGATTTGAACCAAATCACCTGTTCCAGGTGCGGTTTGAGGGGATAGATATTGGCCAGGCCGTAACCCCAGAAGAGAGTTCTTTGGTTCTGCTTTGAATGGTGCCAAGAGATCAGTTCATAGAATCCCTACAGTGCAAAAGGAGGTCATTCAGCCCATCGAGTCTACACTGACAGAGTATCTAACCTCATCCTTGCAGCTAAAGGGATATGGGTAAAAAGTGGGAGTGGGATACTGAAAGTACACAATCAACCATGATCATATCGAATGGTGGTGCAGGTTTGAAGGGCCAAATGGCCTACTTCAAAGTTTCTATGTTTATCTCTCACCCTACCCCCATAACTCCACACATTTACTCCACCAATCCCCCTACGCTGCACTTCTTGGGACAATTTGGCGTGGCCAATCCACCTAACCTCGAATCTTTTGGATGTCGCGTCCCAGCAGAAGTACCGATGGGACTTCAGTGTAAGATCTCGTCTGAAAGGTAGCACTTATGGCAGCTCAGCACGGCACAAGGGTGTCAGTCTAGATCGTGTCACTGGAAAGGACCTTATATCGTCAACCTTCTGTCTCAGCGATAAGAGTGCTCACCCTGAGTGAAGATTAGGACAGAAGACAGCTAAAAATCAAGCAACAGGATTTGTGTCATTCAAGTGGGAGTCTTGAAATGCTGGCAGATGGCAGGAGGAAGGTATCGCAGAGATGCAAGTCAATGCACGAGTCCCAGCTCCTGACAGGGACAAAATCAGCTTCAGAACTGTTATTAATCAGTCAACACAAAAGCAGAATATCGCAGAAGCTGGAAATCTGAGATAAAAACAGAAAATGCCGGAAATCCTGGAAAGATGGCCTGAAACATTGGATAGAATTTCACGGCCTCGCTTGCCCCGAAACCGTAAAATCCAACCCGAGGTCAACAGACCTTCCCATGATCGGCCCCTCCCCCACTCTGATTCCCCTGGTGGGTGGAACGGTAAAATTCTGGCCATTAACTCTATTTCTTGCCACAGATGCTGCCTAAGGGTAGCACTGCTGCCTCATTGAGCCAGGGACCTGGGTTCGATTCCAGCCTTGGGTCACTGTCTGCTTGGAGTTTGCTCGTTCTCCCTAATGCCTGCGTGGGTCTCCTCTGGGTACTCTGCTCTTCTCTCACAGTCCAAAGATTATAGAAGCATAGAATCCCTACTGTGCAGAAGGAGGCCATTTGGCCCATCGAGCCTGTATTGACAACAAACCCACCCAGACCCTATCCCTGTAACCCCATAATATTTACCCTGCTAGTCCCCTGACATGACCAATCCACCTAACCTGCACATCTTTGGACTGTGGGAGGAAACCGGAGCACCTGGAGGAAACCCAAGCAAACAGGATATGCAAACTCCACACAGACTGTGATCTGAGACCAAAATTGAACCTAGGTCCTTGGCGCTGTGAGGCATCAATGCTAACCGCTGTGTCACCCTAAAGATATGTGGGTTAGGTGGATTGGCCATGGTAAATTGTCCCAAGGATGTGCAAGTTAGGTGGATTAGCAATGCTAAATTACCCCTAATGTCCAAAGATGTGCTAGTTAGTTGGATTGGCAATACTAAATTGCCTCTTAGCTTCTAAAGATGTGCAGGTTGGGTGGATTGGCCATGCAAAATTGCCCCTTAGTGTCCAAAGATGTGTAAATTAGATACATTAATTATGGTAAATACATGGTGTCATGGGGTGGGAGGTGGCGGGTGAGTTGCGGGGGAGTGCAGGGTAAGATGCTCTTGTAAAAAGTCAGTACAGACTTGATGGGCTGAATGGCCTCCTTTTGCACTGTAGGGATTCGATGATTCTGAGTCATGGTTTCGGTTACAGGGAGATGGAAGCGGCTTTTAGGCTGAGCTTGCATCTTAGGAGGAACAAATGCCAGGATAATGATAAAAACGATAGTTACTGAGATGAGGAGAGAGGTAGGAGGATGAGTATATGAGAGAAAGGAAGAAGGTGGGTGAGGTGAGATGAGGTGAGACATCACAATCATTTACCAGAAAACAACCTTGACATGTGGGTGAAAAGCAGGAAATCTAATTTGATGATTTAGACCTACGTAACCAATCCAATAAGCAGACTGGGAAATCCAATTTTCCTACTGAACAGTTTGAATCTGAATGAAGAACCTTCCCAACTATTAAGCTGCTGAAGAGGTTGATGCTTCTTAAAGAGACACGGGAAAAATCCTACGAGTAGCCAAATTTGTATTTTCCGCTGCTGCTTACAAAACAAAGCAAGCTGTTTGATATTGAGTGCGAACGGTGAACTGCCCAGTGTACTTAACAAATCCTGACTATCCCCTTCAGTTATTACTGCGAAACCCTCTTCGTCAGGGTAAGATTGTCACTGCGTTTTTGTAAATTGCCCCGTAAAATCAGGAACTTGGCAAGCTTTCTGATCGTTCGCACTGCTAATGGCAAATAGGCGGCATGGTGGCACAGTGGTCAGCGCTGTCGCCTCACAGTGTCAGGGACCCGGGTTCGATTCCCGGCTTGGGTCACTGTCTGTATGGTGTCTGCACATTCTCCTCCGTGTCTGCGTGGGTTTCTTCTGGGTGCTCTAGTTTCCTCCCACAGTCTGAAAGACGAGCTGATTAATTCTCCCTCAGTGTACCCGAACAGGCGCTGGAGTGTGGCAACTAGGGGATTTTCACAATAATTTCATTGCAGTGTTAATGTAAGCTGACTTGTGACACTAATAACAAAACTTTATTCTGCACCCTCTCCTTTTCTTCTCCCCTGTGTATTCTGTGAACGTGATGTGGGTATGCCGGCGTTGGACTGGCGTAAACACAGTAAAAAGTCTGACAACACCAGGTTTTAGTCCAACCTATTTATTTGATAATATACTCACAAGCTTTCGAGGGACACCCTCTTCGTCAGGTGAATGGAGAGTTCTGGCCTCAGACAGAGCATATAAAGCACAGACAGTTTAGAGATTACTGATTAGAATGCGAATCTTTACACCTAACCTGCTGTTCAAGACCTGAAGTGGCTGATAATGTGAGTGGAAGGAGCACTGATCACAGTTTAAAGAGATGTGTATTGTCTCCAGACAGTACAGTAAGTGAGGTTTTGCAAACCCAGGCAAGTCACGGGGGTTACAGATAGTGCGACATGTCTGTGCTTTATATGCTCTGTCTGAGGCCAGAACTCTCCATTCACCTGACGAAGAGGGTGTCCCTCGAAAGCTTGTGAGTATATTATCAAATAAATAGGTTGGACTAAAACCTGGTGTTGTCAGACTTTTTACTGTATTCTGTGAACGGCAGGTTTTGTCTGTATAGTGCACAAGAAACAATCCTTTTCACTGTATACAAATAATGTGACAATAATAAATCAATTCATAGAATCCCTACATGCAGAAGGAGGCCATTCAGTCCATCAAGTCTGCACCGACAACAATCTCACCCAGCCCCTATCCCCTTAACCTCACAAATTTACCCCACTAATCCCTCTAACCTATGCATCCCGGGATACAAAGGGGCAATTTAGCATGGCCACTGCAGCTAACTCGCACATATTTGGACTGTGGGAGAAAACCTGAGAACCCTGAGGAAACACACGCAGACTCCGCGTAGAAAGGGACCCAAGCCGGGAATCGAACCCGGAGTCACTGGAGCTGTGAGGCAGCAGTGCTAACCACTGTGCCACTGTGCTGATCTTTAATGCTAGAACAGGAGGCTAGACATTTTAATGTCTGAAGAAGCATCGGGCGGCATGGTAGCACAGTGGTTAGCTTCATAGCTCCAGGGACCTGGGTTCAATTCCCGGCTTGGGTCACTGTCTGTGTGGAGTTTGCACATTCTCCTCGTGTCTGTGTGGGTTTCCTCTGGGTGCTCTGGTTTCCTCCCACAGCCCAAAGATGTGCAGGTTAGGTTGATTGGCCATGCTTAAATTGCCCCTTAGTGCCCTGAGATATGTAGGCTAGAGGGATTAGTGGGTAAAACATGTAAGGCCTGGGTGGGATTGTGGTTGGTGCAGACTCGATGGGCCGAATGGCCTCTCTCTGTACTGTAGGATTTCTATGATATGATAAACCGCAAGTTTTGTTCTGTTTAGAGCCCAGTGTGTGAACATACACCCCCTCACAGTCTGATTGCTAATTGTTATCCTTTTCTGGAGAAGCGAGAGAGAGAGAGGAATAATTGAGCATTAATTATAAACTGAGAAATCTGGATTGCTCATTTCAGTTCAGTGAAAATTCCCAAGTAGCCTGAGTCAGTTGGCAATAATTAAAATGAAACTCCCATTCCGAATGCAGTGTTTTAAATAGATGCTGAGAGACTGATTTGGTGATAAGATCCTCGCATGACCTTTCCAGCCCTCCTGCGTGCTTCAGGATTCTGGTGGGTTCTAACAGGTTTTCTTGAGAGCGTCAATGACCATAAAGAAGGAGAAGTTACAAAGAACAAAGAACAGCACAGCTCAGGACACAGGCCCTTCGGCCCTCCAAGCCTGTGCCGTTCATTGGTCCAATTAGACCATTCGTTTGTATCCCTCCATTCCCAGTCTGCTCATGTGTCTATCCAGATAAGTCTTAAACGATGCCAGTGTGTCTGCCTCCACCACCCTGCTTGGCAGCGCATCCCAGGTCCCCAGCACCCTCTGTGTTAAAACCGTCCCTCTGATATCTGAGTTCAACCTCGCCCCTCTCACCTTGAGCCCGTGACCCCTCGTGATCGTCACCTATAAATATGAAACCAAACGAAAAGTGTTGTAAGGCCAGTAAATCAGCAACTGTGAATGATGTTAATGCGCCCCTTCTGGAAATAAGCAGAAGCAATCTTGCAGGCGGCTCAGCCTTCGTTCGGTTCCCGGGGAATGATCGGAATGTAAAGTTTATTTATTAGTGTCGCAAGTAGGCTTACATTAACACTGCAATGAAGTCGCTGTGAAGATCCAGTGGTCACCACACTCTGGCGCCTGTTTGGGTACACTGAGGGAGAATTTAGCACGGCCAGTGCACCAAACCAGCCCGTCTTTCGGACTGTGGGAGGAAACCCATGCAGGGAACGTGCACAGTCTGCACAGACAGTGACCCAAGCGAGGAATTGAACTCGGGTCCCTGGCACTGTGGGGCGGCAGTGCTAACCAATGTGCCACTCTGCCACAATTCAGATTATACTCAGGTACGTTTCTTCAAAACTATTTACGCTACAATTATACACCTGTTAAACGCATCTCTGTTAAGTTGCAGAATATTCCCTCTTTTTAACAGAGCCTTGAGTGGGTGTCATTGCTACATCTTGGCCCATGTCACTCTCTCAATACTGTAACTAATAACTCCCTGTGCTACAGAAAGCATTTTCAACAAAATTGGGAACTTATTCTTTTTGAATCTCCCCTGCCTGCGATGAGAATGGCTTTTTTTTGTAAGTCGACTAACATTTGAATTGCTGACAATTGTAGATTGCCAATATTCTGCTTCAGATGGTTTGTCCAACGCTGAGATCAATGTGAAATTTTTCAATGTTGAATCAGCCATTTGCCCCAAGTTTAAATCTCTTTCCTAGAACTTCCATAGAATCCCTACAGTGCAGTAAGAGGTCATTCGGCCCATCAAGCCTTCACCGACAAAAGTCCCACTCGAGTAATATCCCCGTAACCCCACATGACCTGCCCATCCCCTTGATATTAAGGGGGAAGTTAGCATGGCCGATCCACATCTTTGGAGTGTGGGAGGAAACTGGAGCACCTGAAGGAAACCCATGCAGACATGAGGAGAATGTGCAAACTCCTCCTGGACAGTGGGCAGCACGGTGGCACAGTGGTCAGCACTGCTGTTCACAGCCCCAGGGATCTGGATTTGATTCCCGGCTTGGGTCACTGTCTGTGTAGAGTTTGCACATTCTCCGTCTGTGTGGGTTTCCTCCGGGTGCTCTGGTTTCCTCCCACACTCCAAAGATTTGCAGGTCAGGTGCATTGTCCATGCTAAATTGCCTCTTAGTGTCCCGGGATGCATAGGTTAGGGGGATTAGCGGGGTAAATATGTGGGGTTACGGGGGTGGTGTCTGGGTGGGATTGTTGTTGATGCAGACTCGAGGGGCCGAATGGCCTCCTTTTGCGTTGTAGGGATTCTATGACAGTCACCCAAGGCCGGAATTGAACCCAGGTCCCTGGCGCTGTGAGGCAGCAGTGCTAACCACTTGAAGTTGCATAATTTCAATGCTGAATTTTGGTTCATACTTGCAATGAAATTTATAATAGCCTAAACATTTTTGTTCAACTGTTTACTCTGCGCAAAAGAACGGATCAGCAGCAGCCTGCTGATCATCAATTTACAATCTCCAAATTACAAGTCTGTAACAATTTAATGTAGGTGCCTTTGCTGTAAATGTATTTATTCATATGTATTGTATTCACTGAAATGAATAACAATTCTGGATCACTCATAGAAATGATCAACTATATCTCCAGCTGTCGAATAAATAAAACTTGCTCATTTTAATGCATAATATTTAACTTGGACTGCAAAGGGTCACGCGTGGATTATCAAATCTGGAGATTTGGTACCATGGATTAGCTTCTATGCCTGACTTACTGTGACATCCAAGCTATACAGAAATACTATCTATTTAAAAGGGTTGCAGGTTGCTTTCAGAACTGAGTGCATAAGTTGATGATGATGTCTTTAGGGTATTGTCACAGGCTGCTGTTTTACTTTCAGTTTATACTCTGTGCAGTGCAGAGAGCAGCACTTTAATAAAAACTTGTTGTTGTTAGTTTGAATTTACGTGTGCAAGCCACTGCTTTTTCTCTCTTGTGTAAAACCCACAGCCCCTAACGTAGTTAGGACATTACAAGAAAGCAGCAATTTGCATTTCTGTAGCACCTTTCATGACCCACAGTGCTTCAAAGCCAGTGAAGTCCCTCTGAAACGTAGTTACTTGGGAAATGTGACAGTCAATTCACACATAGCAATGTCTGCGAAAACAGCAAGACATGAGCAGGTCTTAACCTGCTTGTCAAGGTGTGGAATGAATGCCAATTAGCCAGAATACTGGGAGATACGCCCTGTTCTTTGAATTGTGCCATTATGTCCTCCTAAGAAAGCGGAAGTGGGTCTTCTTTGAATGTTTTATCCAAAAACTAAGTAGCTCTGACAATGCAGTAACTCTCTCAGATTTGCACTGGAGTGTCAGAAAGATTTGTGGTCGAGTGAATGGAGTGGGAGTTGAACCCACAACCTCCTGACTTAGAGGTAGGTTTGCTATCATTGAGCCATGACTGTTATCGGATTCAAATTCCATGCTCAGAGCATTGAAGCATGGAAAAGCAGATCAATAGTCATTGAATACAGGAGTTGGGAACATTGAATATAGGAGTTGGGAACATCTTGCTGAAATTTTACAAGACATTGGTAAGGTGACACTTGAAATACTGTGTACAGTTCTGGTCACCCTATTATAGGAATGATATTATTAAACTGGAAAGAGTGCAGAAAAGATTTACTAGGATGCTACCTAGTAAAGGAGAGGCTGGATAGACTGGGACTTATCTCCCTGGTGTGTAGGAGGCTTTGCTGTGATCTTGTAGAGATCTATAAAAGAATGAGGGGCATAGATCAAGTAGATAGTCAATATCTTGTCCCAGAGGTAGGGGAGTCTAAAACTAGAGGTTTAAGGTGAGAGGGAGAGATACAAAAGGACCCAGAGGGGCAATTTTTTCACACAGAGGGTGGTGAGTGTCTGGAACAAGCTGCTAGAGGTAGTCGTAGAGACGGGTACAATTTTGTCTTTTAAAAAGCATTTAGACAGTTACGTGGATAAGATGGGTATAGAGGAATATGGCCCAAATGCAGACAATTGGGACTAGCTTAGTGGTTAAAGAAAAAGGGGGTGGCATGGACAAGTTGGGCCGAAGGGCCTGTTTCCATGCTATAAACCCCTATGACTCTATAACAGTCCTTATATTTAACTTGCTCTTTTAAGGCCAAGTGCTGTGTTGTAATGTCATCTCAGGACTTTACAATTGATTTAACCCAGGTTCAAATCCCGCTACAGCAGATGGTGAAATTTGAATTGAATAAAAGTCTAATGGTGACCATTGTCACTTGTCGGAAAAACCCATCTGGTTCACTAATATCCTTTAGGGTAAGAAATCTGCCATCCTTACCTGATCTGGCCTACATGTGACTCCAGATCCACATCTCTTTCAGATGCCCTCCGAAATGGAGGGCAGTTGTGGATGGACATAAATGCTGGGCCCAGCCAGCGACACCCACTTAAATGAACTGAAAGAAAAGTAAAATTTAAAAAAAAACTCCATCTCACTTCTTTCTCCATTTTGAGTTCTTTGAAAGATAAACTATTTTGGAAAAGAAAGTCAGATTAAAATGCTGCGCTGGATTCAAACAAGCAAAATATTGCTGCTTTGGAATTGGCAGAATGATGGTGTTAAGGGAGTGATTTTACATCATAGTGCTTAGTTGTACTTGACAATACCTGATAGAATCAAACAGAATAATGCAAAGGTGGTTGGAGCAAATCCCAGGAAATTGCGTGAGTGCAATTTTAAAAACTAGAGGGCTTTGGACTCTGTGATGCATGATCTTATCTAACACTGGGATAAATGTTTGGCAAATCTTTCATATTTGACAAACCAACTATGAAATCTTTTAGCTTCCAGTGTCCAGAATACCTTGAATTTGAAGTTCTCATCCATATAGTCCCTTCAAGGACTAGCCTCTCCCTACCTCTGTAAAGTCATGACGTGGAGATGCCGGTTTTGGGCTGGGGTGGGCACAGTGAGAAGTCTCACAACACCAGGTTAAAGTCCAACATGTTTATTTATTAGTATGAGCTTTTGGAGCGCTGCCCCTTCATCGGGTGAGTCACTTGATGACGGGACAGCACTCCGAAAGCTCACGCTACCAAATAAACCTGTTGGACTTTAACCAGGTGTTGTGAGGCCCACCCATGAGAGCTGTCATCCCATCAGCTCTCCAACAAGGGCAGACACGGCGCTGCGGTGGCCAGGAGTGGTACTGCAGCGCTCTGCCTGGAACCCAAGTCTTATAGCTGTTGGAAAGGTAGGTCACTGGGAGCGGGAGTGTAGGGGACAGCCTGGAGGTTGTGGGGGTGTGGGATTGTGGCTGGGGGGTGCTGGTGGTGAACATGACGTTGAGGGGTAGGCAAAAGGCAGAAGGGAGAGCCAGGGCTTCAAGGTCACGGAGGGGAGGGTGCCCCAATTCTGAAGGGGTCTTCAGATTGAGGCCCTCCCTCCCCCTTTCAGCCCGAGATGGATAAAGGACTTTTTCTCTGGTGTCCAGCCTACTTACACCCACATCCACCATCCTAAAAATGGAGGCTGGGCAGAAAAATGCCTGTCAGTAGCCATTGAATGGTCACTTACGGGCTTTAGGAGGTGAAAGGGTGGATTTCCTGCCACTGCCCGCCCAAGGGTGAAATTGCATCAGTGTTGGGGTAGGAGGGAACATACGGGAAATTCCATCCATTCAGGCTTATGGTCCCCCCACCCACTCCTGCCTCAGACCCTGCCTGGCGGGAGTGTAAACCTCTACCCAAATGTCGTCACCATCATGGTTAAGTAGAGCAGGAAAGGAGGTGCAACCAGTTGGAGAGTAATCATTCCAGATGCCAACCAAAGCCTGTGCATTGTAGGAGGAAGTGACGTGGAGTTGTACAGTTATGAATACCCGGAATGAGTCACAGTCTACTGACAACAAATTGATTTGATTTGATTTGATTTATTGTCACGTGCTGCAACACAGTGAAAATTGTTGTTTCTTGTGTGCTATGTGGGCAAAACATACTGTTCATAAAGTACAGAAAGGAGATAGGAGAGAAAGAAAGGAGAGGGTGCGCAATATAGTGTTACAGTTACAGGCAGAGTGAAGAGAAAGGTCATCTTAATATATGGTCGGACCATTCAAAAGTCTGATGGCAGCAGGGAAGAAGCTGTTCTTGAGTCGATTGGTACCTGTTTTCAGAGTTTTGTATCTTCTTCCCGACAGAAGAAGGTGGAAGAGAGAATGTCCGGGGTGCACGGGGTCCTTAATTATGCTGGCTGCTTTGCCAAGGCAGCGGGAAGTGTAGACGGAGTCAATGGATGGGAGGTTGGTTTGAGTGATGGACTGGGCTACATTCACAACCCTTTGTAGTTTCTTGCATTCAGAACTCATTGTAGTTTCTTGGACAGAGCAGGAGCCTTGCCAAGTTGTGATACATCCAGAAAAGATGGTGAATCTATAAAAGTTGGTAAGAGTCGCAGCGGACTGAATGAATGGAATGGAGAGTTAGAAAAAAGACAAAGTAGTTTGTGCTACGTTGATTGTCTCTTCCAGGAAGGAGGTGAATGAATATGTTGAAGGTTGCCACCGAGGATTCTAATGTAGACCGAGCTGGTGACGTGTGTTACAATCATCCTTGCATTAAACGTTAAACTGGAAATCAGAAATAAAAACTGAAAACTCCAAATAGGCAGGCGACCTCTGTGGAGAGGGAAGTGGAGGTTAATAGGCCTGATTTTAACTTTGTGCAGTTGAATGGGTTTTGGAAGATTTAAGCTCTCGTCCAGTGCGCCAGCTCACAGAGCTTTCATCACTTCTGCATTACTGTGTGCCAGGAGCAGGCACTTGTGTTGGTAAATGCCAAGCGTATGAGTTAGATCAATATTCTGGAATCCCTTTGGAGAGAACAAAGATTGGGACATTACTTGCTTGGAGGTTTCGCCTGTAAATTGCTGCTTTACAGGCAAGAAGCCAGTTGAGTAGAACCTACTGCAGTGCCAGTTGTACATAGACAGGCACAATTGGGTTTGATGGTCTCTTGCTCTTTAATTGCTTTTGAAGTTGGCAGCCTTTGTGTGGGTGACCCTCAAAATTCACTTTTGAGCCTCAAGATCATAGAAGGGAGAAATATATGATAAAGAAATCATAGAAAAATCTCGAACCAGAGGGCATAACCTTAGGCTAAAGGGACGATCCTTTAAAACAGAGATGAGGAGGAATTTCTTCAGCCAGAGGGTGGTGAATCTGAGAAACTCTTTGCCACAGAAGGCTGTATCATTGAGTGTCTTTAAGACAGAGATGGATAGGTTCTTGATTAATAAGGTGATCAGGGGTTATGTAGGAAATGGGGATGAGAAAAATATCAACCACGATTGAATGGCAGAGCAGACTCAATGGGCTGTATAGCCTAATTCTGCTCCTATTTCTTATGTCTAAATCATAGAATCCCCCACAGTGCAGAAAGAGGCTATTCTGCCCATCAGGCCTGCACCAACTCTCTGACTGGGCATCTTACCCAGGCCCATTCTTGCAACTCCGCATACTTACTCCACTAATCCCACTAACCTGCACATCTTGGGACACTAAGTTGCAACTTAGCATGGCCAATCCACCTAACTTAAACATCTTTGGATGTGGGTGGAAACCGGAGCACCCGGAGGAAACCCATGCAGACACGGGGAGAATGTGCAAACTCCACACAGACACTGACCCAAGCCGGGAATCAAACACTGATCACTGGCGCTGTGAGGCAGCAGTGCTAACCACTGTGCCACCATGCCTCCCTATGTAAGAAATTGGACATCGCATGTTTAATGGTGGAATTTGAAACTCAGCTAATATTCTGGGGACCCGGGTTTGAGTCCCGCCACAGCCGATGGTGGAATTTGAATTCAATAAAAAATATCTGGAATTAGGAATTTTCTGACAATCAACAATGGTTTCATGGACATGATGACAATGAAACCATTATCAACTGTCGGAAAAACCCATCTGGTTCACTGATGTCCTTGAGGGAAGGAAATCTGCCGTCGTTACCTGGTCTGGCCTACATGTGACCCGAGAGCTACAGCAATGTGGTTGACTCTCAACTGCTCTCTGAAATGTCCCAGAAAGCCACTCAGTTGTATCAGCATTTCAACAAGCCGGCTCATCACCACCTTCTGAAGGGCAACTAGGGGTGGGCAATAAATGCTGGCCAGCCAACGACACCCATGTCCCACGAATTAATAAAACAAAAACGTTTAATCAGGAGAGTTAAAACAAAACTCCAAGTAGGGAGTGGATAGCAATTCTAAGGAGACATGGTGGCACAGTGGTTAGCACTGCTGCCTCACAGCATCAAGGATCTGGGTTCGATTCCCAGCTTGGGTCACAGTCTGTGTAGAGTCTGCACGCTCTCCCTGTGAATGTGTGGGCTTGCTCCGGTTTCCTCCAAAGATGTGCCTGTTAGGTGGATTGGCTGTGTCAAACTTCGTGTTAGGGGATCTAGCTAGGGTAAATACATGGAGTTATGGCGATAGGGTGGGATTGTGGAGACTGAATGGGCTGAATGGCCTCCTTCTGCACTGTAGGGATTCTATGATATCCTCATGTCAGGAAAACCACAAAGATGGAAATGTCACACTGAAGTAGGACAGCCTTGTCTGCTGAGACCAAGGGATACAGGTGACGGTGTATATGAGACTTGTATTCGCAGGGCTACGTCTAATCTGTGAGTGTTTGATGCCAGCACAACATGTTGAAGTGCTCCTTTCCTCAGTATGTAGATGCCTTTCTTTGTTGTGCATGAACAGAAACTGCTGCTGTTGTTGAAATAAGTTATAGATAGTGCGCACCAGGTACACCTTGCAAGAAGAGCGCCGTGACAGGTCCCGTGACGAGCTGCTCTCACTCACGAGCCTCAGAAATGTCTCTCTGATCACGGGCTTGTGTTCAGGGCGTGCGTTCAAAGCGGATGATTTATTCATTCACTTTTTGATGCTGCGAGGGGATGGGATATTTGCCTAGGCTCGACTCCAAGGTCAATCACAGTACAAGCCAGATGCGATATAAAATTCTCTCTGATCTAACTAACAAAATGCCCTCGCGCCAACCTCTGCAGTGTTCTCGCCATTGCGGAGGCACGCTGGCTCCTGCGCCATTCACCACCACCCCCCTCCCCACCAAGAGCTGAGTATCCGTGCCACCTCTATTAAAGTCAAATTGTGAGCAGTTTTGTTCTCAACCCTGCAGTCCACTGGCAAATGTGTTGAGGCTGAAACCATATTTGTCATGGAGACCCCAAAGGAACAATCACTCTGGAGGGGGAATGGTCGCAACAACAGCTGTGAGGAATATGATCTGCAGGAATAACGTTCACTGTTGTGTCTCCTTTTGGCACCATTTCGACCAATTTATATACGTGACTAGCACTAAATAAATGTAACTTCCTCCGCCCCTTGAGCAGAGTGAGAGGCAACTTGGTCGAAACCTTTAAGATCCTGAGGGGTATTGACAGGGTGGATGTGGAGAGAATCGTAGAGTCCCTACAGTGTTAAAGGAGGCCATTTGGCTCATCGAGTCGTGCAACTCTTCAACAGAGAATCTCAAACCCTATCCCCAGGACCCCAAATATGTACCCTGTTAACCAACACATGTTTGAACACTGTGGGGCATTTAGCATAGCCAATCTCCCTAACATACACACCTTTGGACACGATGGGGTCATTTAACAAGGCCAATTTCTCTAAACTGCACATTGTGGGATAGAATGGGGCAATTTAGCATTGCCAATCCCCCTAACCTACACATCTTTGGACACCTTGGAGTAATTTAGCATGGCCTATTCCCCTAACCGACACATCGTAGGTTATTATGGGGCAATTTAACATGGCCAATCCCCCTACTTTACACATCTTTGGACATTATGAGGCAATTTAGCATGGCCAATTTCTCCTAACCTATGCATTGTGGGACACTATGGGCAATCTAGCATGGCCAATCCCCTTATTCTATGCACCATTGGATACCATGGGTAATTTAGCATGGCCAATCCCCCTAACACATTGTGGGACATTATGGGGCAATTTAACATGGAAAATCCCCCTAACCTACACATTTTTGGACACCATGGGGTAATTTAGCATGGCCTATCCCCTTAACCTACACATCGTGGGACACTAGTAATTCTCGTTAGAGAGAAGAAGAGGTGACTTAATAGAGGCATATAAGATGATCAGAGGATTAGATGGGGTGGACAGTGTGAACCTTTTTCCTCAGATGGCGATGGCTAGTACAAGGGGACATCGCTTTAAATTGAGGGGTGATAGATATAGGACAGATGTCAGAGGTAGGTTCTCTACTCAGACAGTAGTAAGGGCATGGAATAGCTTTCTGCAATAGTAGTAGACTCGTCAACATTAAGGGCATTTATAGAGTCATTGGATAAGCATATGGATGATATTGGAATAATGTAGGTTAGATGGGCTTTAGATTGGTTTCACAGGTTGGCGCAACATCGAGGGCCGAAGGGCCTGTACTGCGCTGTAATGTTCTATGTTCTAATTTAGCATGGTCACCCCCCCCTAATCTACACATCATGGGACACAAGGGGGCAATTTAACATGGCCAGTCTACCTAACCTACACATCATTGGAGTGCGGGAGGAAGAGCATCTGCAGGAAACCTCAAGCAGACGCAGGGAGAACATGCAAACTCCACACAGATAATCACCCCAGGTCAGAATCGAACACGGGTCCATGGTGCAGTGAGGCAGCTGTGCCAACCACTGTGCCACCGTGCCACATACAATGTTTCCTCTTGTCATAGAATCTAGAATTAGGGGTCACTGTTTAAAAATAAAGGGTTGTCCATTTAAGACAGAGATGAGAAAAACTTACTTCCCTCAGAGGATCGTGGAACTATTTTCCTCCAAAGGAAGCAGAGTGTTTTGAGTAGTTTAAATTGTTAAATGGAATAGAGATGCAAGGGCTGATTAGCGACAGTCAGCGTGGCTTTGTGAGTGGAAAATCATGTCTCACAAATTTGGTTGAGTTTTTGAAGGGGTAACCAAGAAGGTAGATGAGGGCAGTGCAGTTGATGTTGTCTACAAGGACTTTAGCAAGGCCTTTGACAAGGTAGCACATGGTAGGTAGTTACATAACGTTAAATCTCACAGGATCCAGGGTGAGATACCTAAATGGATACAAAATTGGCTTCTTAACAAAAGCCAGAGGGTGGTTGTAGAGAGTTGTTTTTCAAACTGATCCCTGAAGCCTGTGACCAGCGGTGTGCCTCAGGGATCAGTGCTGGGTCCACTGTTACTTGTCATTTATATTAATGATGTGGATGAGAATATAGGAGGCATGGTTAGTAAGTTTGCAGATGACACCAAGATTGGTGATGTAGTGGATAGTGAAGAAAGTTTTCTCCGATTGCAATGGAATCTTGATCAATTGGGCCAGTGGGCTGACGAACGGCAGTTGGGGTTTAATTTAGACAAATGCGAGGTGATGCATTTTGGTAGATTGAACCAGGGCAGGACTTACTCCTGATGGTAAGGCATTGGGGAGAGTTACAGAACAAAGAACTCTAGGGGTTCCTGTTTATAGCTCCTTGAAAGTGGAGTCACAGGTGGACAGAGTGGTGAAGAAGGCAGTTGGCATGCTTGGTCTCATTGGTCAGAACATTGAATACAGGAGTTGGGACGTCTTGTTGAAGTTGTACAAAACATTGGTAAGGCCACACTTGGATTACTGTGTACAGTTCTGGTCATCCTATTATGGAAAGGATATTATTAAACTAAAAAGAGTGCAGAAAAGATTTATTAGGATGCTACTGGGACTTGATGGTTTGAGTTATAAGGAGAGGTTGGATAGACTGGGACTTTTTCCTCTGGAGCATAGGAGGCTGAGGGGTGATCTTATAGAGGGGTAATCTATAAAATAATGAGAGGTACAGATCAGCTAAATAACCAATATATTTTTTCTAAGGTAGGGGAGTTTAAAACTAGAGCGCATAGGTTTAAGATGAGAGGGGAAAGACACACAAATGACCAGAGGGGCAATTTTTTCACACAGAGGATGGTGAGTGTCTGGAACAAGCTGTCAGAGGTAGTAGTAAAGGCGGGTACAATTTTGTCCTTTGAAAAGCATGTAGACAGTTACATGGGAGAGATAGATATGGGGGGATATGGGCCAAATGCGGACAATTAGGATTATCTTAGGGGTTTAAAACAAAGGGCAGCATGAACAAGTTGGGCCAAAAGGCCAGTTTCTATGCTGTAAACCTCAATGACTCTATGTCTCTATGAGCATAGTTAATAGTTTAAAGGCAGAAATAGATAGATTCTTGATTAACAAGGGCGGGACGGGGAGGGTGTGAATGGTTATTGGGGGTCGGCAGGAATGTGGGTTTGAGGTGCCAATCAGATCAGTCACAATCTTATTGAATGGCAGCGCAGGCTTGAGGGGCCCAGTGGCCTATACTCCTGCTCCTAATTCATAAATATGTATGTTCCTCCCTTGCTTCCCCAGTGTGGGAATGGAGAACAGTACCACCAACAGTGTGACACATGTGACTGTGGATAGGGGACAGACTTGTGTAGAGAGACTCGATAGAAGTCAACATGCCGTTATCTCCCAGTTTGGCTTATAGTTTGTATGGAGTTATGTGTTACCAATAAACAGTTACCGTTCAATTCTCCAAGCCTCCAAATCTCTGTGTGACCTATTGAACTAACTCTTATAATAGCTTTTGCCCTCTCTCTCTCTCACCTTCTCACTTTCTCTCCCTCTCTCCCTTTCTTCCCTCTCTCTCTCTGCCCACCCCTGCTCTCTCTGTCTGTCTGTCTTTCTCCCCCTCTGCCTCTATCTCTCTCTCTCTCTCACTGTCTCTCTCTCTCTCTCTCTCTCTCTCTTTCCAGCTGTCTCTCCCTCTCTCACTCATTTTCTCCCTCTCCCTCTCTGCCTCTCTCTCTAGTTCTCTCTCTCTCTCACTGTCTCTTTCTCTCTCTCTCTCTGTCTCACTCTCTCCCTCTATCTTTCTCTTGCTGTCTCTCTCTCACTGTCTCTCTCTCTCTCCCTCTCTCACTCATTCTCTCCCTCTCCCTCTCTGCCTCTCTCTCTAGTTCTCTCTCTCTCACTGTCTCTCTCTCTCTCTGTCTCACTCTCTCCCTCTATCTCTCTCTCGCTGTCTCTCACTGTCTCTCTCTCTCTTTCCAGCTCTCTCTCCCTCTCTCACTCACTCTCTCCCTTTTCCTTTCCCTTTCCTTCTAGAAGATTCCGTCTCCTACTTGTTCCCTGAACGTTGCCAGCTGAGTGGATGGCGATGTGAACCTTTTATTTATTCCCACTGGCGCTATCGTTTGTCTTTAATGTTAATATTTATCAGGTTTTATTCTGGGAATATTGAATGCAGTGGTGTGAATAGTAAGATTTCCAGTCTGCAATGCCCATATCCCAGTCTGTAGCTTTCCCTTCCTTCACAGATTACCTTCAGCTCAGTGTCAGCAAAAAATCAATTCACTCTTTTCTGAAATCAGGAAAAGCATTACAGATTACAGTCACAGCGCAGCTTAATTCTGATTGGGTGAAAATGTTCTAATAGCTGCCAGGCCAATAGTCCTCCACACACGTCAGCCTCTGACTAATGCAATGCTTTTCCGAGTAATTTATTGCAAAAGCTCAATTTAAAATCTATTTCATACTTTCCTGCTTTCAAAGGCACACAAAACCTGTTTCTTCACTTCAAATCTTAAACTCCTTTATTTCACGTTTGACCCTAAGCTGGGCACAAGGACGTGCACCGTAGAATCAGAGATTCCTTACAGTGGAGAAGGAGGCCATTCAGCCCATCAAGTCCGCACTGACCCTCCAACAGAGCATCTTCGAATCGTAGAATCCTACAGCGCAGAAGGAGGCCACGGGTTGGGTGGATTGCTAAATTGCCCCTTAGTGTCAGGGGGCCTAGTTATGATAAATGCATGGGGTTATGGGGATAGGGCCTGGGTGAGATTGTTGTCGGTGCAGACTCAATGTTACTCAGGCCTTTTCCCTGTATCCCCATGCACTTACAACATTAATCCCCTTAACCGGCACATCTAGGGAAACTAAGCGGAGATTTACCATGGCCAACTCCCAAACCTGCATATCTTTGGAATGTTTGATTTGATTTGATTTGTTATTGTCACATTTGTTAGTATAAGTGAAATGTATTGTTTCTTGCGCACTATACAGACAAAGCATATAGTTCATAGAGAAGGAAAGGAGAGAGTGCAGAATGTAGTGTTACAGTTGTAGCTAGGGTGTAGAGAAAGATCAACTTAATGCAGGGTAGGTCCATTCAAAAATCTGATGGCAGCAGGGAAGAAGTTGTTCTTGAGTCAGTTGGTACGTGACTTCAGACTTTTGTATCTTTCTCCTGATGGTTGAGGGTAGAAGAGAGAATGTACGGGATGCGTTGGTCCTTAATTATGTTGACAGCTTTTGCGAGGCAGCGGAAATGTAGACAGAGTCAATGGATGGGAGGCTGGTTTGAATGAAGGACTGGGCTTTGTTCCAGCGGGACGGTAGTACAGTGGTTAGCACTGCTGCTTCAGGGACCTGGGTTCGATTCCACATTGTCCGTGTGGAGTTTGCACATTCTCCTCATGTCTGCGTGAGTTTCCTCCGGGTGCTCCGGTTTCCTTTGATCGTCCAAAGATGTGCGAGTTAGCATGATTGGCCATGCTTAAAAATTGCCCCTTCGTGTCCTGAGATCTGTAGGTTAGTGGGTAAAATATGTAGGGATATGGGTGTAGGGCCTGGGTGGGATTGTGGTCAGTGCAGACTCGATGGGCCGAATGGCCTCTTTCTCTACTGTAGGATTTCTATGATTGTTCACAGCCCTTTGTAGTTCCTTGCAGTCTTGGTCAGAGCAGGAGCCACACCAAGCTGTGATACAACTAGAAAGAATGCTTTCTATGATGCATCTGTAAAGGTTGGTGAGAGTTGTTGCTGACATGCCAAATTTCCTTAGCCTCCTGAGAGAGTAAAGGCGTTGGTGGGCTTTCTTAACTATAGTGTCAGCATGGGGGCACCAGGACGGGTGATCTGGACACTTAAAAACTTGAAGCTTTCGACCATTTCTACTTCATCCCTGTTGATGTAGACTGAGGATTGGGAGGAAACATCCCATGTAAAAGGAAACCGCAACATCCAGAGGAAATTCATGCAACATGGGGAGAATGTGCAAATTCTCCAGGCGCCGGAGTGTGGCAATTAGGGGATTTTCACAATAAATTTAGTGCAGTGTTAATGTTAGCCTACGCGTAATAAATGAACTTTAAACTTTAATAAAACTTTGGATGGATTAGCCATTGGTAAATGTGTGGGGTTACGGGAATGGGGCAGGGGAGAGGACCTGGATAAGATTCTCTGTCGGAGAGTTGGTGTAGACTCGATGGGCTGAATGGCCTCTTCTGCATTGTCAGGATTCTATGATAAACTTCAGCAATGGTGGGGGAAATTGTCCTGCCCGCCATGGGAATCTTGCAAGTGGGAGCAGACCATGCAAGGTCCGTTGACCTCGGCTAGGACTTTCCAGCCTCGGGGGCAAGCGTGGCTGGAAAATCCCACTTAATGACTCTCTTTCCAGAAATATTCAAGTGACTGTGTTGACAACTTTTCCAGAATGACCTGGCACGGGGTATCTCGCACCAGCGAACCCTCACTGATCGCGCACTCGGTGCTCAGAGGAACTGGCGGGTTGTGTTGAAGGGTGGCAGAATTCCTTTCCAGCAAAATTCCAGTCATTATAGCCATATCATAGAATCACAGAAAGAATCATAGAATCCCTACAGTGCAGAAGGAGGCCATTCAGCCCATTTAATCTGCACTGACAATCCCACCCCGGGCACAATCCACACAACCCAGTACATTTACTCCACTAATCCCTTTAACCTACACAGCCCGGGACACTACGGGCAACTGAGCATGGCCAATCCACCTAACCCGCACATCTTTGGAAACAAAGGGGTAATTTAGCATGGCCAAACCACGTAACCTGCACATCTTTAGACACTAAGGGGCAATTTTGCATGGCCAATCCGCCTAACCTACACAGCTTTAGACACTAAGGAACAATTTAGCATGGCCAATCCACCCTAACCTACACAGCTTTAGACACCAAGGAACAATTTAGCATGGCCAATCCACCTAACCCGCACATCTTTGGATTGTGGGAGGAAACTGGAGCATCCAGAGGAAGCCCACGCAGACATGGGGAGAATGTGCAAACTCCACACAGACAGTGACTCAAGCTGAGAATTGAACCCAGGTCCCTGGAGATGTGAGGTAGCAGTGCTAATCACCGTGCCACCATGCCGCTGTGCCACATCATTTGTTAATTAGCTGCAGATCACCGACCAATCTCAACTCACTCTGAAACCAAAGTGAAAAGGCAGAGGGGTAATAAAGGCCATGCAGTAATCCTTCCCAGCAAGTGCGGCTTGTAGGTGCTGATATCACTTGGCCGTCCTGTTAGCCCTATTCGATGGACGGATGGGGTGGAGGACGAGAAGGGTTAATGGATCACCGTGGCCTGCTCGAAGAGTCAAAGCCTCTTGTTTTCTTTAGCCAACTCCATGACTTGCTCCTTCAATAAAACAGCTGCTTGCAAAGTAAAGTTTATTTATTCGTCCCAAGTAAGGCTTTAACGCTGCAATGAAGTTACTGTGAAATTCCCCGAGTTGCCACACCCTGTTTGGGTCAATGCACCTAACCAGCATGTCTTTCATGTCCGGAAGAAACCGGAGCACCCAGTGGAAACCCACGCAGACACGGGGAGAATGTGCAAACTCCACACAGACAGTCACCCGAGGCCGGAATTGAGCCCGGGTCCGTGGCGCTGTGAGGCAGCAGTGCTAACCACTGTGCAGCATGGGTAATTACCAGGGGCAGGGACAAACATATCGGGAAATGTCCCTTCTCAACACGGTTCTCAGACCCTGCAGTAATTTGGAGACATTAATCCCCGGGGATTGTTTTCTCTCAGATTTTCCCTTTGACTGATTGTGTTGTAGTGAAAGCATCCCTGCAGGGTGAGACATGTATGGTGTTTCCTGCGTTCTGCCAACGCCACTGTTGGCGGATGATTTAAGGAGTGTTCCGATCGGTCTTTTTTCCCCTTTCCTGTCAGACAGCGCCTGAATAATTGAAGCGCAGACATTATTTATGGGCTGGAGTTGAAACGACAAGGATGTTACAGGGATGCGGCTCCTTGGCTGGCCCCCCTGAGGACACTTTGGGAGAACAAACCTGTCAGGAGCGAATCCTCACAAATCAAATGACGTTGGGACTATTCATAGTGAAGTGTCTTTGATCATTCGAGCTGGCCCTTGGGGGCTTTTTCCTTTTCGAAACGCGTTGAGGCTGTTTCGCGAGCTGTTCACCCAACACTGGCAAAGGTTTCTGAATGTCCATTCATCCAGTCGTCGGACACTGCCCCCATCCCCTCCCCCACAAGCCTCCGCTCAGGGTTAGTGAGTTTGCGACAGAAGGTCTCTCTGGAGGTTTCCACTAACCAGCAGATCTCTGCGTGTCTGCCTCAGCCCCTGGCTCCACAGTCAATGATATGAAAGGAAAGTTACAAAGAACAAAGAACAATACAGCACAGAAAGAGGCCCTTCGGCCCACCAAGTCTGTGCCAACACATGTCACCTTTCTAACTGCAGACGTTTTGTCTCTATGTATTCTGTACGCCTCTACTCCCTGCCTGTTCATGTATCTATCAAGATGCCTCTTAAATGAAGCTATTGTGTCTGCTTCTGTGGCTCTCTGGTAATGACTTCAATCAGGCCATTGAGGTTGGCCTATTGCAGTTTGAACTCTATGATTAAGCCTTCAATTGATGAGCCAATCAGGGAGTCTTTGCCTTGCACTTAACCGGAATGTCAATTACTCTGTTCTATTGATTCAAACAGAAAACGTAACAATTATAGTTCATTGTAACTTGCTTTTTGGAATCTCATTATTGAAAGGGCCTTATTTTCAACCTGTGGCCAAGGCTGGAAACACAGTGTTTCTAGACCTAACCCACGGTTTAGATGAGTCGCTTATCCTGAGTATGAAAGTCCTGGCCTCACTGAAGGCCTTGTTGGCTCATAATTATTCTCCATTACTTAACAGAGTTGTTTGTCATCACTTAATTTCCACAATTGTTATAATTTAATTTTTCCATACCAGCATCTGCAGTTTTTAACTGTTTTTAACTGTACCATCAGTGAGACCAGAAGACCCCCCTGCCGGGGTGAACAGCTGGAAAGTTCCGGCCTAAATTTCATCTCATTGCTTACACCTTTGGGAAACGGTTAAGAGGTTTTCCAAGTACTCCAGTGAGGAAGCACTGGGCAAACCTGGTGCACAGCCTGCAACATGGGTACCAGGTGCCAGATACAGAGGAACGCTGGATACTTCCTGCAGTTGTTGATGCGTCTGGCATGTGTGGAGGGCAGCAGTCTGACTCATCAGTGTATTCACACTGTTTTGGAAACTAGACTGCTCACGTCATTCTCCGCCATAACGGGTGGGATCCTCAGGCCCACTCACCTGAAAACCTGAGAATCCCGCTCGACTTCAATGGACCTTTACATGATCCGCCCTCTGGCCCACTAGAACTCCTGTGGAGAACGGGATGGGAGAATTTTGGCCGATGTCTTTCTTGGATCTTCAATTCTTTACCCACTCCCTTGCTATTTTTCATCTCCTCACAACTTCATCTGACTTTCCATTGCTCTCAACCGGATAATATTAACACGGAGTAATTCAGGTCAAGGGGGGAATTTTAGTTATTGATTCACCAGGATGTTACCTGGGATGGAATGTTTCAGAATATAAGAGCGGGGAGTTTATGATGGAGCTGTATGAAACGCTCGTTAGGCTATGGACAATTTTGGTCGCCACGCTATAGGAAGGATGTGATTGCACTAGAGAGGGTGCAGAGGAGATTCACCCGGACAGTGCCTGGGCTAGAGCTATGAAGAGAGTCTATTTAGGCTGCGACTGTTCTCCTTAGAGTAGGGAACGCTGAGGGGGTGTCTTATTGAGGTGCACAAAATTATGAGGGACGCAATTAGGATAGATAGGAAGAAACTTTTCCTCCGTATCAGAGGGGCCAATAAGCAGGGAACACAGATTTAAGGTAGGGGATTTAGAGGGGATTTGAAGAAACACTTTTTCACCCGGAGGGAGGAGGGAATCTGGAACTCACTGCCTGAAGGGGGGGTAGAGGCGGGAACTCTCAAACATTTAAGAAATATTTAGGTGAGTGCTTGAAACGCCATAGCATGCGGGTGGCATGGTGGTGAGCACTGCTGCCTCACAGCATCAGGGACCAGTGTTCAGTTCCAGCTTTGGATAACTGCGTGCTGATTGCACATTCTCCCCATGTCTACGTGGGCTTCCTCCGATTTCCTCCCACAGTCTGAAAGACGTGCTGGTTATTTAGTGATATTTATCACTAAATGACTGTGACTTATCAGGACAAAATGTATGTGGAACTCTAGATTCCTAACCTTAAGACCAAAAGATATAGGAGCAGAATTAGACCATTCGGCCCATCGAGTCTGCTCTGCCCTTCAATCATGACGGATATTTTCTCACCTCCATTCTCCTGTCTTTTCTCCATAACCTTTGCTCCTCTTACCAATCAAGAAACTATCCATCCCTGTCTTAAAGACAACTCAATGACCTGGCCTCCGCAGCCTTCTGCGGCAAAGAGTTCCACCAACTCACCACCCTCTGGCTGAAGAAATTCCTCCAGTTAAATAGTTCCCCTTTTAGGTTAAGTGAAGTGTTGCGTCTCTACCCTAGAGCAGGAAACAAGAAGAACAAACCCCTCATTAGTTGTTTACTTTTGGATTTTTTGCTCTTTTCAATTTCCTTCGCTGACTATTTGTCATCCTGTCAGAGTAGACCAACTGTGTCATTTGTATTTGAGCGCATTTACAGCCGGTAAGAGGTTAAATCTGCCAGTAAATCTGATGCTTTGACAGCTTGATGCAATATTCCAAGTCTTCTTTCGAAAGCAAATTCACCTCCTGAGCCCCTGGATAAATTTTTTTCCTGGTGGATTTTCTCAGTCTGTCTTTGATTCTTGTGCACTTTTTCCTCTCAGTCCCCCTCCTTGTGCACTGCTCAGGAGGTACCCTGCCTTCCTCCATTCTCCTGTTTCCCCCTCCTCGCCCCCACGCTATTTATTTATTAGCCACAAATAGGCTTACGTTAACGCTGCAATGAAGTTACTGTGAAAATCCCCCAGTCGCCACACAATGCTGTCTTGTTAAATCAGGTTATCAAGGGACTATGAGGCTAACATGAGTAAATAGTGTTGAGACACACATGATCTAATTCAATGTTGGTGTTGCCTCAAGGGTGCTGAGTAGCCTCCTCCTAGTCCGCCTTCTCTTTGCCATTTCCGCCTTCTTTCAGAACTGTTCCCTTCTCTCAGCCGGGGCAAAAGTTAAGTGAAATAAGAGGCGACCAGTGGTTCAAGTTATTGGGCCCTCAGGTAATCTGTCCCAGCATGGGGAAAGTGATGGCCTAGTGGTATTATCACTAGACTATCAATCTAGGAACTCAGCTAATGTTCTGAGGACCCGGGTTCAAATCCTGTCACGGCAGATGGTGGAATTTGAATTCAATTAAAAAAAAATCTGGAATTAAGAATCTACTGATGACCATGAACCCATTGTTGGAAAAACCCATCTGGTTCACTAATGTCCTTTAGGGAAGGAAATCTGCCATCCTTACCTGGTCTGGCCTACGTGTGACTCCAGAGCCACAGCAATGTGGTTGACTCTCAACTGCCCTCAGGCAACTAGGGATGGGCAATATATGCTGGCCAGCCAGTGATACCCATGTCCCACGAACGAATTAAAAAAAGAGTGCATCTTGACTTGTTTTGACCCAGCTGTCATCATTCGCAAACATTTATCCCCTGCGACCCCTATGAGGAGCTGCCTCTTCTCCTTGGCAAAGCAGTGGCAGGCCCCCAACATGGCTTGTCTTTGCCACTGTCGACAGACGGGCAGCTCCCGCCTCCTGGAGGGACTCGGAGCTATCAATTGGTCACTGGACTAGCCTCCTGGCAAATCAGGGCATTTACAATCAAAAACAGTGCTGTGATAGTGACACAGTTGAGATGGGATTGGGATGCGAAACTCACCCAAATACTGGGTGACTGATACCCACTTGAAAATATATCCCTGTATCTTTAAGAGATCGCAGGGACGTACCATACGGAATCCGAGAGCGATGTATAAAGGTACAACTCCTAATCACTTTAACTTGCGTATGCTGATGCTGAAATTTATTTATTAGTGACACAATCAGGCTTACATTAACACTGCAATGAAGCTACTGTGAAAATCCCCTCGTCGCCATCTGTTCGGGCACACTGAGGGAGAATTTAGCGTGGCCAATGCGCCTAACCAGCACGTCTTTCGGGAGGAAATCAGTATAGCCAGGTGTCGAAAATTTAAGCAGAGCAGCTGAGAAACCCAAGGTCAAAGAAGGGATTCCGGGATTGGATTGCCAGAATCATTGAGCTCCCAGCTCGGACATCCTGCTGGGAAGATCCCAAAGCCATGAACAGTTCCCACACGTTCACTTTCCACAGTGGCCCGATTAGCATACTCAGACACATTTTTGTAATGTTGCCCCGGGTGGTGAATAGCTGAAGGCTACAACAGCAGTGTGGAACAAGGTCACCTTTACATTGCTGGGCCTTGCTGCAGGTAGGGAAAAAAAAATGTGTTAATAAGCGTAATGTTGTATCTGCTCTTGGAATTCGCTCCCAAGGGAGTAAATGGAAAAGCACTGAGATGTGGGCCAGCTTGTAGTTAATGAGATGATGAGTGTGGAAACACTGCCTGCTCAGAGGGCAGTGTCAGGTTCAATGGAATTTTCCCGTGACTCAGCATCTAACCAGGGACCACAGAGCTGAGTCTTTAAAAATTTCAGGTCACTGTCTTAGAATCATAAAATCCCTACAATGCAGAAGAGGGCCATTTGGCCCATTGAGTCTGCACCGACCACAATCCCCATAACCCCATGCATTTTTTCTTTAGTTTATTTATTACTGCCACAAGTAGGCTTACATTAACACTGCAATGAAGTTACTGTGAAAATTCCCCTAGTCGCCGCACTCCTGTCCGGGTAGACCGAGGGAGAATTCAGTATGACCAATGTACCTAACCTGCACGTCTCTGGAGGAAACCCAGGCAGACACGGGGAGAATGTGCAGACTCCGCACAGACAGTGACCCAACCAGGGAATCGAACCCAGGTCCCTGTCACTGTGAGGCAGCAGTGCTAACCACCGCGCCACGTCTGTGAAGTAACACGTCCAGTGGTTTTGTCGCGCGGTCTTGACTAATCTCGTCATACTGTGCAGCCCTGAAAAATTCCACAATTGTGTACCAGGTAAATGGATTTAGTAGTGATCATCTCCATGGAAACACTAGTCGTCATGACACTGTAATCCTTTGAAGAATACAATTACGTTTTGGCTTTCACGCAAGCCACCGGCGCATGCTCGCGTGGGTCAAAATCCTCTCGCCTTGTTTTGCAACTGAAGTCAGTTTTATTCGCAGAGGTTTGAAAGAAAGGGCATAGATTTACTGTCCCTCTCCTTCCCCTCCCCCGGGAATGGACCGTGGCCCATCAGCCCCCTGATAATGTCCAACTGTTGGGAAATTCTGCGGATAGTGGGATCAGAATCGGGCAGTCTGCCTTACCCAAGGAGGTGGGCATTTAAACATATAAAGCCTTCTCGCAGGTTGTTTAAATACATAAAACCTTTTTTGCAGATTAATCCCATGTCGCACAGGGGAATTCTGCCAACAAAATGAAAGGAGCCTTCACAGTGACAACCCAGTTTTCTTGTAACCTGTTTATGGGCCAGAGGCAGCGGGAAGACAACCCCCACAGCCCTAACACTTTCCCTGGAGGAATTATTATAAGGGAGATGGTAGCATAGTGCTAATGTCACTGGGCTAGCAATCCTCAAACCCAGGTTACTGATCTGGGGCACGGTTCGAATCCCACCGGGGCAACTGGTGGAATTTTAATTCATAGCATTGTAGAATCTACGTGCAGAAGGATTTGGCTCATCGAGCCTGCACCGACCACAACCCCACCCATGTCCTATCCCTGTAACCCCATGCATTTACCGTAGCTAATCCCCCTTACACTGAGGGGCAATCTAGCATGGCCAATCCACCTAACCTACACATTTTAGGACTGTGGGAGGAAACCGGAGCACCCGGAGAGAACCCACATAGACGCAGAAAGAATGTGCAAATTCCACACAGTGACCAAAGCTGGGATTCGAACCTGGGTCCCTGGCGCTGTGAGGCAGCGGTGCTAACCACTGCGCTACTGTGCTGCCCTAATTCAGGTAATAAAATTTGGATTACACGATTTGGAAGCAGCTGACCCTTTGATTGGACCAATGGTTGCTGGAAGCTACTGCCTGTAGAGTTTGGGTGGAAGGGCTGCCGTTGCCCCGGCAACCCACATTTCCTTCCCATGTTGGCCCACCTGCCCGATGGGTAACATTCTGCCCAAGTTATTCATGGCCAGACCCGGGCGAATGGACCCATTCTTTCATTTAATAAACATTTGTGGTTTTGTGACAGTTCAGCTGCCCCTGCTTCGCTGCCCAGTGAGCAACACTCTCACACAATCGGGGACTTTGGATGTGTTTCTTCCTTCTGCCAAGTCTCCCAGTCGTCCTCCATGTTTCATTGGCCATTTGTCACTGCCAATACTTGAGCTGGCCGTTCTGTTTCGCAGCGGAGGCAGATTGGACATGGGAGATTCCAGCCCACTCCCACTCCTGTCACCGAATCGAGCGTTGGGTGGCCAACTAGTGGCTGCCAGCGGGATGGAAGCCAACTGAGCGAGGAAAGGGAGGGTCCTGCACCCAACCAGGACTATAGGCCAGGATGTCATGTGGCAGGTGGGGTGGGGGGGGGGGAGGGTGGGTGGGTGATTAGGGGGTGGGGTGATGCCACAAACAGGAGGTCAGTCACGGCTAGAAGTATAAAGGCTGAAAATAAATCTCGTTTTTTCAGTAAAGGCCCAAAAAGTTTTAAAACTAAGCCATTAAAAAATACAGATGCTCCCACCCTCTGCAGCAGAATCATAGGTTCCCTATAGAGTTCAGCAGCAGACCATTTAGACCATCAGGTCTCTGATGGAGCATCCCACCCAAACTGTATCCATGTGACTCCATGTGTTTATCCCGCTAAGCCCCCTAACTGACAAGTCTGGTTCACTAATGTTCTTTGGAGAAGGAAATCTGCCCTCCTGACTTGGCTCGGCCTACGTGTGTCTCCAGAGGCACAGCTATGTGGTTGACCCTCAGCTGCCCTCCCAAGGGCAACTAGGGATGAGTAGTGAACGCTGACCAGCCAACGACACCCATGTCCCACGAGTGAAGAACAAAAAAAGATTAAGGGGCAATCTAGCATGGCCAATCCACCTTACCTGCACATCTTTGGACTGTGGGAGGAAACCAGAGCACTTAGAAGAAACCCACAGAGACATGGGAAGAAGGTACAAACTCCACACAGTCACCCGTGATCAGAATTGAAGCCAGGCCCCCGGCGTTATGAGTGCTAACCACTGTGCCACCGTGCCACCAATCTGTTGGTACATTCTGCCACAGTCCTAGTGGCTGGCCTATTTTACCATCCTTGGTCGTTACAGCTCCCCAAACATTTTGTCATGAGCGACACTTGAAGGATGTGGTAGGCAGTGGAAAACTGTGAATCAATGACTTGTTAACAATAGCTTGTCAATTAGTCATTTCAAAATGGCGGATGGGTTTCTGATTCCTGCGTCTGCTCACTCTCCATAATTCAGGAGAGTGACGTGATGACACAGTTTTACTGATATAACACAACCGCAAATGTTTAGTCAGGGCCCTGGGGTGCAAAGGGCTTGATTTGTGAATGCAAAATTAGGCCCCATCTCTCCATCTTCTCCTTCTCTCTATCTTTCTCTCTCTCTCTCTCCCTCAGTGCATTGTCTCCTTCATTCTATATACTTATTCTGTGCCTTCATGTCTTTAATAACATGTTGTCTGCTGCTTGCAGCCACCATATGAGGATGCAAAAGGAAGCAGATGCTCTGTTTAGGATTTGCAACACACCCTCAAGAGCATCTGCCACCATTTTCAATTCTGTGCTCCTCCAATCATTTTCCAAACGTTTCTCTGGGTGCCACCATTTAACATGGATAATAAATAGACACATCGCAACCGATTAACTGTCGCGTTTTGGAAATTCCTCATGTATTGCATAATCACATGCGTCCAGTAATATGTGGGAATCCTCTCTTTGGTCTGACATCCACTGGGTAAACATCCAATGTTGGAGTCTCCTGACATTTTGTTGCCAGACTATCACGCGGGAAGTTCAAATGGTACCTGAGGGTTCAAGGTCAGTTTGTATTTTGAACCAGGCAAACTGAGACATTGAGGGGTAAATATGAATGAATAAGAATTCTTATAAATAAGGGCTTTCATTTTCCTCTTCATAAGGAACCCACCCACTCATAATGGCATCCATCTGTTTTTCGAATGATCTTTCACCTTGCTGTTATATCCAGGGTACGTTCCAAGTATTGAGCACTTTGAAGGTGAAGTGTTTCTTGACATCAGTCAAGTATCATCAACTCCATCAAGTCTGCAATGACAACCATCCCAACCAGGCCCTACCTCCATGACCCCACATATTTACCCTGCTCATCCCCCTGAAGCAAAGGGGCTATTTAGCAAAGCCAACCCACTTAACTTGTGACAGTTGTTACTTGTGACACTAATAAATAAATTTTAAAACTTAGTGCAAAGATATGCGGGTTAGGTGAATTGGTCGTGCTAAATTGCTCCTTAATGTCAGGGGGATGAGCTTGAGTAAATGCATAAGGCTATGGGATTATGTGGATATGGTCTGGCTGGGATTGTGGTTGGTGCAGACTCGATGGGCTGAATGGCCTCCTTCTGCACAGTATGATTCTATGATTCTAACCTGCACATTTTTGGACTGTGTTTTGAAGTTTATTTATCAGTCTCACAAGTAGGCTTACATTAACACTGCAATGAAGTTACTGTGAAAGCCCCCTTATTGCCACAGTCTGACGCCTGTTCGGTTACACTGAGGGAGAATTTAGCATGGCCAATGTACTTAACCAGCACATCTTTTGGACTGTGGGAGGAAATTGGAGCACCCGGAGGAAACCCATGCAGACACAGGGAGAACGTGCAGATTCAGCACACATAGTGACCCAAGCCAGGAATCGAACCTGGGACCCTGGCGCTGATGAGGCAGCAGTGCTACCAATGTGCTAGTAATCTCCTGCTCTACCAGCAAGGCAATCTGTGCACATTCTATGCAACTTAACAACCACTCCAACTGAAGATAGGGGAGCATGGAAGGTGTGGGGTTAGCCCCATGAAATTTGTGATTTCTCGAATGCAGTACTACTTCTGAGATTTTGATTTGATTTATTATTGTCATATACTAATATATGGTACATATATATATACTATATATTAGTATGTAGTGAGAAGTATTGTTTCTTGTGCACTATAGAGACAAAGCATTCTGTTTATAGAGAAGGAAAGGAGAGAGTGCAGAATGTAGTGTTACAGTCATAGCTAGGGTGTAGAGAAAGATCAACTTAGTGCGAGGTAGGTCCATTCAAAAGTCTGATGACAGCAGGGAAGAAGCTGCTCTTGAGTCGGTCGGTACCTCAGACCTGACAGAAGAAGGTGGAAGAGGGAGTTTTCTGAGGAGATTTCTTCTCCTGGCGCTGGGAGACGGCAACGCTAAGCATTGTGCCAGTGAATGAAAACGGGTGAGAGTTTTCTTCTTTTGTGCCTGAGGGCTTGCAATGTGCCTTCCGTTAGGATGAATGGACAGACAGTCAAGGGCATGGAAGTGAACTGTCTTGCTATTGTGAATTAGTCTGCTTCCTCAACTGCAAAATCCCATAAACACTTGTCAACAGTAATCTTTGATGGACAGTTGCTGACATTTAGCAGCGTAATATCCGTTTGCTCTTCAGGGGACCACTAATTCGTCTGATGATGAGGAGTGAAGCTCAGAACATCCAGCTCAGAAGTGCAGAGGAGGTTTACTAGGCTGATACCGGAGTTGAGGGGGTTGAACTATGAGGAGAGGCTGAATAAACTGGGCTTGTACTTGCTGGAGTTTAGAAGAATGAGGGGAGATCTCATTGAGACATATAAGATGATGAATGGGATGGATAGGACAGAGGTGGAGAGGCTCTTCCCGCTCAGAAAGGACAGTAGGACTAGAGGGCACAGTCTCAAGATAAAGGGGGGGCGGTTTAGAACGGAGTTGAGGAGGAACTTCTTCACTCAAAGGGTGGTGAATCTCTGGAATTCTCTGCCCGTTGAAGTGGTGGAGGCTGCCTCGCTAGATATATTTAAGACGTGGGTTGATGGGTTTTTGATAAGCGAGGGGATTAAGGGTTATGGGGAGAGGGCGGGAAAGTGGAACTGAGCCATGACAGATCAGCCATGATCTTATTGAATGGCGGGGCAGGCTCGAAGGGCTAGATGGCCTACTCCTGCTCCTATTTCTTATGTTCTTACATTCTTATCCACTAGCTGTGACTGTGTGGCCCAATGGGTTGGGAGTAGGCCTTTACCTGCAGTGAGTTCAGAAGATGTAAGAGCAGAATTAGGCCATTTGGCCCATCAATCGATTATGGCTGATATGCTCCTCATCCCCATTTTCCTTCTCTCCTTAACCCTTCAACCCAATACCAATTAAAAGTCTAACTCCTCCTTAAATGTACTTGCTGTCCCAGCATCCAGCACTCTTTGGGGTAGAGAATTCCATAGATTCACAACGCTTTGGGGGAAGTAGTTTTTGTTTTAAATTTGCCACCCCTTATCCTAAGACTATGGCCTCTTATCCTAGACTGCCCCACAAGAGGAAGCATCCATTCCACATCTATCTTATCCATACCTTTCATCAGCTTATATGCCTCAATTTAATCTGCTCTCATCCTTCTAAAGTCCAGAGACTCACAGCAAAGTGTCTTTTGGAACGAATCAGGTCTATTTGCTCGGCAAACTATTCGAATCTTTTGAAGAAGAATCTGCAGGAGATACGGCAAATGCCCAAAACTGCAGCAAGATCCCAGAATAATCACAGGGCGAAAGGAAATGACTGCGGGTGCTGGAATCTGAAATCAAAAGATGTGCGGGTTAGGTTGATTGGCCGTGCTAAGAAATTGCCCCTTAGTGTCCAGGGATGCGTAGGTTAGAGGGATTAGTGGGTATAATATGTAGGGATATGGGGATAGGGCCTGGGTGGGATTGTGTTCGGTGCAGACCCGATGGGCCGAAGGGCCTCTTTCTGCACTGTAGGGGTCTATGATTCTATGATTGAAAAGAGAAAATGCTGGAAAATCTCAGCAGGTCTGGCAGCATCCGGAAGGAGAGAAAAGAGCTGAAGTTTCGAGTCCAGGTGACCTTTTGTCAAAGCTCAAAGGCATAGAAAGTGGGAGATATTTATACTGCAGGGGGAGGGAGTTAAAGATGAGCCATAGCCACAAAAACAAGGGGAAAGCTAAGAGGTGCTAATAGTCATGACTCATCTTTCATTCCCAACATCCTAAATATCTTGAGTCCAGGTGACCCATTGTCAAAGCTTTGACAAAGGTTCATCCGGACTTGAAACGTCAGCTCTTTCCTCTCCTGATAGATGCTGCCAGATTCTTGAGATTTTTCAGCATTTTCTCTTCTCATCATAAGGTGATCTCCCCAGCAAACTGCAGTGAGTGGAAGATCGCGTCATAATCTGAATTGTGTGCAGAAATCAATCCCCGTTAGTGACAGTAGGATGGACTCCAGGCATCATTGACAGAACAATTACCCAATCATTTTCATTCTGCCCAGGAATAAAAGTGTCATTATCTACAGCCGATTATTCTTGTTTATCTTACGAAACTTGCTTAACAACCAAAGTTTTCATTGTTTGCGTCCCAAGTAGGCTTATATTAACGCTGCAGTTTGTTAGTGTGAAAATCCCCTAGTCATCACACTCCAGTGCCTGTTTGGGTACATTGAGGGAGAATTTAGCATGGCCAATGAACCTAACCAGCATGCCTTTCGGTCTGTGGGAAGAAACCGGAGCTCCCGGCGGAAACCCACGTAGACACGGGGGAGAAAACATGCAAACTCCACGCAGAGACTGACCCAAGTCGGGAATCGAAACTGGGCCCCTGGCGCTGTGAGGCATGATGTGGAGATGCTGCCATCCTTGTCCACGACTTGTCTGGGCTTGCAATTTCTCACTAACTGTCCTGGCTGGACACAATACACATCTCTTTAATCTGTGCTTAACCCTCTCTCCACTCGCATTGTCTGTACCTTTAAGACTTGATTACCTGTAAAGACTCGCATTCCAACCATTATTTTGTAAATTGAGTTTGTGACTTTATCCGCCCTGTTTGTGAACATAACTCCCATTCACCTGATGAAGGGGCAGCGCTCCGAAAGCTGGTGGCTTGTGCTACCAAATAAACCTGTTGGACTTTAACCTGGTGTTGTGAGACTTCTTACTGTGCCGTGAGGCAGCAGTGCTAACCACTGTGCCACCATGCCGCCCCAGTGCGCTTGTGTCACAGAGACAGTTCCTCACAGTGGAAAAGATGGATGTATTAGATAGGAAGGGAAAATGATTGGGTGGAGGAGATAAGGACAGATTTCATATTCATCCAAGATGCAGAACAGTACGCAGAGAAGGGAAAATTGAATTCTAAGTACAAGCCCCATTAACAGGGGAGATTGAATTCCACATGTTGGCTGCTTTCTAGTCATTTATACAGTAGATGTCTTTGGGCAGAGGTAGGAGAGCTAATCAACACATCCGTATCTGTTTGAATAAGGTAGCAATTCTAAATGGTCCATAATATGATTCGTAATTAGAGCTAAATCTATTGGTGTCAGCCTGACATGATACATCCACGACACTGCAGCAGTGGTAGAAGCTATAGCTAATATAGATTTTCTTGACATGTGCCTTGAGGGAAATACATAGGCCAGGACACGAGTTTGCTCATTCATGCAGATAACACTACTGACAGTTAATTCATGTTGCATTAGCTATTTTGGGCTGATCTTACTCTAAATCTTCCTTTTTGCTTTGTATATTTGATTTTCCATTGTATACGCATCGGGATTTAGACCCTTGCGGTTTAGGAATGTTACAGCACGCACGAACATATTAACCAGTGGCGGAAGGGTTAGGGGACAGCTTTAGTGTGGGCTGTGTGGATGCTAAGCGCAGGAAGTTGGCAGAGGCCTAAGGCACCATCGGTTAATGTTAACAGTTTATTTCAGATAAGGGTTCACAGCAAGCTGCCTGTACTTGCAATAGTAGCAGGATTCCCCCCAGAGTCCAAAGATGTGCGGGTTAGGCTGATTGGCCTTGCTAAATTGCCCCTGGTGTCAGGGGGATTAGCGGGGTAAATATGTGGGGTTAAAGGGTGGGATTGTGGTCAGTACAGATTTGATGGGCCGAATGGCCTCATTCTGTACTGTGAAGATTCTATGATTCACGGTTGCAGCAGGCATCTTAAATTCGGAAGTGAGGGTGGTCCTCACATGGTGGCACGGTGGTTGGCACTGCTGCCTCCCAGCGCCAGGGACCCGGGTTCAATTTTGGTGAATGTCTGTGTGGAGTTTGTATCTTCTCCCCGTGTCTGCGTGGGTTTCCTCTGGGTGCTCCGGCTTCCTCCCACAGTTCAGAGATGTGCGAGTTAGGTTGATTGGCCATGCTAAAATTGCCCCTTATTATCAGCAGGATTAGCAGGGTAAATACATGGTGATAGCAGCTGTGTGGGATTGTTGTAGGTGCAATCTCGATGGGCTGAATTGTTAGAATGCACCCGGTGACAAATTTGGATGAAATGTGACAAGATGCAAGGGTCAGCTGACCCAGTAAAACATGGAACCAATCACAGAGTGGTGTAATAGTCAGTTGACCAACTGATTCACTATAAATAAGGAACTATGTGGAATTGTGTGGAGTTTAGGGTGGCCTAGGGCAAGGCCCCACGTTTGGAGTAATGATGTTTCTTTATTAAGCCCTTTCTTTGATTCGTAAGTTGGAGTAAGTTTTGTTGTATTTTCATTAGCTGCGTTTTGAAGAGTTCCTTCTGAAGAGACATGAATGGCCTCTTTTTGCATTGTAGGGATTCAATGTCTTGCCTCATTTTCCTAATCTTTCATAAGGCAGGTGCGTGTGGAATCTTAGGCCGAGTCATTCTCAGTGCAAGAGCCAGAGAGGGACAGGAAGGTGATCCTTTTATAAATCCCATTTCTTTGTTTCTCTAATATCAAGCCAGGAATGTTCTGGAAGCCTTTTGAATGTTGAGTTGAGGTGGCAGTCAGAACAATGGCAATAAAAGTAAACCATTCAACTTTGCCATGTTTGTCCATTCATATAGATTGTGGTTGGTCTCGATTCTAGCTGTCTTGTCTCAATATCTCTTGACCTCATTTCTCAATACAATTCCATCCGCTTCAATCCAATCAGGAGGGACCCCCTCTTCCCTCTAATGCACAAGAAGGAACTCTTAAGTCACCATTCATTGACCATTTAGAGGCAGTGGTTGGCCCAAAGGTGGGTGGGTTGCCCACCATCTAACCTACTGCTGGTAAAATACCAGTGAGAGTGGGTAGGCGATGGGCGTGGCACTCCCTGCTGTCCTACGCGATTTTACATCCACATCCCACAGTTCCCCCTCGTCCCAGGCCCACCAGTTTACACCAGGATTGGGAAAGGGGATAAAACTCTGGCCAAGATCTTCTGGAAAGCCTGCATGGTAAGGAGGGAAAACAGGGACAATTTCAAACACGGGTTAACCTCAGCAATATTTTGCCGCACTTAAGGCTGCCATCCGACTCAAGAGGTGAGAGTAAGTGACAACAGAACGAAGCTGACACTTCCTAGCTCACGCAAGGTACATAATTCATGATATTATCAGAACTTAACTGTGCTGTCATAAATTGTAAAGAACTTTGTGCCTTTTGTAACAGTGACCAGACAGCAAGCCTCGGGGGCACATTCACCCACCTTAATCTGAAACCTCATGCCCCTGGAATACATCTGGAACCCAGCCAGCCACTGCAAATCTAGCCCGTAGCCTAACAACGTCACCAGCCCTAATCTGAAATCTCTTGCCACAGGGAGACACCTGGAACCTGGCAAGCAGCTGAAACCCTAACCCCAACCCTAATCTTCACTCTAATGCTAAGCCTAATGCCTAACATCATCACCAACCCTAATCTGGAACCTCAGGCCTAGGGAGGCGATGGCCTCGTGGTGTTATTGCTTGACCATTGATCCAGAAACTCAGCCAATGCTCTGGGGACCTCGGTTCGAATCCCGCTACAGCAGATGGTGGAATTTGAATTCACTAAAAAGTATCTGGAATTAAGACTCTGTTCATTGTCGGAAAAGCCCATCTTGTTCACTAATGTCCTTTAGGGAAAGAAATCTGCCATTTTTATTCAGTCTGGCCTACGTGTGACTCCAGAACCAATGTGATTGACTCGCAGCTGCCCTCGGGCAACTTGGGATGGGCAGTAAATGCTGGTCAGCCAGTGACGCCCATGTCTCAGAGATGAATAAAAAATACTCAAGCTGTCTTACCCTTGTCACCCTGCGCAAACAGTAAATCGCTCTCTCTATCTTAGCCCATCTGCAACAGTAAGATAAAGTCCCTGACTGTCATTCACGGCAGATTTAGTCAGCGATTGTATTTGGCAATCCACAGGCCGTAACTTGAGAGGATTTGAACTGTCTGTTCAAGTTGTCAAACTCAATTTGAGGCAGCTAATTAGCTTTTATGCAGATTTCTTCCAGGAAAATGAGAGATGCAGTCATTCGGAACACTAAGAACTCGTCAGCAACAAAAAATACTGACGGAAGAGTCAGACGTGGAGTGTCACTTATAAAAGTACGCTGGGTAAAAAAAAAGCCAAGAGGAAGAAAGCCAAAGATTATAGTCTGGCGTAGCTCTGATGAAGGGTCATCCAAACTTGAAACGTTGGCTCTATTCTCTCCCCACAGATGCTGTCAGACCTGCTGAGATTTTCCAGCATTTTCTGTTTTGTTTCAGATTCCAACATCCGCAGTGTTTTGCCTTTATATTATTGTTGCCTGGAATGTGATTTGTGATCTGAAATTTGACCTTACCTGTGACCCTTCCCTCCGCAAACAGTTTAAATTCTGTTTGATTCGAGGCTAAGCTAAGAAATATAGTCCCCCCCCAGTAGTCATAGCAAGAAGTCTTGCAACACGAGGATAAAGTTCAAGAGGTTTATTTGGGATCACGAGCTTTCGGGGTGCTGCTCCTTCAACAGGTGAATGAGCTGACTGACAGCGATTTAACCTGAAGATCACCACACATTAGGTGAGGGGCAAGCTTGAAAAGGCAGGACTTTCATGAATAACCTTAGCTGATGCGGGAATTAAACCCACGCTGTTGGTGTCGCTCTTCATCCCTAACCAGCTGTCCAGCCAACTGAGCTAAACTGACCCCCAAGTCACGGCTAACACAGATGAGCTGGCACACTCTCAACCATGCAAGTTGATCACTTACATTTAGAAAGCAAAAATTAGAAAGAAAATGTTTTGATAAGAGAACAAGCCGACCTCGCTTTCACCCAGAATGTCACATAGGCTTCACTTTGTGGCTTTAATTGGATCGGTTAATAAACACATAGTTTCACTCCTGCAGAAGAGTACCTTGGTTTGATCTGATTTGATTTATTATTGTCACATGTATTGGGAACAGTGAAAAGTATTGTTTCTTGCGTGCTATACAGATGAGGCATACCATTCATTGAGTACATAGGGGAGAAGGAAAGGAGAGGGTGCAGAATATTGTGTTACAGTGCGAGCTTGGGTGTCGAGAAAGATCAACTTAATATAAGATAGGCCCATTCAAAAGTCTGATGGCAGCAGGGAAGAAGCCGTTCTTGAGTCAGTTGGTACATGATCTCAGACTTTTGTGGGCTTTTCCCGACGGAAGAAGGTGGAAGGTGGGGTGCTTGGGGTCCTTGATTATGCTGGCTGCTTTTCTGAGGCAGCAAGAAATGTGGACGGAATCAGTAGATGGGAGGCTGGTTTGTGTGATGGACTAGGCTATGTTCATAACCTTTTGTAGTTTCTTGCAGCCTTGGGCAGAGCAGGAGCCATACCAAGCTGTGATACATCTGGAAAGGATGCTTTCTATGGTGTATCTGTAAAAATTGGTGAGAGTCATAGCGGACATGCTGTATTACCTTAGCCCCCTGAGAAAGTAGAGGCATTGGTGGGCTTTCTAATTATAGTGTCGATGTGGAGGGATCAGGACAGGTTGTTAGTAATTTGGACACCTGGAAACTTGAATTTCTCAACCATTTCCACTTTATCCCCGTTGATGTAGACATGTCCTCCACCAAGCTTCCAGAAGTCGATGACTATCTCCTTTCTTTGGCTGACATTGAGGGAGAAATTATTGTCATCACACCGATTCACCAGACTCTCTATCTCTTTCCTGTACTCCATCTCATCATTGTTTGTGATCCATCCCACTGCAGTGGTGTCATCAGCGAACTTGAGGGGAATTTGGCCACACAGACATAGGTGTATAAGGACTGTAGTCAGGGGCTGAGGACACAGCCTTGTGGGGCACTGGTATTGAGGATAATCGTGTGGGAGGTGTTGTTGCCTATCCTTACTGATGGATGTCAAAAGTAAAGTGTATGAAAGAGCATAAATGACCTCTATCCTGGGGATTAGTGAATGAAAATTGTGAAGAATTGGAACTGTTCGTCATCAAGCACCTGCAAATGTGTCTACAACTGCAAAAGTATTATTGTGATGTTGCTGCATTTTGTGAAGCTTCATTTACTTTGTAATTACTATGCTAAGTTATTCATCTGCAATATATGATTATTGGTGGAGCTCCACTCGACATGCAATAACAGATGTATCGGTATCAATTAATGTTGTAATTGCTGTTATTACCGTCAAATGTGTCCGTATTGCTACAGCGGCTGGTAGATTCAGAAAGCTTCACTGTTGTTGATTCAGTGCAGCGTGCAGTAGTAGCCGAGGCTGATTGTTTGATCACATGTAATGTGCAACAATCCACCTGCTTAAGTGTCTCCAAGTCCAATCCAAACTACAAAGTTCTTGTAAGCTCAGTGAATTTGGACTCCTCAAAGTTCAAATCGATATTGCCCACCTTTAGCTAGTTAAAAGTGTGCGGCGTTCTAGGATACGTGTACAGGAATGTTTCCCACTGAGCAGTGGGTCTGATAGAGCTTGAACTTGCAACTGTGTCTTTTTAAACAGTGCGAGGGTCATTCTTCAAGTTCCATTAATGGGGTAGGTCGGTGCCCAGACCTGGTTGGCTTAGCTATGTGTCAAACTAGACTAGCATGGAGCCAAATGAGCTTGGAATGAAGAACTTTCAGAAGGAAATTGAACATATACTTAAGAAGGAAACCTTGCAAGATCAAGGGTATGGGACTAATTGGGTTAGGTTGATTGCCATACTAAATTGACACTTAGGATGCTATTTTAAGACCACACTCGAGCAAGACCGGAAAATCCCACCGGAGCACAGTAGACATTTCCATTGTCTGCCCCTTACCCGCTCCGATTCTGTGGTGGATGGGATGGTAGAGTTCCGGTGATGGGGTGGGAATGCTGGCTGCACTCCCTCTATGGCCAAATAATCAGTTATTTGATTTGATCTGATTCACATGTATTAATATACAGTGAAAAATATTGTTTCTTGCGTGCTACACTGACAAAACATACCGTTCATAGAGAAGGAATGGAGAGAGTGCAGAATGTAGTGTTACAGTCATAGCTCGGGTGTAGGGGAAGATCAACTTAATATAAGGTAGTCCCATTCAAAATCCGTGCCCAGCCACTATGATTCCTGTGGCAAGTGGGACAGGAAAAGTCCACCCTTTAGCGTCACGATTAACCTTAATGAATTTGGACTCTTCAAAGTTCAAATAGATATTGCTCACATTTAATTAGTTTAAGGTGTGCTGTGTACTAGGACACAGGGTTATAGAGATAGGGCTTGGGTGGGACTGTTGTCAGTGCAGATTCAATGGGCTGAGTGGCCTCCTTCTGCGCTATAGGGTTTCTATGGTTATTCAGTGGAATAACTCCTTGGAGAGAGTTGACAGAAGTTTGCAAGGTTGAATAGCCCCCATCAGTGCTCTATGGCTCTGTGGTCATATTCCTAATGCCCTCAGGTGCCGCCCACTGGCCCGCCATTAAATAATTAACAACTGAAGGTGAGCTCTCGATTGGCAGACAGCAGTTGGCAAGCGATAAATGGCACAGCTTGTCTTACAATGTGAGTCCAATGGCGCCATCACCTTGACCACAGTACGGGCACACACCGTACCCAATAGAAATGGTGGTCCCACCAGATGGAGGATCGAGGTTACAGAAGAGTCTGCTTGCCTGTCTGCCAGATGAATGCCAACCATGAATTTTGCCAAAACAATGTGGGCATGTCTGCATATACTGCAGTGACTCTGGCCAACTGAGTGGTTTGATGATCTACTTCAGAGAACAAAGAAGGTTCACGAGGATGTTGCCAGGACTAGTGGGCCTGAGTTATAGGGGGAGGTTGGCCAGGCTTGGATTTTATTCCTAGGAAGGTAGGAGAATGAGGGGCAACCTTGCAGAGGTGTATAAAATCATGAGGGGCATAGATAGGATGGACACGCATAGGCTGGTATTTTACAATCTCATGAGGGCGAGGCTCAGAAGATCCCACCCCAGGCCAACAGGGAATTCCATTCTGCGAGCCGTACCCGTCCCAATTCCCGGAGTTGGCGTGGTAGTAAAGTTCCAGCCATGGCCTTTTTCCCAGGGAAGGGGAATTGAAAACCAGAGGGCAATGGTTTAAGGAGAGAGAGAAGAGATTTCAAAGGGACCTGAGGGGCAACTTCTTCACACAGAAGGTGGTGTGTGTTTGGAATGCGCTACCACAGAAAGTAGTTGTGGTGGATACAATAGCAACATTTAAAAGCATCGAGACTAGCTGGGAGGGCACCATGGACGGCATGGGCCAGTTGGGCCAAAGGGCCTGTTTCTGTGCTGTGTTGCTGTATGACTCTATAACACTGGGCCTGATCGAAACCAGGTAACCTGTTCTTGGTGATGATGAATGAGGGATTAATGTTGCCCTTGATACCAGGGATATAAGCTTGCACTCCTTCAAAGTCGTGCCGTAGGATCTTTTATGCCTCTTTTGTTTTTATTCATTCTTGGGACATGGGCATCGCTGGCTGGCCAGTATTTATTGCCCAATCTTAATTGCCCTTGGAGGGCAGTAGAGAATCAACCACATTGCTGCGGCTCTGGAGTCACATGTGGGCCAGACTGCGTAAGGATGGTGGATTTCCTTCCCTGAGGGACATTTGTGAATCAGATGGGGTTTTCTGATAATTGACAATGGTGTCATGGTAATCAGTAGATTTTTAATCAGTTTTTTTTTACAACATTCAAATTCCATCATTTGCCGTGGTGAGATTCGAACCTGGGCCCCCAGAACATTAGTGGAGTTTCTGGATGAACAGTCCAGTGACAATACTACTAGGCCATCGCCTCCCCTTTGTGTGCAACATCTGAGGCCCATGGCTTAATATCTGATTGGAAAAATGGCAGGGGTGGCAGCCTTGACCTGTGCGCTCAATGCTGAGCGTGGGATTCGAACACATGTCCTATGAGGGGTGGTGGGGAGGGACAACTGTGCTACCAACTGAGCCAACAGCTACTCGTCCTAAAATATAGGGCCGATGTGCTTTGGAACATCCTGAGGCGATATATAAATGCAATTTCCTTCTCACTTAGGATGTTCCTTCACATGCATTGCTCGATAAATATTGAGAACAAAGACATGGGGGGAATCCCTTGGAATGAACCAAAGTAATTTGCCTCTGCTAAATGATTTGGCACCGCGCACGATCCCGTTTAAGATTCAAATGCCACGAATTCTCCATTTTCTTTTTAACTCAGATGGTACACTCAGCCCGGAATCTGCATGAATCCATTTGTCTCCCTTGAGCTCGAGCTGCATAAGTAATGATACGAAGTTCTGCCAGCATCAACCACTGACACCTGGAAGCTTCTGAGTTGAAATCCCATTTGTCAGCCGCTTTTGAAACTGTGCAGGAATACAGTCCTGTCATCTGCTGTTTTTTTTTTGTCGAAAATCTCCCCATGGAACCAGCTGAAGGCTCGTTTTAGCTGTCTCCATTTCGCAAACGGATCTCTCAGGGAGCTTAAACCGGCTCTCAGAACCAAACAGTTGGACGTTTCGCAGCTTTTCGTGACACGCAGTCAGGAATTCTTTCCCTGGGAGTCCGCACACAGTTGCCAGCAGCCTGACTGCGGGGAACAGAAACTGTTGCCAGGGCCGCACTTGGCAGAAGCAAGGCCAAAATGATCACATGCAAATCGAAATCCATCACTGTGTTGACTATTAACATTGGAGTCATAGAGGTTTATAGCATGGAAACAGGCCCTTCGGCCCAACTTGTCCGTGCCACCCCTTTTTCTTAACCACTAAGCTAATCCCAATTGCCCGTGTTTGGCTCATATCCCTCTATACCCATCTTACCCATGTAACGATCCAAATGCTTTATAAAAGACAAAATTGTACCTGCCTCTACTATTATCTCTGGCAACTTACCTAGACACTCACCACACTCTGTGAAAAAACTGCCCTACTGGACCCTTTTGTATCTCTCCCCTCTCACCTTAAACCTATGCCCTCTAGTTTTAGACTCCCCTACCTTTGGGAAAAGATGTTGACTATCTAACTGATCTACGCCCCTCATGATTTTATAGACCTCCATAAAATTACCCCTCAGCCTCCTAAGCTCCAGAGAAAAAACTCCCAGTCTATCCAGCCTCTCCTTATAACTCAAACCGTCAAGTCCCGGTAGCATTCTAATAAATCTCTTCTGCACCCTTTCTAGTTTAATAATATCTTTTTTGTAACAGGGTGACCAGAACTGTACACAGTATTCCAAGTGCGGCCTTACCAATGTCTTGTACAACTTCAACAAGACGTCCCAACTCCTGTATTCAACGTTCTGACCGATGAAACCAAGCATGCCGAATGCCTTCTTCACCACTCTGTCCATCTGTGACTCCACTTTCAATAAGCTATGAACATTGATGGAAATGAGTAAAAATATAGCGTGCCTCATTAGAGGGAGGTAGTGGCCTAGTGGTATTGTTGCCAAGCTACTAATCCAGAAACTCAGTTAATGTTCTGGGGATCCGAATTCGAAACCCGCCACGGCAGATGATAGAATTCGAATTCAATAAAAAATATCTGGAATTAAGAATCTACTGATGAGCTTTGTTGATTGTCGGAAAAACCCATCTGGTTCACTAATGTCCTTTAGGGGAGGGAAGGAAGTTTGCCGTCCCTACCCGGTCTGGTCTACATTTGATTCCACAGCCACAGCAATGTGGTTGACTCTCAACTGCCCTCAGGTGAGTATGGATGGGCAATAAATGCTGACCCTTTAGTATTATTTAGTAGAGTTAATCTCTTCTTGACCCATGGGTGCTTACACATACCTGATAGACTTGCGGTCAGTCCCACCTCCCTCCTTGTCAATTGGATTAATTAACATAGTAATGAGTTGACTTCATCCCAGAGAATTCCTATAATATGAAAGGAGGCCATTCAACCCATCGATTCTGCCACAACTCTCTGAAAGGCCCTCTCCTCTGTCCATCCTCGTAAACCTGTCTATTTTACCATGGATAATCCACCTAACCTGAACATTTTTGGACACTAAGGGACAATTTAGCATGGTCAATCCATTCTACCTGCACATCTTTAGACACTAAGGGGCAATTGATTGCAGCCAATCTACCTAACCTGCACATCTTTGGACACTATGGGGCAATTTATTATGGCCAATCCACCAAACCTACTCCTCTTTGGATACTAAGGGGCAACTTAGCATGACCAATCCATCTAACCTGCACATTTTCGAACTGTGGGAGGAAACCGGAGCACCCGGAGGAAACCCCATGCAGACCTGGGCAGAATGTGCAAACTCCACATAGACAGGGACCCAAGCTGGGAATCAAACCCGGGTCCCTCTCGCTGTGAGGCAGCAGCGCTAACCACTGTGCCACTGTGCTGCCCTTAGCTGGAACCACACCTCAATTCCAGCTGTATTCGATAAGAGAATAAGACTCGAAAAGGCTGTGGCCATTATGTTAGTGTGTTTTCTGACTTGATGAGGCAATTATGTACCTTCCGTCAGAAAGCTGCATTGTGAAGGTGGAATCGCGTGCATTGTGTGTGATAGTCTGACAAAAGCGACTGCTGGATTCTTTTTGTTTGCAATTGGCAATGTTCCCTATCTGGAAGTAAAACATTCCTTTGATAATATGGGAACAGTGAACGAACAGTAAAATCCCCTTCACTCTGAGGTTTGCTGCTAAGTGGAACGACGATACGGCTGCCCATCGGAAATGTTGTGTAAAGTTATGGGGGCAATTTTGAGCCCCCCCGTGCCCTTCGTGTGAACGGTGGCGCAACAGGGGGTTCCCACCCAGAAAGGCAGCAGTCCTCATTTCTGTAAAGCTTAGTGAGTTTAAATATCATGAAAGGGCCTCCCAGTCACGTGATCACCCCTCACTGCGGATACGTGCACATGTGTGTATGAGCACACATGTGCATGCACGTGTGTGGCATGCCGTCATGTCAGTGAGGTTCACAATACTTATCTAAGAACAGGAATCAGCTGCAGGGACTCCATCACGGGTGCCAAGGTAAGTATAGCCTCTGGTGGGGAAAGAGGGACACACCTAGGCAGTGCCAACCTGTGCCGGGGGGCAGTGCCAGAGTTGGGCCCATTGGGGATCTCCCATGGGATGGGGTTCCCCTGATGTGTGTTGGGGGGAGGGTTGATGCTGTGATTTGGAAGAGTCTTGAATACTGTCGTGATGCTGGTCACCCCGATCTTGTATGGGGAGTCCTCCATGTCTGTGGGGAGTTGGGGGGCATCTTTTAAAGATGGCGCCCCCAGCTCTGTGAAGCCATCCTTGTCCCTCCTTACCAGCCTGATGGGGTAGGCCGCGCTGCCCTGTCCTTTGCACAGGTTGCTGCAGAATGTACACCCGGTTTCTTGCTTCAGCCAGCTGTCTGTGCAAAAGATAAGAGAGCTCCTTCCTCACTCGCATTCACCCAAACTCTCACACGTACACAATGCACACTCACTGAAACACTCATTCATAATTTGCCCAAACTCACACACACATGGGCTCATATACACACGTGTACGCACACACGATCGCAAATGCACATGCACATGTGTGCACACACACATGCAAGCACGCATACACACTCATGTGCCTACAGATATGATCACACATGTGCACATGCGTGCACACATACACATACACACCCATATACACACATTTGCGTGCACACACACACATGTACGTATGTGCTCAGGAAGACACATGCATGCACACATGTACTCAGACATACACACACACACAGGCACATGCACACACATGCATGCACGCATACACTCACACACACATGCACACGCACACATATGCTCTCTGTAACCTTCACCCCTATACTCACAGATACATGTATAGTGATATAGCCATACTCTCCCTTCACACTTACTCTCCTTTCACACTCATTCACTGACATAGTCTCAAACAAACACACTCTTTTTCCCATCGTATACATGCGCATCAAAATTCTCTCACACACAAATACGTTTGGCTTTCTCTCCCAGTCAGCCAGAGAGGTCTTTGTCTAATGACATCTCCTGCAGAATGATACCATGTAAATGAGATTCTTAATTGCTTGTATAGGACAAGTCTTTCAGGCAGTAAAATCAAGCGTGCTGGTAACAAGCTAGAGTTCATGAATGTGGGTTGAGAGTGATTCAGTGTATTGCCTTGGTAACTGGAGGTTATTTTAGCTCCATGCTCATTTGCATGGGTCCTCTCAATGTTCTTAAAAATAAATCCCGGCAAAGGAAAGCATTCCACGTTATCGACCGTGGATGTCAGAGATCAATTGGTTTGCCGTGGGCTGATCTGTTTGTGAGCGGAGGGGTTTAAGAATGTATTGTGAACTGCTGCCGTAGATTATTGGGTTGTAAATATTGGTCAGGATCTTCTGCAACTTGATTAATACAAAAATCTTTAAACCTTCAAAGCTGACAGCAAATTAACTAAGGTCAATGATTGTGGCTGGAATTCTCTGGCTGTACATGACAACGGGAACTTTCTGCTTCATCCGACAGCGCACTCCTGGCATGGGCTTCCCAGCGGAATGGGGTGCGGTCGATGGGAATAGAAGATTGTGCCAATGGTGTGCAATTTCCTGCTGTGGGAAAGCCAGAGAATCCATGCCCCAAACCCCACCCTCTCCACTCCTGAAGTAACAGGACATGGTGGCACAGTGGTTAGCACTGCGGCCTCAGGGCACCAGGGACCCTGGTTCAATTCTCGGCTCGGGTCAGTATCAGGAGGTTGCACATTCTCCCCGTGGCTGCATGGGTTTCCTCCGAGTGCTCCGGTTAAGAACATAAGAAATAGGAGCAAGAGTAGGCCATCTAGCCCTTCGAGCCTGCCCCGCCATTCAATAAGATCATGGCTGATCTGAAGTGAATCAGTCCCACTTACCCGCTTTCTCCCTATAACCCTTAATTCCCTTGTCTATCAGAAATCTATCTAACCGTACCTTAAGTATATTTAGCGAGGTAGCTTCCACCACTTCAACGGGCAGAGAATTCCAGAGATTCACCACCCTTTGAGTGAAGAAGTTCCTCCTCAACTCCGTTCTAAACTGCAACCCCCTTATTTTGAGGCTGTGCCCTCTAGTTCTGCTATCCTTTCTAAGCGGGAAGAATCTCTCTACTGCTACCCTATCTAGCCCCTTCATTATCTTGTAAGTCTCTATAAGATCCCCCCCTCAGCCTTCTAAACTCTAACGGGTACGGTTTCCTCCCACATTCCAAAGACGTGCGGGTTTAGGTGGATTGGCCATGCTAAATTGACCTTAGTGTCAGGGGATTGGCAGGGTAAATGCATGGGGTTATGGGGAGAGGGCCTGAGTGGGATTGTGGTCAGTGCAGGCTTGATGGGCCGAATGGCCTCCTTCTGCAGTGGATATTATTATTTCCATGAATGAATAATGATACAGTTTGTCTAGGAAGGGTGGGCCTCTTGTTACGTGATTCCTCACTACGTGGGTCAGAGTTGGCAAGGAGGATTAAGGTTTAAAATGGCATAGCCACTTCCTGTTGCAGAGCCTGATTTTGAGGATTTGTCTAAGCTTCAGTCGTGACTGTGAGACTGGGAGAAACGGATTAGAGGGTTGCTTGATAGTACATCACCCTGATCTCTATAATTAATGACTTGCAACTATTTACACTTACCATCCCATCTGTTGGCAGTTGATGGCAGGCACTGAATCCCATAATGAGGGCAGACATTGAAATTCTTACCACGCCGACAGCTCCGACAGGAACCCTGTTCAGGACTTCTTGGGATGTGGGTGGCAGTGGTGCTTTTTTGTGAACTCCTTAAAGAGGAAACAGTGGGGCCCACATGTTGTCATGAGGCCACACCCCTTTCTTTTTGAAAGTTCGATTTTTCAACTGGCTGGAAATTTCGATTTGAGATGGAGCACATTACTTAAAAATGCAAAGCCGTCCTCCAAGGTGAAGGAGAGGAACTAAAGGAGTCACCCTTGGGAGAGTGTGAAGAGAGAAACATTTCCTATCATTGGGAGACCCATCGAAACTGTCATGGAATCATTGAATCCTTACAATGCAGAAGAAGGTCGTTTGGCCCATCGAGCCTGCACCAACAACTATCCCACCCAGGCCCTATCCCCATAACCCCATGCATTTACCTTGCTAATCCCCTGACACCAGGGTCAAATTAGCATGGCCAATCAACCTAATGCGCACATCTTTGGACTGTGGAAGGAAACCGGAGTGCCCAGAAGATGCCTCTGGGTGTGCAGGTTAGGTGGATTGGCCACAGTAAATTCACCCTAGTGCCAGGGAATTAGCAGGGTAAATATGTGGGGTTAATGGGGATAGGGCCTGGGTGGGATTGCGGCTAGTGCAACCTCAATGGGTCGAATGGCCTCTTTCTACACTGTAGGAATTGTATGATTCTATGATATAAGACTGGCAATGAACCCAATAGAATATTGCATTAAATGCTTTGAAATGGCTGCGTTCCAATTAGTCATGTTTTAATCTGTCTAATCATTGTTAACCTGGCTGTTGGAACATTCTGAACACCTTAATCCTGAATGGATCATTGATGCATTGGACAGAGGACAAAAAAATACAACAAGGATGATTCTGCTTAGGGCTAAATATTATGAAGGTGGATGATCTAAGGTTAACCTGTATCTGGTGCATACAAAGAGGTTGAAAATAAGCTTTATGTAGATCTTCTTTGCTGATGCAGATAGGTTATTTAATCTAGACTGTGGGTGTGGGACGGGAGAACAAAAAGGAATAATCCCCTTCAAACAAAACTCAAGATGAGGAAGATATTTCTCCCTCACATCAGTCCTCCCATGCAAACCTATCAAGGGGGCAGGATGGTGACACAGCAGTTAGCACTGCTGCCTCACTGTGCCAGGAATCCAGGTTCAATTCCAGCCTCGGCTACACTGTCTGTGTGGAGTTTGCGCATTCTCGCTGTGTCTGCGTGGGTTTCCTCTGGCTGCTCCGGTTTCCTCCCACAGTCCAAGGATCTGCAGGTTAGGTTGAGTGGCCATGCTAAATTGCTTCTAGTGTCTGGGTAAATATCTCGGGCTGCGGGAATAAGGCTGAGTGGGATTGTGGTTGGCGCAGACTCGATGGGCCAAATGGCCTCCCTCTGCACTGTTGGGTTTCTTTGAAAGCTGTGCCTAATGTTTTTGTGAAAATGCCGGATGTCTAATCTGTTGGATTGCAGATAGATGGTCAACTGTAGAAATCTCTGGTCAAACACCCTGAAGGACATATCTACATTCTGCCACAAACAGATGAGACCATGGCCACAAAACGGGACCGCACTTTGGGAGCGTGGTGAATTGTGAGCGGGTTCTGGGAGGGACAGGGCCTAAACCTACTAGTGAGCCCAGCTGCAAAGCGATAACTTGCCATTTCGAAAGGGTGCTTTGATCTCTCAGTGCGCTGGCATTTCCTCCCTCCATGGGAACCAGGACCCCCCCCCCTCCCTAATAACCTCCCCCCTCCCCCTAACTGCATAGCCCCCTCATCAAGGTCTCTCTATCATACACTGTCCCCTCACCATGGACTGCCCCCCTGCATAGCCCCCCATCATGGCCCCTACTCAGGACCCTCCCCCACTTGGGTACTATTCCCTTGGCATTGTGCCGGCACACTGGCAGTGCCTAACTGATTGTGCCAGGATGCCAGGTGGGCACTGTCCAGCCATGTCTCCAGCCACCCATGCCTTTAAAGCCCTCTGGGCAAACCCCCACCCCCATGTTGCCACCTTGGCCACCAAACCTGGTATCTGCTAACAGAGACCAGTAGTGATCATCACTGGCTTTGCGCTGTGCCCAAAGGTCAGCACGGTGGCACAGTGGTTAGCACTGCTGCCTCTCAGCGCCAGGGACCCAGGTTCGATTCTCCGCTTGGGTCACTGTTTGTGTGGAGTCTGCACGCTCTCCCATTCCTGTGTGGGTTTCCTCCCACAGTCTGAAAGATGTGCTGGTTAGGTGCATTGGTCATGCTAAATTCTCCCACGTGTCAGGGAGGTTAGCAAGGTAAAAACGTGGGGTTATGGGGATAGGGCCTGGGTGGGATTGTTGTTGGTGCAGGCTCGATGGGCTGAATGGCTTCCTTCTGTATTGTAGGATTCTATGAAGACTCCAGCAACTGGGGAATCCAGCGCCAAATGGGTTAAGCATATTTAAATGGCTAATTGGCCTGTGCCCTTTCTGGGTGCATCTGGCTTGTGCCAATGGAAAGGGACGGGGGTGATTACAAACCATTCGGTGCTGCACACAAGATTTGTCAGGATTGGTGTGGTCTGGGCCAGGCGCGGCGAGGCTGGAAAATCACCTCCCCACTGCCCCCCATGGATCTGCGGATTGCAGCTAAACCATTGAATATATTCAAGAGGTGGCTGGATATAGCACTTGGGGTGAATGGGATCAGAGGTTATGGGGAGAAAGCAGGATTAGGCGATTGAGTTGGACGATCAGCCATGATCGAAATGAATGGAGGAGCGGGCTCGAAGGGCCAAATGGCCTCCTCCTGCTCCTATCTTCTATGTTTCTGTGGAGTGGCATGGTGGCACAGAAGTTAGCACAGCACCAGGGACCCGGTTCAATTCTGGCCTCTGGTCACTCTCTGTATGGAGTTTGCACATTCTCCCCATATCTGCGTGAGTTTCTTCCCACAGTTCAAAGCTGTGTGGATTTGGTGGATTGGGCCATTAAATTGGCCCTAGTGTCAGGGGCATTAGCAGAGTAAATGTGTGGGGCTATGGGGATGAGACCTGGTTGAGCTGTGATTGTCACTTGAATGACCTTCTTCTGTACGCACGGATTCTATGTTTCTATGAGGGTTAATAACTACCATTACTCGATCTGTAACCCTCACCTAATTGCCCTTCAACTGAGTGGCGTCCTGGGCCATTTCAGAGGGCAGAGTGCTGTGGGTCTGGCATCACACATAAGCCAGGTAAGAATATCAGATTTCCTTTCCTAGAGGGGAAATTTGTTCAGTAGATAGATTTTTTCTAATCACAGGTGACCATTATTGAGACTGGCTTTATACTCCAGGTTGATGGAATTGAATTTAAATTTCTCCAGATGCCGTGGTGGGGTTTGAACCCGTGCCTCCAGGAGATTAGCCTGGATTCTGAGCCCAGTGACATTACCACTATGCCATTGTCTCTTAAGAGTCCAAGCAATCAAACTGCCTTGACCCTGACATTGGAGGGTCTATCTGTAGCTGGTTAGTTTCCTCAGGAGACCTAATGGGGTGGATAGGTCCGATGTGAGAATGAAATGATTGTAGACAGTGGAGGAACAGGTTTACACTGTGAAGGGATTAACCTTTCCTTGTTTTTTTACATTTTTAAGAGTCAGGCGGTTTTGTGTCTTGGATAAATCTGATTTGAGGCACTGCAGACACTGAATACCAAATTTAAAATGCTCGATTGGATCATGATCATAATAAACTGGGACCTTGAGGAGGTCCTAATGAACTCCAGGATGCCCACAGAGTTGATTAGATTTGATTTGATTTAATTTATTATTGTCACATGTATTGGGATACAGTGAAAAGCATTGAATGGATTTTTCCCATCCCGCCCGCTATGGGAATCGTAGCGGACAGGGGCAGGCCATGCAAAGGCCTGTTGTCCGTGGGTGGCACGATGGCATAGTGGTTAGCACTGCTGCCCCACAGTGCCAGGGACCCATGTTCGATTCCTGGCTTGGGTAACTGTCTGTGTGGAGTTTGCACGTTGTCCCCGTGTCTGCGTGGGTTTCCTCTGAAAGATGTGCCGGTTAGGTGCATTGGCCATGCTAAATTCTCCCTCAGTTTACCCGAATAGGTACCAAGAGTGTGGTACTAAGGGATTTTCACAGTAACTTCATTGCAGTGTTAATGTAAGCCTACTTGTGACACTAATAAATAAACTTTGCTCTTTAGATTTTCCAGTCTTGAAGCTGGAAAATTCCGTCCATTGTTCCTTGAGAGTTGTACAGACAAAACATACTGTTCATAGAGTACTTAGGGAAGAAGGAAAGGAGATGGTGCAGAATTTAGTGTTATAGTCATAGTTAGGATATAGAGAAAGATCAGCTTAATGTAAGGTAGGTCCATTCAAAAGTCTGAAGACAGCAGGGAAGAAGCTGTTCTTGAGTCTGTTGAATCTCATTGTCCTCCTGACACCTTCAATTGTTGAAGAGTGTTGCAGACTTAAAAGAAAACAAGCCTGTTCCTGGTTTGAAAAGTATCTTTCAAACATGTCCTGAGATCCAATTTATCGCTAGGAAATTCAAGCTTGCTTTTCTTATCATTTCTCTTCTCCAGAACTGTGAGTTGCTTTTGTTGAAATCCCAGATGCCTTGCTGATTTTGATTTCTCCCTCACCATCTTCAACTATTCATCCTCTCACTCTCATTCTTCCTGCACTCCCTCCCCCAGCCCCCTGCACTTCAGTATGGGACTTCCCCAAAGCCAATGCAGACAGATCTAATCGTAAGTGACTAACACAGTCACAAATGCCTCCGTTGACTGTTTGCCGTCGTTAATGGTAGCCATAAGGGAACTGCTTACAAAGGATTCTCCTGGAACGTTGTCAAAAATGGAAGTGACACAATTTTTGGCCAAAATTCTCTGATCTTGTTTGCTTGCCGCTGCTGCCAGTGGGGAGCGGAGAATCTGGCACTGAGCCAAATCTCCATTCACAGCAGTGGGACCGGAGACCGGGACTGGTGGGATGGCATGGTGGCACAGTGGGTTAGCACTGCTGCCTCACAGTGCCAAGGACCAGGATCGATTCCCAGCTTGGGTCACTTGTCTGTGTGGAGTCTGCACATTCTCCCCGTGTCTGTGTGGGTTTCCTTCTGGTGCTCCGGTTTCCTCCTGCAGGCCGAAAGATGCATTGGGCTGTGCTAAATTCTCCCTCAGTGTACCCGAGCAGGTGCCGGAGTGTGGCGACTAGGGGATTTCAACAGTGATTTCATTGCAGTGTTAATGTAAGCCTACTTGTGACATGAATGAATAAATTTAGACTCAATGGGGATTTGCAGGGTAAATACATGGGGAGACAGGGATCGAGCCTACTTGTGACTAATAAGTAAACTTTGATGCTACGCACACAGTATACTGGGAGATTGGGGCATCTGAGTTTAGCAGCCGGTTCCACAGACGAGGTTGGAGAATTCCAACCTACGTTTTTGCTATTCTTAGGCAAGTAGATGAATCTGCAAATGGACACTGGCCGGAACTCTACCACCTCGGAATCGGAGCAGCGAGGGTCCCACAATGGAAATCTCCATTGACCTGGGGAGAGAATTTCCAGTCTCGCCTGAGTGAGGCTGTAAAATTGCACCCACTGTCTCAGACCCACAAAAAGTATTAATACTGAGGTAACTTGGCAAAGTGGCAGCAGGGTCGAAGCGAAAAGGATTTATGTTTTTCCAAGTGGAATCCAATGGAGGATATTCTATTCTGGTTAATGAGCTTGTGACTTGTTTCAATCTCTGGAGGGTTCACTTCCAAGTACATTAACACTGTTGTTTAGTGGACGGTATAGAATATCTTTTGTTTGCTGGTTTTGCCGGGTGGCACGGTAGCACAGTGGTTAGCACTGCTGCTTCACAGCTCTAGGGACCTGGGTTCAAATCCTGGCTCGGGTCTCTGTCTGTGTGGAGTTTGTACATTCTCTCTGGGTGCTCTGGTTTCCTGCCATAGTCTAAAAATGTGCTGGCTAGGTTGATTGGCCATTCTAAATTGCCCTTTAATGTCCCAGGATGCATAGGTTAGAGGGATCAGTGGGTGGATATGGAGATAGGGCCTGGATGGGATTGTGGTTGGTGCAGACTTGATGGGCCAAATAGCCTCTTTCTGTGCTGTAGGATTCTTTGTTGGACTTTTGGAGATAACACAAATGATTTGGGTGAGGGGGGAAAGGGGTAGGAGGTTTAATTGTGATTGTTCCAGCTAAAACTGATGAGAAGCATTATTTAGCTTGGAAATATCCACAACAATACCCGCGCCAAAAGAAGCACAATACCAAACGTTGTTGCACCTCAGGGCTTAACCTGTATCACGTTGAAATATGTGGTATGATCTTACCAGCTTGCCACATCAGTCAGTCCTCTGGGCGATGTCTCTGTGGAGGTGGGGTGGGGTGTGTAGGCAGTGATAGATCTTGCACGGTGGCACAATGGTTAACACTGCTGCCTCACGGTGCCAGGGACCCGGGTTCGATTCCTGGCTTGGGTCACCATCTGCGTGGAATTTGCATGTTTTCCTCACTTCTGCATGGGTTTCCTCCGGCTGCTCCGGTTTCCTCCAATAGTCTGAAAGACTTATTGGTTAGTTACATTGGCCAGGCTAAATTATCCCTCAGTGTACCTGGACAGGCACCAGAGTGTGGCGACTAAGGGATTCTCACAGTAACTTCATTGCACTGTTGATGTAAGTCTACTTGTGACTAATAAATAAACTTTAATATTATGTACACAGTATACTGAGAGATCGGGGCATCTGCAAAAGGGTGCCCCAAGAGCTTAGCAGCCGGCTTCACAGGTGATCTGAGACTCCACCCCTGCCTACTGGCGGGAATCACATTCAGACTTCTGTATTGCACAGATTGGCGTGAATTACCATTTCTCATCTTACTAAAGAAATTATGAGAAAACTTACCATTTTCTCGCCTGTTCAACGCTTAGATATTTTTTGAGAAAATTCCGCCCATAATTTTCTTGCCTCTGTGATGCCGTCAAATAAACAAATGATAAGAGAAGATGGTCGATGTGATACTGGAGCCAGAAGAAGGGTAAAGATAGCCGGAAGTAATTATGTGAAGAGGAAGGATGTGCCAGCAACAAGAAAACATAAGCTTGTAATAAGGAAAATGTTCCTATGATACTACATCCTATCTACTTTCCCATCTGTCTCAGAAACCAGGACAACAAATAAAGTTCTGTGGAAGAAAGTAGAGGCCTTTGCAATGTGGATGCTAAGATGCATGCTAAAAACTCTACACACAGACCAGAAGACCAATGAAGAAGTGTTTGAAATTATAAGAGGGAAAAAAAGGACTTTAAAAAGTGACACCCAGAAAAGGAACTGTCAATATTTTGGCCAATTGTTCAGACCTAAAAATCTCTTCTGGAGGTTAATGTGGAGGGCAGCAGGAAGACAGGCCGATCTCTGAGTAGTTGGAAGATGGATGTCACAGCTAATGCACGCAAAGACCCTCTCCCCCCTGGCTGGTTGCAGTAGAATCATAGAATCCCTACAGTGCAGAAGGAGACCATTTGGCCCATTGAGTCAGTACCGACCCATTCCTGCAACCCCATATATTTACCTTGCTAGTCTCCCTGACACTAGGGTCAATTCTAGCATGGCCAATCAACCTAACCCGCACATCTTTGGACTGTGGGAGGAAACCAGGGCACCCAGAGGAAACCCACACAGACACGGGGAGAATGTGCAAACTCCACACAGACAGTGACCCGAGGCTGGAATTGAATCTGGGTCCCTCGCAATGTGAGGCAGCAGTGCCAACCACTGTGCCACCATCTTATCCCGGTTGAAAATTCCTGTGTTAAATTCACCGATCCCGGAGACTTGCTCCTTTGGCTGTCATGCAGGAAACCTGCCTGTCGATGAAACTGATAAACTGGCAGACAAGCTCCAGTGGATGTGTGAGGATGACACAAGGCAGATGTGCGTGACAGCAGATCTCCTGGTAGCTACAAGCAATAAACATTGGGCCTTAGAAGACTCATCACTATTATTATCTACAACATTTATAAAGTGGAACTGGGTGGCATGGTGGCAGAGTGGTTTGCCCTGATGCCTCACACTGCCAGGGACCTGGGTTCAATTCCAGCCTCGGAGGACTGTCTGTGTGGAGTTTGTGTATTCTCCTTGTGTCTGTGTGGGTTTCCTCCGGGTGCTCCCGTTTCCTCCCACAGTCCAAAGATGTATGGGCTAGGTGGATTGGCCATGCTAAATTGCTCCTTAGAGTCAGGAAGACTAGCTCGGACAAAGGATTATAGGGATAGAGCCTATAGGATTGTGGTCGGTGCAGACTCAATGGGCCGAGCGGTCTTCTTCTGCATTGTGGGTTTCCTCTAGGTGCTCCGGCTTCCTCCACACTCCAAACATGTGTGGGTTAGGTTGATTGGCCACACTAAATTGCCCATTAGTGTCAGAAGAATTAGCAATGCAAATGTGTAGGGTGGCAGGGATAGGGCCTGGGTGGGATTGTTGTTGATGTTGGTTTGATGGGCTGAATGGCCTTCTTCTGCACAGTAGCGATTCTATTCTACGATGGAAGGTGTTGGCTTTGGGCACTGGCCTTTCTGTCTGCTGACTGACGAAGCTTCCTCTCAGATGTGTCCTGTGTTAATTCTTTCCCTTCTCTCACCGAAAGAAAGTCCCTCTACTTTTGCCTCATTTCATTTTCTTCAAATGCCAAAGGTAATTGCACAGGTCAATTGATCTGTTTGTAGCGTATTAGCCTCCTTAAATATTTTAACTTTATAGATTAGTGAGTTGGAAAAGAATCCATCGGATGAAGGTGCCTATTTATCACAGACTTTGGGCATTAATTACTTCCCCAGAGTAACAACATTTTTCAGTAGTGATTTTTTTTTTAACCTTTTCCCACACGTCGAGCACTCCCAGGTCACACACAAAACAGCCAACATGACGATGCCTTTACCTTCACGCTGGCAGTGATACGGAAATTTCCATCGCCTTCTTTAGCGGCGCTGGAATTTAATCACAACTCACGCACTCATTCGAACTGACCGCAATTCATCAGTGCCCGGGTCCCAGCTATTTACAATCCATGTCAATGATTCGGATGTGGGGATTTAGTATGATATTTCCAACTTTGCAGGTGACACAAAGTTAGGTGGAAGTGTGAGCCGTGAGCAAGATGCAGAGATGCTTCAAGGGGAGACTGAGTGAGTGGGCAAAAATTTGCCAGATGAAGCACAATGTGGAAAAAAAGTGAGGTTATCCACATTGGTAAGATAAACAGTGGGGGATATTCACCCCATTTCCATAACCCTGGCGTTGCCCCCTGTCTTTGCTCCTAGCACCACCCTGGCTCTTCCTGGGCACCACCCTCTCACATTACCTCTAGGCACTGCCCATGGCATTCCAGGCCGCAGTGCCAGGGCAGTGCCCATGCAGTGCCACTAGGTAGTGTCTGTGCAGTGCCAAGGGTCAGTGCTGGGGCAGTGCCCATGTATTGCCAGGGCAGTGCCCATCCAGTGCCATGGATTAGTGTCAGAGCATTGTCCATACAGTGCCGTAGGGCAGTGCCCATGCAGTCCCATGGGTCAATGCTGGGGCAGCGCCCAGGTATTGCCAGGGGTCAGTGCCAGGGCTGTGTCCATGCAATGCCATGGAGCAGTGCCCATCCAGTGCCATGGATCAGTGCTGGGGCAGTGCCCATATATTGCCAGGTCAATGTCCATCTAGTGCCATGGGTCAGTGTCGGGCAATGTCCATGCTGTACCATGGGGCAGTACCCATATAGTCCCCTGAGTCAGTGCCAAGGCAGTGCCCATGTATTGCCAAGGCAATGCCCACCCAGTGTGATGGGTCAGTGCCAGGACAGTGCCCATGTATTGCCAGGGCAGTACCCATCCAGTGCAATGGATCAGTGCTGGGGCAGTGTCCATGCAGTGCCAAGGGCCAGTGCTGGGGCAGTGCCTATGCTATATGGCAGTGATCACCCAAGTGTGACCACCCCTTCCCCCCACCCCCTCCAAGCGATGCGTGCAGTTGAGTTTCGTGGCAGGTCTGCTGGCCAGGCGCGTGCACTGAGAGATCAGTCACGATTCATGCCATTCGGCACACATGCCAGGGTGGGTGGGTTTTCTGATTCAGGAAGGGATGACTCCGGCTCAGTGGCCTGATAAATAAATATTAATGTATTCAAATGATGTTTCCGACATAGATCATCAGGAAACGTGCCTATTCATTGACTGGGGGGAGGTAACAGTTACGTCACACACATATGTCAGCATGAAACGTGATTTGGGAGTTCTCGTCAGAACATAAGAACATAAGAAATAGGAGCAGGTTTTCTGTTCCTGTTGATGAAACCTCCTGACAAAAACAGGATCAGAAAATCACAGCCGTGGTGTCCACTATTTGATGAGATTCCACAATTGAACAACCCTTGCTCAACAATCACCACTGTGCTGAAAATTACACTGACAACTGAAGTCAGATCATAGAATCCCTACAGTGCAGAAGGAGGCGATTTGGCCCATTTAGCCTGCACCAACCACAATCCCAACTAGGCTGTATACCCATAACCCCCACGTACCTACCCTGCTAATCCCTCTGACACTAAGGGCGCAATTCTCCATGGCAAATAAACCTAACCCACATATCTTTGGAGTGTAGAATAGCTTCACTGCAATGTTAATGTACGCCTACTTGTGGCACTAATAGATAAACTTAAAAACTAGGATAATGTTTTGACCAGTCAAACTCTCCCTGCTTGGTTTGAATGTTAGCTTGGCAGTTAACTGTTCCCTGATGCATTCTCTATGGCAATGCCTCCGTCCACTTGCTAATCAATCACCACTCTCCACTTATGCAGTATCAATTGCTTTACTGTTGATAAATTGTCTTGACGGTGCAGGACAAAAAAGCTTAGCCTCTCTCTTTTCTCATCAAGCCCTGTACAAACCAATTTGTATACTTGTATACCGGAAAAAAGTTTATAAAATTTACTTATTAGTGTCACAAGTAGGCTTGTTACGGTGAAAACCCCCTAGTCACCTTACTCCGGTACCTGTTCGGGTACACTGAGAGAGAATTCGACGTGGTCAATATATCTAACCAGCACGTCTTTCAGATTGTGGGAAGAAACTGGAGCACCTGGAGAAAACCCACGCAGACACAGGGAGAACATGCAGACTCGTGACCCGACCCGGGAATTGAACCTGGGTCCCTGGGCCCTGTGAGGCAGCAATACTAATCACCGTGCCACCATGCCGCCCCATGGAGGAGTGACAAAGACACAATTCAGGATATGTGTTAACTATAAGAACATAAGAAATAGGAACAGGAGTAGGCCATCTAGCCCTTCGAGCCTGCCCCGCCATTCAATAAGATCACGGCTTATCTGAAGTGGATCAGTTCCACTTTCCCGCTTTCTCCCCATAACCCTTAATTCCCCTGTCTATCAGAAACCTATCTATCCGTGACTTAAATATATTCAGCGAGGTAGCCTCCACCACTTCAACGGGCAGAGAATTCCAGAGACTCACCACCCTTTGAGTGAAGAAGTTCCTCCTCAACTCTGATCTAAACTGCCCCCCCCTTATCTTGAGGCTGTGCCCTCTAGTCCTGCTATCCTTTCTAAGTGGGAAGAATCTCTCTACCTCTCCCCTATCCATCCCCTTCATTATCTTATATGTCTCTATAAGATCCCCCCTCGTCCTTCTAAACTCCAACGAGTACAGACCCAGTCTATTCAGTCTCTCTTCATAGGCTAACCCCCTCATCTCTGGTATCAGCCTAGTGAACCTTCTCTGCACTCCCTCCAAGGCCAAAATATCCTTGGCTCCTATAACCCGACAACACCCCATTCCACAGCAGTGGAACATCTTCTATCTTCCAAGTTGTTGTTGCATGTGTGAATACCAGTTATCTGCAAATGAGTGGCACCTTTGTACTGTGAGCTCAGATCCCACCGGGTCCTGGCTGAGATTGACACAAACCAATTCGAAAACTTGTGACACTCTCGTTCTCTCCGTGCACCACTTCAAGTGAACTCATTAATGTATTTGCATAAATCCCAGTCTCCACCATGTCTGCGGCGAGCAAAAAATCATGTTAACAAGTGTGTTAAAAAAAAAATTAATGTGCAAGGGGAATTAAACCCATTACAGTAATTAGCGGGATGAGACTTCATCTCACCAGCCTGGGCCTCTCCGGGGTCCCACGTGTAAAAGAAAAACCTGCCACATTATTCAGTTCCCTCATGGCCTAATTTTATCCTGAAGTTCAGTCAGAAATATGCTTCAATTCAACAGAGGAATCAATAGATTAGACAAAGTGGTGCTTTAATAGATTACTCTGCACTTACATGGCTTGGAGCTGGAGAAGTCATTGTAGTTTTACCTGGTCTCAGTTTATTAGGAGGTATTTAAGCGTCAGAATTTACTTCAGGCCAACGTTACTTACTTTCCGCTCTTTCCTGTTACTGATGGGCGGCATGGTGGCACAGTGCTTGGCATTGCTGCCTTGCAACACCAGGAACCCAGGTTCGATTTTTAAAAAATTATTCATTTGTGGGACATGGGGATCGCTGGCTGGCCAACATTTACTGTCCATCCCTAGTTGCCCTTGATAAGGTGGTGGTGAGCTGCCTTCTTGAATCGCTGCAGTCCACGTGCTGTGGGTTGACCAACAATGCCATCAGGGAAGGAATTCCAGGATTTTGACCCAACGACTGTCAAGGAACGACGATGTATTTCCACATCAGGATGGTGAGTGGCTTGGAGGGGAACTTGCAGGTGGTGGTGTTCCCATTTATCTGCTGCCCTTGTCCTTCTAGGTGGAAGTGGTGATGGGTTTGGAAGGCGCTGTCTAAGGATCTTTGGTGAATTGCTGCAGTGCATCTTGTAGATAGTACACACTGCTGCTACTGAGCGTCAGTGGTGGAGGGAGTGGATGTTTGTAGATGTGGTGCCAATCAAGTGGGCTGCTTCATCCTGGATGGTGTTGTTGGAGCTACACACATCCAGGCAAATGGGGAGTATTCCATCACACTCCTGACTTGTGCCTTGTAGATGGTGGATAGGCTCTGGGAAGTCAGGAGGGGAGTTACTGGCCACAGTATTCCTAGCCTCTGATTTGTTCTTGTAGTCACTGTGTTTATGTGGTGAGTCCAGTTGAGTTTCTGGTCAATGGTAACCCCAAGAACAGTGGGGGATTCAGTGATGGTAACACCATTGAATGTCAAGGGATGGTAATTAGAGATTTCCAGCTTGGGTCACGGTCTGTGTGGAGTCTACACATTCTCCCCAAGTTGGTGTGGTTTTTCTCTAGTTTCCTCCAACAGTCTGAAAGACTTGCGGGTCTTGTGCTATAGCCATGCGGGGGTAAGTTTTTCACTCATAGGGTGGTGGGTGAGTGGAATTGGCTGCCGTCGATGGTGTGGTGGCAAATTTGATAGGGTCTTTTAAGAGACTTCTGGATGAGTACATGGGACTTAATAGGATTGAGGGTTATAGGTAAGCCTAGTAGGTAGGGATATGATCGGAGCAACTTGTGGGCCGAAGGGCCTGTTTGTGCTGTAGTTTTTCTATGTTCTATGTACCCAAACAGGCACCGGAGTGTGGCGACTTGGGGATTTTCACAGTAACTTCATTGCGGTGTTAATATGAACCCACTTGTGACACTAATATATAAACTTTAAACTTTTTTGAGCTTTAGGGGCAGGTTGTTAACATTGTGGAAGCCTAACCTACACCACTGGGTTAGTCAGCGCGAAGGAAAAGCTCCCTTTGTGGGAGCTTACTGAGAGGATATTAAGGTGAAATGATAAGCATCTGTTTTCTTGAGATCTCTAGCAGAAGATGGACCTTTGGCAAGTACTTTCCAGAGTGCTATGATTTTATAGTACGAGTAGATCTGGACTGTGCAGGGATCGAACCCTGTGCTATTGGCATTAATCTGATCCACATGTTAGACATCTAGTCGCCCAAGCTAACTGGCCCCCATGGAAGCCATCAGGCTCCAGTATTTAATTAGCTCACAGCAAACAGAATTTAAAAAGAACATTGTTTATGGACAAATAAACCTGTGGATTCAGCACGAGGAAGGGAGACAAAAAAAACTACAGTTTAGCTTAATCTTTGTCATTGGGGAAAGTATTAGAGTCCATTATAAAGGGATAATCTTGAGCTCACATTTGCCGTCCATGAGAATGCCAATGGGGGTTCAAGTTGTAGACACAAAATTTTATAAAATGAATGAATGAGTATGGGGTATTCCTCACAATATGGTAGATATGTTATTTTAGAAAGAGATATATGAAGATCTTATGGTAGGTCCTTTTCCTCTGAAGCAAAATTTTCAGGGGTGGCATAGTGGCATTGTCACTAGACTAGCAATCCAGAGACCCAGGGTAATGCTGTGGGGACACAGGTTCAAATCCCACCATGGCAGATGATTACATTTGAAATTAATAAAAATCTGGAATTAAAAGTCTCATGATGACCATGAAACCATTGTCAATTGTAAAAAACAAATCTGGTTCACTGAGGGAAGGCAATCAGCCATCCTTACATGGTCTGGCTTACATGTAACTCCAGATCCACAGGAATGTGGTTGACTCTCAGCTGCCCTCCAAGGGCAACTAGATATGGGCAATAAATGCTGGCCAGCCAACGCCTTTTGGCCTACATGCGATCCACAGCAATGCAGTTGACTCTTAAATGCTTTTGCAGGCAGTGGCACCCACATCCCGCGAACGAATTTAAAAACAAATCCCCCTCAGGGTTTGATAGACAAGGAAGGTGCGTTCTTCAAATTGGTTGAGTAACAGTCAGCAAATACTTTCAACACATGCCAAAGGCAGCTGGGAAGAGCAGGAGTGACCCCCCATCCACCATGTGATGGAGAGCAAAGTGGTGATCTTATCATCGCTATCCGTAGCTCCACACTACAAGATGCATGTGCGTGTTGCCAAGGAAACCCGGACTCCCCAAGCGAACCGTAACACCGCCACCACATACTTTTAGCTGGCTCACTTCATCTCCCGAGGCAGATCGCGGGGTGGCAAAATCCCAGCCTAAGACACACACGATATTCTGCTAAGATGTGGATCTGGGCTGTAGGTGTCAGAGTCTAATTGCTGCTAAGTAAAGGTGAGGCCGCTCAGATTTAGGCGAGGCACGGTGAGGTACAGTGGTTAGCACTGCTGCCTCACGGGACCTGGGTTCAATTCCAGCCTTCCCTACTGTAGGAATTCTATGAACTTCTGTAATTTCACTGTAGCGTAGAGGATGCTTAACACTTCTTGGTCTCAGTTCAGTGACTTTTTAAAAAATTGCGTCGGTAACCAAGTGTGATGCCTGGGCTGTTTTATTTGGAGGGTGATTGATGCAAATTGGACACATGATTTCTTATTTTTGAAGTGTAATGTGAAATATTTCTCCTGCTGTGTAGCATCCCTGGATATTAAAGGGAGTAGCTACAGAAATTGTGGATGCACGGATCCTAACCCCAGAGGATTGGAAAACTGCTAATGCCTTATTTAGAAAGAGAGGCAGTCAAAAAAAAGTCGATAGGCCAGTTAGCTTAACTTCTGTCATGGGGAAAATGTTTGAGTCCAATATAAAGTGGGGGATCTTAAGCTCACACTTGCCGTCTGTCAGAATGCCGGTGGAGGCTCAAGTTGCGGAAGTCGCAGTTCTTGCCGGCGAGATCGCAATTTCGGATTTTCTCCACCCTTCATCATCAGGCTCACACTCATCGCGGGATGGCACAGTGACACAGTAGCCAGCACTGCTGCTGCACAGTGTCAGGGACCCGAGTTCGATTCCCACTTGGGTCACTGTCTGTGCGAAGCTTGCACATTCTCCTCGTGTCTGCGTGGGTTTCCTCTGGGTGCTCCGGTTTCCTCCCACAGTCTGGAAAATGTGTGGGTTAAGTGCATTGACTGTGGCAACTAGGGGAATTTCACAGTAGCTTTATTGCAATGTTAATGTAAATCTTACTTGTGACTAATACATAAACTTTATAAGTTTATGTATTAATACATAAACTTATAATGTTTATGTATTAATACATAAACTTTACAAAATTGTTTTAGATGAATTTGAATGTATTTAAATATTATTAACTTGCTCCTCGCCAGATACTGCGTCCCCCCTCCTCTTCCCCACCATATACTGACATGTCGGTGCAGTTTGCAAGAGGTTCACACAGAGGTGAGCCTGTCACAGAAGCCTCCCGGGGCTGGGGGAGAGGTGGGGTGGGTGGGTCAAAGCTGAGTATAATCCCTGTGGCACAGTGGAACAGTGGTTAGCACTGCTGCCTCACAGCGCCAGGGATCCGGGTTCCATTCCCAGCCTCAGGTGACTGTCTGTGTGGAGTCTGCCTGGGTCTCCTCCAGGTGCTCCAGTTTTCTCCCACAGTTCAAAGAGATGTGTGGGTTGGGTTGATTGGCCATGCTAGGTTGCAGTTTAGTTGTCAGCAGGATTAGTAGGGTAAATGCATGAGGTTACAGGGATAGGGCGTGGGTGGGATTGTTGTTGATACCAGCCTGATGAGCCAAATGGCCTCCTTCTGCACTGTAGGAGTTCTATGATTCTATGACTCAGTAGCGTAGACGCTGGGAGGTTGTTTCACTGGTCGGGGAATCTAAAGGTGGGGGCGCAGTCTCAGAATAAGGGACTGATTGTTTAGATGTGGGAAAAAGAGATTTTTTTTCCCATGGAGGATTATGAGACTTTGGAATTCTCAGCCACAGAGAGTTGCAGATGTTCCATCTTGAATATGGTTAAGGCTGGGATGGATGGATTTTTCATCTTTCAGGGAATTAAGGGACACAGAGAGAGAGCGCAAAAATGGAATTGAAACCCAGGATCAGCTATTATCACATTGAATGGCAGAACAAGCTCGATGGGCCAAATGGTCTATTCAAGCTGCTATTTTTATGTAGAAAGATCCACCACACTATCTAATATAATGAAATAGATGCATATTATATCACATTAACATTCCTTAGTATCACAAGCTTATTAAGATGGAATGCTATCAAGTGTTAATTGATTTTATGTCTGATTTTGATTTACCTGATTTGTACCCAGAACTTGGCTGAATCTGGGGATAAGAATGATGATCCAATGCTAATTCAGTTCCTGTAATCCATTTCCTGAACACAGGTCTGTGTCAATGTGACAAGATAAGGCCATGAGGAATTTCAAGTGTGCATGATTATGCATTGCTCGAACACAATTGTTAGGGCTCTGAAGAATAACTGAGTAGCCTGATTGCCATTTATTATATTGGTCTCGAAAGATGATCTCCTGTTTTCACCTCTTGAAAATTAAGTAATCTAATCTATGCTTTTGGATCTAATTTATTTTTGCTTCTGTGTAACTTTACTTGTTAGAATAAACTTGATTAATGATATTTAGCCTGAGCCATATGCTTTTCCAGCTCGATGTTGTTGTTGTTTCAGAGTTATGGAGGGCACAGTATATAAACATGTGCCAATTCTGCTCCATACACAATCCTATAGAAGGGTTCACAGTTTATCCCATGGCATATTCTGTCATGTTTATTAAGCTTAAGGTTTAATTTTGGGCTAAAGTAAGTATGCAGAATTGTTTATTGAAGCAGATACTGCAGCACACAAATAAAACACCCTGATAATGACTTGAATTGTAGCAAAACCTACCTAGAAGGGTTTCTCCTGCATCCTTGACGCACATTGGCTGCAGTTTATAATTAGTCAGTCGAAATATCCAGCAAAAAATAGGCATACTTTCAAATGGGAAAATGGCCACCTTTTTGCTGCCACCCAGGTTTGGAGATCGCAATCTCTTACGTGCACTGAATATGTACACATGTAGTGCACTGGGAGATCAGGGTGCATGTGCAATAGTGCACTCTAGCGGTCTGCAGCTGGCTTTCTGGCATGAATAGACTCTGTCCACTTCCCCTGATGTCGCGAATTGCATTTGGGATAATTTTTTTCTCTAAGATAGGGGAGCTTGACCAAAAAATGGGAACAATTCTCTCCTATTTTCATGCTTGTTCATAATTTAGAATCTATTTGGTGAGATTGCACCCTCCCCACCCCCATATCTAGAAATTTTCCTTTCTCACTTATCCAGCAGGGTAAGGTGGCACCAGCTCCCCCATCGTGGTGAGATGCCCACTATTTCCCAGCAGGGCGAGGTGTCACCAGCTCATCCAGCAGGTTGGGGTAGTACCAGCTCCCCCAACAGGGTGAGGTGCCCCCAGTTTCCCAGCAGGGTGAGGTGGTACCAACTCCCCCAACGTGGTGAGGTACCCACTATTTCCCAGCAGGGTGGGGTGTCACCAGCTCATCCAGCAGGTTGGGGTGGTACCAGCTGCCTCAGCAGGGTGAGGTGCCACCAGCTTCCCCAGCAGGCTAAGGGTGGTACCAACTGTCCCTGCAGGGCTAAGTGGCAACAACTCCCAGCAGGCCTGAGGTGGCTCCTCCTTGAGGGAGACAACAGCTTCCCAACAGGCCTAGGCAGCACCAGCTCAACAGCAGGCAGAGTTGGCAAAAGGTTTGCCAACAAGGCTGAGATGGTACTGGTTCTCAAGTAGGGTAAGGTGGCAGCAGATTCCTAGCTGGTGAGTTTTATACTTCTGGATTTCCAAAGCTGTGCCCACAAGCAAAGGTGATAAAATGGACACAACTTGATGACACAACTGGTGCCACATTACGCATGCACAGGGATTAATCTCCCTGGATGATCTGGGCTGGTGCTGTCACTTCCTCTCATGCAAAGTCACACAAGGATGTTTTTGTGCCTTCTCATTTCAATTATTCCCTGACTGACTCACCTCGTCTCTTCCACTCTCGTCAACCTTGTATACTTTCCCAGTAGCTTTTCCCAGACTAGGTAAACTCTTACCCTGTTGTTCTTCTAGTTAGGATTCAGGGAGACCAAGAGCTGTGTGCAGCTTCCCAGGGTTTACCCTGCTAAATCCAGCTATTTTGTGCTGTTGCTGACATCAAAGCCAGTTACCTGCTGAGCTCCAGTTTTGCTACTGTTTTAGAAGCTGCGAACTGGGGAGGCTGTCAACGAGAGTTAAGCTCCTGGAACCCTACTGCCGAAGCACCTTGTAACAACTCATCAAACACCTCAGCAAAACAATAGTCTTCAGTGCAACTCCAAGAATTCATACTAGTTGTCCTGTGCATCAATGACTTCTTTGCAATTTCTGATGGCACAGTTTTAGCACTGCTGCCTCACAACGCCAGGGACCCGGGTTCGATTGCAGTCTTAGGTGACTGTTTATATGAAGTTTTCATGTTGACCCCCCCATCTGTGTGAGTTTCCTCTGCATACTCCGGTTTCCTCCCACACTCCAAAGATGTTAGGTGGACTGGCCATGATAAATTGTCCCTTAGTGTCCAAAGATATAACTTGAGGGGGCTAGCAGGGTAAATAAGTGGGATTATGGGGATAGGACCTGTTTTTGGTATGGTTGTTGGTGATGACTCGATAGGCCAAATTACCTCCTTCTGCACTGTAGGAATTCTATGATTCTTCGGATAAAATATACAGTGCAGAACGAGGCCATTCAAGTCTGCACCAACCACAATCCTACCCAGGCCCTATCCCCATTTCCCCTAGCTAATCCCCCTGACACTGAGTGGTAAATTTAGTGTGGCCAATCCACCTAACTCACGCAGACACGGGGAGAATGTACAAAGTCCATACAGACAGTGACCCAAGCTGGGAATTGAACCCAGGTCCCTGGTGCTGTGAGGCAGCAGTGCTAACCACTGTGCCACCCAAGGATGGCAAAGGGAAACCCTGGAATCTGAGGTTAGGTGGGTTAGCCATTCTAAAATGCCCTTTCGTATCCCAAGATGGACAGGTTACGGGGATTTGCCATCCTAAATTGCCTCTTAGTGTTCCAAAATGGATAGGTTAGGAGGATTGGCAGGGTAAATGTGCGGAGCTATGGGGATGGACCTGGGTAAGATGCTCTATCAGAGAGTCGGTACAGACTCGCTGGGTCTAATGGCCTCCTTCTGCACTGTAGGGATTCTGTGAAAAAAAACCATTGATCCGTCATTTGTAAGGTGGAATGAGAAACATGTTCAATTTGTTGTGTACAGATGCAGCCCAGGGAACACTGTGCAAATCTTCCTTCAATTGCTAACAATTTTACTGATCCAAAATTAATACAATACAAAATCCTTAAAGGTTAGTCAATGACAAATGCCAATTATATTCTGCTTCTGTTAGCTATTAACTAGATCTCAGATCCACGATAAGCAGAGTAAAGGGGCTGTGCATTCTATAACAGCCCCACTGTCCGTCAATCCCTACATACCCGAGCTGGCTTTAAAATTCTAATTAAATTCTCGAGTTTGTGATCGGTAATGTTTGCGTACAATCTGATTTGATTTGATTTATTATTGTCACGTGTATTAACATGCAGTGAAAAGTGTTCTTTCTTGCACGCAATACAGACAAAGCATACCATTCATAGAGTGCGCATGGGAGAAGGAAAGGAGAGGGTGCAGAATGTAGTGTTGCAGTCATAGCGACGGTGTAAAGAAAGATCAGCTCAATGCGAGGTAGGTCCATTCAAAAGTCTGATGGCAGCAGGGAGGAAGCTGTTCTTGAGTCAGTTGGTATGTGTCCTCAGAATTTTGTATCTTTTCCCCAACGGAAGAAAGTAGGAGAGAGTATGTCCAGGTTAGTGGGGTTCTTGATTATGTTGGCTGCCTTTCCAAGGAATGGGAAGTGTGCACAGAGTCAATGGATAGGAGGCTGGTTTGAGTGATGGACTTGGTTATGTTCACAACTATAAGTAGATTTTTTGCGGTCTTGGACTGAGCAGAAGCCATGCCAAGCTGTGATACATGTGGAAGGATAGCGCATCTGTAAAAATTGGTGAGATTCGTAGTGAACATGCCAAATTTCCTTAGTCTCTTGAGAAAGTAGAAGCCTAGGTGGGCTTTCATAATTATAGCGTCAGCGTGGAGAGATCAGGACAGATTGTTGGTGATCTGGGCACCGAGAAACCTGAAGTTGTCGACCATTTCCACTTCATCCCCATTGATGTAGACAGGGGCATGTTCTCCACTACATTACCTAAAGCTGATGACTATCTCCTTCGTTTTACTGACATTGAGAGAGAGATTATTGTCATCGCATCATTCCACTTGTCTTTCCTATACTCTGTCTCGCCCTTGTTTGAGATCTGGCATATTAGGTGATGTCATCACCTACACGATGCTGTAATTACCTGGCACGCGGCCTGTATTTGGTAATCCATCGTTTATGCAAATTCTTGGACAGTTATGACATTGTCCAAGAGCATGTTACAGGAATGAATTCAGAGATGAATCAGCGTGATGAACTTGCGGTGTTGTTGTACCCTGACTTTCGATGTGTCATACACTCGGTGGACCTGGCTGAGGGTACACGTGAATCCAAACTTTGAAGGTGACGAAGACAGATATAGATGAGAAAAAAAACATATACCAAATCATTCATCCAGAGAGACCCTAGCATTTGCACATTGTAGCGTCCAACTGTTTCCAGAGTTTTTGCCTTGAAGCTCTCTGAATCTGTACGGCCTTTGTCTACTCATGAAGTTTAGCTTAAAGTAAGAATTGGGCTAACTTTTGCGGTATCCCCAACAATCACATAAATTGAGAGGATCTTTGAATCATAGAATCCCTCCAGTGCAGAAGGAGGCCATTCAGCCCATCGAGTCTGCACTGACAACAACCCCAATCCTTGTAATCCCATGTATTTACCCTGCTGATCCCCCTCACACAAAGGGTCAATTTAGCATGGCCAATTAACCTCACTCACTCAGCTTTGGGGCGTAGGAGGAAACCGGAGCACCCGGAGGAAAGCCACGCAGACACAAGGAGAACATGCAAACTCCACATACACAATCACCCATCGCCAGAATTGAACCTGGGTCTTTGGTGCTCTGCAGTGCTAACCACCGTGCTGTATAAACGCATTTCATTTTCTCTTGCCGGGGAAGAACTAAATGGTGTGAGGAGGCAACTTTGCCTGTATTACACAGTGGCACAGAATTCCACGGACTGCAATGGCATCTGTTTGCAGGAATAGCAGCAAACACTGAGTTGGAACACAACTGGAAGGGAGTTTATTCCACTTCCACTTTGGGATGAATAGGCTCCAAGCTCTGTGCACAGTCCTGTGGCAAGCTGATGCTGGAGTCCTCTCTGCCCTTTGACTGTGGCTGCAGACTGTCTGCTAGGCCTCCTGCCCATCAGCCTTCACCCCCATCAAAGTCCTCATCAGAGCAGAGAGTGCCCCCTTGCCAGGGTGAAGGCCATGTCGAATCATAGGGTCGCACAGCACGGAGAAGGCCCTTCGGCCCATCGTGTCTGCACAGACAATAACAACCACTCAATCCCATTTTCATGCACTTGTCCCATATCCTTGAATGCTATGACATTTCAGGCGCTCATCCAAATACTTTTTAAAGGTTGTAAGGTTTCCGGCCTCCACTACCTTCCTGGGCAGCGCATTCCAGATTCTCACCATCCTCTGAGTGAAAATTCTTTTTCTCAAATCCCCTCTGGATCTCTGGCCCCTCAGTCAAGGGGAACAGCTGCTTCCTGCTCACCTTGTCCATATCCCTCATAATCTTATTCATCTCAATCATGTCCCCCTTTTCTGCTCTAGACAAAACAATCCAAGCCTACCTCTCCTTATAGCTCAAATGCTCCATTCCAGGCAACACCCTGGTGTATCACCTCTGTACCCTCTCTAGTGCCCACTGCCTCAACATGTAAAGATCTTGCCCTCCATGTTGTTCGGTAAACTGCGTGCAATGCCAGCATCTGAGAGCGAGCGTCAGATTTTGACTTGATTTATTATTGTCACATGTATTAACATACAGTGAAAAGTATGGTTTGTTGCATGCTGTACAGACAAAGCATACAGTTCATGTAGAAGGAAGGGAGTGTAGAATGTAGTGTTACAGTCATAGCTAGGGTGTAGAGAAAGATCAACTTAATGTGAGGTAGGTCTATTCAAAAGTCTGACGGCAGCAGGGAAGAAGCTGTTGTTGAGTTGGATGGTGCGTGACCTCAGACTTTTGTATCTTTTTCCTGATGGAAGACGGTGGAAGACAGAATGTCCGGGGTACGTGGGATCCTTAATTATGCTGGCTGTTTTAAGATCATAAAATATAGGAGCAGAATTAGGCCACTCGGCCCATCGAGTCTGTTCCGCCATTCAATCATGGCTGATAATTTTCTCATTCCCATTCTCCAGCCTTTTCCCCATAACCCCTGATCCCCTTATTAATCAAGAACCTATTTATCTCTGTCTTAAAGACACTCAGTGACCTGGCCTCCCCAGCCTTCTGCGGCAAAGAGTTCCACAGATTCACCACTCTCTGGCTGAAGAAATTCCTCCTCATCTCTGTCTTAAAGGATCATCCCTTTAGCCTGAGGTTGTGTCCTCTGGTTCTAGTTTTTCCTACTAGTGGAAACATCCTCTGCACATCCAATCTATCCAGGCCTTGCAGTATCCTGTAAGTTTCAATAAGATCCCCTCTCACCCTTCGAAATTTTTGCTGAGGCAGCAGGAAGTGTAGACAGAGTCAATGGATGAGAGGCTGGTTTGCGCGATGGATTGGGCTACATTCACGACCTTTTGTAGTTCCTTGCGGTCTTGGGCAGAGCAGGAGCCATAGCAAGCTGTGATACATCCAGAAAGCATGTTTTCTAAGGTGCATCTGTAAAAGCTGATAATAATCTGTAATAGCTGACAGCAACCCCTCTTAATACCTTATTTTTCTTTCCACTACCTGGTCATGGTTCATTTCCTGGGTATCTGTAAGGGGCAATGATTGGGTTGTGTTGAGGGGAGTCGGGTGGTGGGCACAGTAAGTGGGAGGGGGTATGGATGCATGCATACACTATCTGCAGCTTGTAAATCACAAGAAGGGAAAATGGTAAATGAAAAGGAAGATTAGGTATGAGACCGTACTCACCCTCAATGGTTTCAGTTCCACCACTGATCACAAACTCAGTTAGAGTCCCACACAAGAACCCTAAAAACTTGTCTTTATTCAGAGGAGGCCGTGATGCAATGGTATTGTCACCGGACTAGTAATCTAGAGACCCAGGGTAACATTCACAGTAGATGGTGAAATTTGAATTCAATAAAAATCTGGATTCAAAAAGTCTTATGATGACCATGAAACCATTGTTGATTGTCGGAAAAAGCCATCTGGTTCACTACTGCCCTTCAGAGAAGGATATCTGCCATCCTTACCCGGGCTGGCCTATATGTGACTCCAAAGCCACAGCAATGTGATTGGCTCTCAACTGCCCTCAGGCACCTAGGGAAAGACTCTTAGCATTGATAGCCATGGCTATCTGTTCCCAATGCCTTTTGAGCTTGTCTGGAAAGTCTGCTGGCCTCCCGTGGTTCGATTACATCTTTCCTCCACTTCATCAACTCGACCAAGATCTCCAGATCTGTGTCGGAAAATCATGGATTCCGCTCTCTCCCAGGGATGCAGCATCATTCAATATCCCTCCAGCTTATAATCGGCTCTGAAACATCTTCCAACACTTGCTGCAACCACGAGAAGAGCAGTCTGGCTTTGAGTAGTGTGCATTATCTTTAAATTATTCTTTTCATTCAATCATAGGACATGGGTGTCGCTGGCCAGCATTTCTTGCCCCTTCCTAGTTGCCCTTAAAACTGAGTGGTTTGTAGGTCATTTCAGAGGGTCGTGGCTGTGGGTCTGGAGTCACATGTAGGCCAGACCGGGTAAGGACGGCAGATTTCCTTCCCTAAAGGACATTAGTGAACCAGATGGGTTTTTCCGACAATCGACAATGGTTTCATGGTCTTAATTCCAGATTTTTTTTTAATCGAATTCAAATTCTACCATCTGCTGTGGCAGGATTCAATCCTTGATCTCCAGAACATTAGCTGAGTTTCTGGATTAACAGTCCAGTGATAATTCCACTAGGACATGGCCACTCACTGGCACGGTCAGTATTGGCTGCGTCTATTTTCTATTTTCCCTTCTGACATGCGGCGCTCTGCAATTATCTTGATTCATTCATTTATGAGTGTTGCCGGCAAGACCAGCAATTATTGCTCATCCCTAATTGCCCTTAAATTGCTGCTGAATCTCATCTCGCATTGTTCTACCCACTTGCACATTCTGTCTCCATGCTGTGTAATCTCTCAGCTGACAATTCCACCACCTTTCCCAGTTTGGTTTCATCTGAGCGTATCGGTTTCCTCTTTGTAAATCCTGATCAACTCTATAAATCAGTTTGAATTGTACGACCCAGTAACCTCTTCCATCTGATATTCCTTTCCCCTCCTTCAGCCGTTCCATTCCAAGGGGTTTTTCAGAATCCCAACCGCTTGTAGTTTAATTAATCGCCCCCTCGGAAGGTAAGGTAATTGAAATGGCTTCAATGAGATCCACAATGTGCCTCTGTTAGAACAAGAGCTCCCCGATTGAGTTAAATGACCAATCCAGGAGCCTTGCATGGGGAGTATCCGGATTAACGGCACTCAAGGTCTGGAATCTTACCACCTCCCACCGCAGTGAATGGAGATTTGCCTGGTCGCCGGATTCTCCAGCCTCTCCGCAGTGGGAGTGTGGCATGGACGGGTGGTAAGATTGCACCCAGGGTGTATACTCTGTACAGGGAAGTATCTGTCTGAATATTACTATTATAAATAGATCTGGATTTGGTGAAGGGGCACCTGTCTCGGTGGAATTATTTCTGTCATGCCTCAGTTGCCATCCCTGGCATCAGGCACCCAGTCTTTACTATCCAAGACATCCTCATGTTTCAGGGTTTTCTCCTTGAGGCCACATCAGCACAAAAGAACTTGCATTTTATTAAAGATGTATAAAAAATAAATTTTGCTCTGCACTGCACTCTGAAACAGTAGGAAGATCCGTGGGCAGCGTAGGTACAGTTGCGATTAGTCTCAGTCAGGGGGTTTTAATTGGACATGGAATATTTTTCAAAAATCTGGGCACTTGCTTTCTCCTGCAAAACTCATGTCTACCTCACGCTGTGTGTTTCGACCATGCTGACTTCATTTAAAGTGATGGCCTAGTGGTATTATCGCTAAACTATTAATCCAGAAACTCAGCTAATATTCATGGAACCTGGGTTCAAATCCCGCCACAGCAGGTAGTCAAATTGGAATTCAGTACAAAGTATCTGGAATTAAGAGTCTAATGATGACCATGAAAACATTGTCGATCATTGGAAAAACCCATCTGGTTCACTAATGTCCTTGAAGGAAGGAAATCTGCCATCTTTACCAAGCCTGGCCTACATGTGACTCCAGAGCCACAGCAATGTGGTTGACTCCCAACTGGCCTCCAAGGGTTACTAGGGATGGGCAATAAATGCTGGCTATGCAGCGACGCCCATATCCCAAGGATGAATGAAAGAAACCTTTAATGATGGGTGGGATTTCCCGGATTCTCTGCGGCCTGTTGTCCAGTGGTGGAGAAGGCTCGCCATTGGCCACTGGCGAGAGCATCCGAGGGTTTGCCTACGTCTGTGGCATTTTGCGCGGCTCACCCACCCTGCCACGGGACCGGAAGATTCCACCAGCGGGACGGAGTGGAAAATCCCACCCGACGTCTTTTTAGCGCCCCTCTCCTCGGGGCCTGCATCGACGCTTCACATTACGACAGCACCTGACGCATACAATGCATGAGCCTAGAATTCAGCATGGAGCTAATAAAAGGTATTAGTCAGCGTTTAAAAGGTAGGATTTCCCTGAGGGTTATGTGCTTTAACTGCCGACAGGGGGAAAGCATTAAAGATGCAAACCGCATTGCATCCTCAATTGGTTTTTTTTTTAACAGGTATATTTATTGAAGAAGATATGGAGATTGTGGTGCGTAAGTGAATCTGTGCACAGATGGTTACCATGGATACAAGGTCAGATTATGGATCGCGAATCTGGAAACTGAAGCGACATTAGGCCAGCCTCGTGTCGTCCCTCAGTAATCTTTATAGCAATCCCTGGAGCACAGAACACTGGGAAACTTGAAGCAGACAATTACTGTATTATTATTCAACTGTTACAAGGGGAAACTATATTCACATTTTCATTCGGAGCTGTATTAGAAATGTATAAAGCTCTGATCATTCAGATAAAGGTTGTAGAATCTCTGAGCAACATTTCCCGGGATAGGTTTGCGAAGGGATTTGTCGGTCATTCGATCCTCTGTTGATGTATTTTCTTTTTGAACGGTGATGTTTAATTAAAAGGAAGTGCGGTGCAGGCCTCTCTCTCCTTGCCACTGAGCTGTTCAATCACTTCTTGTAGCAGCTCTGCTGCTCCCTCTGTCCGCTGCTGTCAGGAAGGTTATAAACCTGAGTCATCGCCGTGGGAACCTGCCTCGTTTGCCTACTCCGGTTAGTGGTCTAAATCTCCAACACCATCCCGTCTTCCTCCACTGCCGCTCAAGACCTTTTATGAGAAGAGGGTTATGCACGGTTACCAGGCTCTTAAAAGAAATTGAACTAAAAACCAGTGGGCGTTGCCGCAAGTGGAGGCAGGTTGAAGTTTTTCGTCTTGCACTCATCAGAGCACTTTAGGAGAGTGGCAACTTAAGGAGAAAACAACGATTTGCACTGTATGAGGAGAGTGCTGCTTGGTTGGCAAGTGGTTGCCAGCCTGCCCCCAGTCAGAGTCCACTTGCCACCTAATGTCATCCAGTGTCAGGGGGATTAACAGGCTAAACGCATGAGGTTACGGGCATAAGGGCCTGGGTGAGATTGTTGTCAGTGCAAACTTGATGGAGTGAATGGCCTCTTCTGCACTATGGGGATTCTAGATTTGAGATTCTAGATCTTGTCATGCAAGGGCAAGGTCCTTAAAGGGTAGACAAAGTACAGGCAGACAAAGTTGTATAGAAGGCATATGGAATGCTCTCCTTCATTGGCAATATCCAAGAGCTTCATGCTTCTAGGTTTCCAGATCGCCAACAACCTGTCCTGGTCCCTCCACTCCAATGCTATAGACAAGAAAGCCTACTCATCATTCTACTTGCTCAGGAGGCTAAGGAAATTCGGCATGTCCACTACGACTCTCACCAACTTGTACAATGCACCAGAGAAAGCATTATTTTCAGGTATACCACAGCTTGGTATGGCTCCTGCTCTGCCCAAGACCACAAGCAACTGTAAAGGGTTGTGAATGAAACCCAGTTGATCACGCAAACCCAGCCTCCCACCCATTGACTCTGTCTACACTTTCTGCTGCCTCAGAAAAGCAACCAGCATGATCAAGGACCCCACGCACCTGGACATTCTCTCTTTCACCTTCTTCCATTGGGAGAAGAATACAAAAGTATGAGATCATGTACCAACTGACTCAAGAACAGCTTCTTCCCTGCTGCCATCAGACTCTTGAATGGACCTAAATTATATTAAGTTGATCTTTCTCTACACCTTAACGATGACTGTAACACTACATTCCTTTCCTTCTCCCCTATGTATTCTATGAAATGTATGCTTTGCCTGTGTAGCACACAAGAAACAATACTTTTCACTGTACCCCAATACTGGTGATAATAATAAGATAAATCAAATCAAAAATCCACAACCGGAGTATTGTGTGAAGTCACCTCATAACAAGAAGGACTTAATTGCTCTGGAGAGAGTGCAGAGATTTACTCGAAAGTTACCATGGCTGGAGAATGGTAGCTACGAGGAGAGATTGGATCAGAGAAATCTGAGGGGTGACATGGCTGAGGTATGCAGAATTGTCAGGGATAGCGAGAGAGTAGACAGAAGGAACCTGGCAGAGAATTCAAAAAACAGGGGTCATAGATTCAAGCAGAAGGATTAGAGGGGACGCGACAAAAAAACTTTCTCATGCAGAGGATGGTGGGTGTCTGAAATTCACTGCCTCGGTTGGTGGTGGAGGCAGAGACCCTAAAATCATTTAAAAAGTACCTGGATCTGCACCTTAAATAGGGTAAGTTGCAGGGCTAGGGCCATGAGCAGGAGGATGGGATTAGAAAGGGCACCTGGGTACCTGTGGGTCAGCATGGACAAGATGGGCTGAATGGCCTCCTTCTGCGCTGTATCACTTCTATGACCCTTTGTCTCTGTTTTCAGCAATACTCAAGTTCTGTACCACCAAACAATTATTGAAAAATAAATGATGGGAATAATCATAGAATCTTTACAAAAGGAGGCCATTCAGCCCATCGTGTCTGCACCAACCACAATCCCACCCAGGCCCTACCCGCTCAAAACCCTGCATTTACCCTACCTAGTCACCCCAACACTAAGGGCCAGTCCACCTAACCTGCACTTCTTTAGACCTCGGGAGGAAACCAGTGTGCCTGGAGGAAACCCACGCAGACACAGGGAGAACATACAAACTCCACGCAGACAGTGGCCCAAGTCGGGAATCAAGCTGAGCGCCCTGGCGCTGTGAGGCAGCAGTGTGAACTCCTGTGCCAACATGCTGCCCTGTGATGTTTAGGTTTACATTCACGCTGTAATGAAGTTACTATGAAAATCCCCTAGTCGTCACACTCCGGCGCCTGTTTGGATACACTGAGGGAGAATTAAGCATGGCCAATGCACCTAACCAGCACATCTTTGGACATGATGAAGAATGTGTCAGTATTGGAGAACTATACTGTCTTTCTCTGTTTTTAAGCCCATAAACACTACCATCAATCATAGATTACATCCAGACTCTATGTCACTCTATTCCAGCACATTAATTCACTGTAACTCCCATCTCAAGAAGCACAGTCCACTACAAGGAGAAGTTTGAATCCAAGAGAGTGCACAGTTCTGTGGGGTGTCTCAGAGTTCTGGGGTGGTGGTGTTGGGGCAGAGTGCTGACAATGCAGAAGCACTCATGGGAAAAACATGTAAACTTCTCAAATTCCCATCTAGCCTCTGTGTACAACTGGACCAGAAGACTTACTGGGACTCACATTCGTTATTGATGGAAAGTTCAACATCAGTCTTAGTTGGAATCTCTGTCGAGCTTCTGGCGGATTTTCAGTGTTAAATTTCAGATGAATATTGCCGGTGCACTACTCATCCAACTTGATCGGAAAATGTGTCAACCTCAGGAGCCATGCTGAGATAAGATGAGATAAAGTTCTATGTGTATATTTATGACTCCACTTTGCAAAAAAACTGCCCACATTGATTTTTAAAAACATACACTACTTTTAAATTCCTTCAACTACTCAATTGCTTATAAAAGCAAACATTCCATTCAAGCACTTAATCCCTTCTGAAGCAAGTATTTGTATTCATGTCAAAGGAGCTATCAAACAAATTGTGAACTGACAGGCACCCCACTGTGATAATGATAGATTGTGAAATCAGTCATGTAGTCTTATAATGATAATCTTCAGACTTCTGTCAACATACAGAGTGAAATTACAAGCTCTCATTTTTATTCAGATTTCCTTAATTTAAAGGTCAGGTGATTTAAAATCCTGGAAATCTTGGCGGGTTCACAGAGTTTTATCCTTTTTTAACACTGTGTGTACCAGTGAAAGTGATGGATTCTGATTTTGTGCTTTGAGAATCTGGGCTGTAGTGCCATTTTGGCTAAGCTGGAGATATTTTCCATCCAACCAAAACTCAGGCCTGTGTTTGTGCTCGACCTTTTTCCGTGATGCCTAGATTAATGGGGAGATAGTAAGGGTGCAGAGGAGTTTGGGAGTTGACCCAAAAAGATGGGAGCCTCGTTGATCTTAACAATTTTAAAACCAAGGCCTATGTATCCAAAGATATATGGTTTAGGTTGATTGGCTGTGCTAAATTGCACCTTAGTATCCCGGGTTGCATAGGTTAGAGGGATTAGCGGGGTAGATAGATGTGGTCACGCAAATAGAGCCCAGGTGGGATTGTTGTTGGTGCAGACTTGATGGGCTGAAAGGCCTTGTTGTGCACTGTAAGATTATTATGATTCTATCTCTGCTTGTACAAAGTACAGAGTTGTTTGTCCTACACTCCAGGGTTTGAAGAATGACAATTACGAGTGAATTGATCATTCATATTGAGAAATTCTAACCTGACACTGGGGTTAAGGGATATTCTTAGGACAGAGTAGGGAAAGGTTTACTCTATGTTTACCCAGTGACACGCTGAAGCAAGGAGCACTTGAGACTGACATGCACAACTGGGGAGACGGTGGTAATGTCACAAGGTGGTTTGCCAATCAAGCCTGGATGTTGTCAACTTCTTGGGTGTTGTTGGAGCTGCATCTATTCAGGAAAATTGGAGACTATTCCATCACATTCCTGACTTGTGCCTTGCAGATGGTGGACAGGTTTGGGGGAGTCAAGAGCTGAGTTATTCACCTAAGGATTCCTGGCCTCAGATCTGTTCTGGCAGTCACAGTATTTATATGTTTAGTCCAGTTCAGTTTCTGGTCAATGGTAACTTCTGGGATGTTAGTAATGGGGAATTCAGCAATGGTAATGCCTCAGAATATCAAGGGGTGATGGTTAGACCCTCTCTTATTATAGATGGTCATTGACTGATACTTGTGTGGCGTAAATATTACTTGCAACTTGTCAGCCCAATCCAAGATATTGCCTAGATCTTGCTGCATTTGAATGTGGACTGCTCCAATATCTGAGGAGAGGCAAACCCATACTGAACGTTGTGCAATCATCCCCACTTCTGTCCTTATGATGAAAGGAGGTCATTGATGAGGCAGCTGAAGATGTTTGGGATGAGAACACTACCCTGAGGAATCCCTGCAGAGGCGCGGCAAGTTTCCGAGCACAAATCTTCAGTACTATCGCTGGAATTTTGTCAGGGCCCATTTCTTTTGCAATATCCAGAGTCTTCAGCCGTTCCTTGGTATCATGTGGAGTGAATTGAATTGACTGAAGACTGGCATCTGTGATGCTGGCGACCATTGGAGAAGGCCGAGCCGGATCATCCGCTCGACACTTCTGGCTGAAGATTGTTGTGACTTTTGCACTGATGTGCTGGGCTCCTCCATCATTGAGGATGGGGATATTTGCGGAGCCTCCTCCTCCAGTGAGTTGTTTTATTGTCCACCACCATTCACAGCTAGGTGTGGCAGGACAGCAGAGCTTCGATCTGATTGGGGCGGCGCGGTGGCACAGTGGTTAGCACTGCTACCACACAGCGCCAGGAACCTGGGTTCAGTTCCCAACTTGGGAGTTTGCACATTCTCCCCATGTCTGCTTGGGTTGCTCTGGGCACTCTGGTTTGCTCCCACAGTCCAAAGATGAGCGGGTTAGGTGGACTGGCCATGCTAAATTGTCAGGGGGACTAGCTAGGGTGGGTGCATGGGGTTATGGGGATAGGGCCTGAGTGGGATTGTGGTCGGAGCAGACTCAGTGGGCCAAGTGGCCTCCTTCTGCACTGTAGGATTCTATAAGTTGTGGGATTTCTTAGCTATCTGTTACTTGCTGTTTATGCAGTTTGGCACACAAGTAGTTCTGTTTTCTAGCTTCACCAGGTTGTCACCATGTGTCCTTTGTTGTTCCTCTTGTTGGTCCCTTCACCGTATGCCACAGTCTCAGTAGGACTGCTGATGGACATTGAAGCCCCAACTCAAAGTACTTCCAGCGCTCCTGCCTTAGTGCACCATAAGACCATAAGATATAGGAGCAGAACATGGCCATTTGGCCCATCATGTCTGCTCCTCCATTCAATCATGGCTGATATGATGCTTATCCTGGTGTGGGAAGAGGATTAGAATGATTCCTCTACTCTACAAAGCTTTATCCAGTCCCCACGGAACCAGATTCCCTTCTCTATCAATTAGCAGGAAGAGGAATTCATCCCCTGTAGGCCGAGAGGGTGTCAAAGGCCGGGTGTGCTGTGCTGAATGTGAATAGTGTCAAAGAGTGATAAGCTCTGCTAAAAATGCTGAGTGTGCAGAGTGCAGACAAATCCTTCAGTCACCCAGGTGTCAACTGAGCAAAGGGATCAATAGCAGGAGGGCTCCATTTTGTCTAATTCCTCCTCATCAACAGCAGCCTTTTCCACACCAAACTCACACTAATATCCTATCACCTCCCACTGTCCCACCTCCTGACACATCTCCCTGGAAATTGGTTAAAGGCCATGCTTCGAGTAGACTCTTACACTTCAATTTCTGCCTGAACCATCAAATCTATACAGGCTTTGCAACGTACCAGGGTGTTGTTGCACTTGTGGGGTGACACAGTGGTGAGCACTGCTGCCTTCCAGCACCAGGGACCCAGGTTCGATTCCCAGCTTGGGTCACTGTCTGTGTGGAGTTTGCATGTTCTCCCCGTGACTGCATGGGTTTCCTCCGGGTGCTCTGGTTTCCCCCCACAGTCCAAAAGACATGCTGGTTAGATGCATTGACCGTGCTAAATTCTCCCTCAGTGTACCCGAACAGGTGCCGGAGTGTGGCGTCTAGGGAATTTTCACAGTAGCTTCATTACAGTGTTAATGTAAGCCGATTTGTGACACTAATGAATAAACTTTAAACTTTAAAACATGGTATACTCTTCTTGGGACATGATGTGGAGATGCCGACGTTGGACTGGGGTAAGCATAGTAAGTAGTCTCACGACACCAGTTAAAGTCCAACAAACCAAATAAACCTGTTGGACTTTAACCTGGTGTTGTGAGACTACTTACTCTTCTTGGGACCCCATGTAACCACATCAATTGGGGTACTGTGCTTCCATTTTCAGACGAGGACACCAGTTACACAGGCTTTTAACACTGGCTGGAATTCTCCAACCTCTCCTGCTGCCTGAGATTATCCAGTCCCACTGCTGTGGAGGGAGATGTGGCTGAACGCCAAATTTTCCATTCTCGCTGGCAGCAGTAACGGAGCAGGCGAGAGTGGAGAATTCCGGTCACTGTCTCTTCACCTCTCAGGCTTGGGTTTGAGTGCCGCAAGAGTTGGGGTCATGATCTTAGCTGCCGTTCTCTCCACGTTCCCTCTACAGCGAGGTCGGAGAATTTGGCAGCCAGCCAAATCTCCATTCACTGCAGCGGGATGGGAAAATCCCGTCGGTGTGAACGGTGGTAAGATTCCGGCCTTGGTTTGAAAATCTCCTCTCTCTGCCTTGAGTGGATATACCTATTTTTGACACATAACTAGGAGTTACAAGTCCATAAAACAGGAATCTGGTCAGCCTTCTTTTTCAGTTTCTCTGTCAGATCCTATGGATTCATCCTGTGGGAATGAGGTGGAAAATTTTACTGTACAGTTGATGGGGCTTCCTGTGAGAAAATGGGGGCACAGAGTGAAAAAAGCTAGCTGTAGTTTGCTCAACACTGGTGTTAGTAAGCAAGGGAAGAGGTGATACATTCTCACCTGGATATGTCCAAAGTACAGCCCAAAAACATTTTCAATGGAATTATCTAGAGAACTGAGTCTCTTCAGATGTATTTTCCTTGTTTAAGTTTATTAGTGTCTCAAGTCAGCTTGCATTAACACTGCAATGAAGTTACCCTAGTAGCCACACTCCGACACCTGCTTGGGTACACTGGGGGAGAATTTAGCATGGCCGATGCACCTACCCAGCACGTCTGTGAGAGGGAACCGGAGCACCCGGAGGAAACCCACGCAGAGAACATGCAGACTCTACACAGACAGTGACCCAAGTCGGGAATCGAAACCAGGTCCCTCCTGCTGTGAGGCAGCAATGCTAACCACTGTGCTGCTATTTGATCGGATTCCTTGAGTGACATGGTTGTTTTATCACCTTAGAACTTTGCCTTAGTATCTGCAGTGTCAAAATCTGTGTTGGGCAACGCACGAGCAGTACTTTCAGGAATAAAGTGCCCAGCAAGCACCCCAGTGAGATTGTGAAGCTGGGATGCATCGTCAAGGAATGTAGCACACCATAAACAGCTTGGGAACCAGTTTTAGTCACCAAGCAGGAAGCCCAGACATTTAATCCAGTTAACTGTGTATCAATTACAAGAGTAAATTTAAAATGACTGTTCCTTTAGTGTCCTGGTGACATAGTGGGCTGATGTACTGGGGTACGGAGAGGTTGGAGGTAGGTTTGTTCCTATGACTCTTGTGCTGGGTGACAGGAACAGCACCGTTAAACAGAGGAGGAGGAATAATTGAGGGTGGGAGCACTCCTAAACATCATTTATGTCAAGCGTCTGATTTACGAGCAGTGTTGACAGAAGTCTGGGAGCAGGTGATCCACTTGACCTTTCATCATGAGAGAGTGTATGACTCGGACAAATTTACACATTGGAAAATGTGTTAAAAAAAAAGGAGAATGAAATTTAAAAACGTGTCTTTTTACTGGCTGTACTGAAATTATCACGTGATGCAATTTATTTGATGCAGTCGGGTGATGATTTGATTTGATTTATTATTGTCATGTGTATTTAGACACACTGCTGTCTCACAGCGCTAGGGACCCAGGTTCAATTCCCACCTTGGGCCACTGTCTGTGTGAAGTTTCCACGTCTTCCGCGTGGGCTTCTTCCGGGTGCTCCGGTTTCCTTCCGCAGTCGAGGCACACTGAGGGAAAATTTATCAAGGCCAGTGCACCTAACCCACACTTCTTTTGGACTGTGGGAGGAAACCGGAGCACCTGAAGGAAACCCACGCAGACACGTGGAGAACGTACAGACTCTGCACAGATAGTGACCCAAGCTGAAAATTTAACCCGAGTCCCTGGCCTTGTGAGGCAGCAGTGCTAACCACTATTCCACTGAGGTTTCCTCCAGGTGTTCTGCTTTCCTTGTGTAGATGCATAGGTTAGGTGGATTGGCCACGCTAAATTGCCCCTTAGTGTCCAAAGATGTGTGGATTAGGTGGATTGACCATGCTAAGTTGTCCCTTAGTGTCAAAGATGTGTAGATTAGGTGGATTGGCCATGCTAAGTTGCCCCTTAGTGTCCAAAGGTGTGTAGATTAGGTGGATTGACCATGCTAAGTTGTCCCTTAGTGTCAAAGATGTGTAGATTAGGTGGATTGGCCACGCTAAATTGCCTCTTAGTGTTCGAAAATGTGTAGATCAGGTGGATTGGCCATGGTAAAAGCACAAGGTTACGGTGATAGGGTCCTGTGTGAGATGCTCTTTCAGAGAGTCAGCATAGACTTGATGGGCCAAATGGCCTCCTTTTGCACTGTAAGGATTCTAGGTTCTATGGCCCTGTGGTGAGTAATGTTTGTTAATTATGAAAAATAAACAGTTTGCAAGATCCTTATGCTACATCACACTGACTAATGTGAGCTTTCTCCTGTGACATTATGTCTCAGCCTAACTGTGTAAAGTGTTTGTGTAAGTGTTCAGCTTTGAACTTGTTCATGGGAAAACAGTGCAGCAACGCAAACCAGGTTGTAATTATCCTGACAGGAATGATGGATTTCCTTCTCTTTCTGCTCCTGACTGGAACAGGCTTGTAAGACAGAATTCTTTCACAGAATTCTTCTTTTAGTGTGCTACAGCACCTTATTTAATGAATTCTGTTGCCCAAAGTGACCTGTAGGATGTATCAGTGGCACACATGCAATGTGTATTTAGATTTGTGTTATGAGAGTTCTCATATGGCTGCAGTCCGCACGTGGGCAGGCGATGGCCTAGTGGTATTATCGTTCAGGCTATTAATGCAGAAACTCAGCTAATGTTCTGGGGACCTGGGTTCAAATCCCACTGTGGTGGAATTTGGAATTCTGTACATATAGAATCATAGAATCCCTGCAGTACAGTGTGAGGCTATTCAACCCATTGAGTCTGCACCGACAACAATCCCACTCTGATGTGTCAGTGGGAGATAGTCACACCCCACCCATCCCTCCCCGGACATCGCACACCACCCCGATCGCGCCCCTGATTGCTATCCCTGGCTAGGGGTAAAATCGCCCCTTCCCATGTGTTCAGATCTATCTTTTGCTTCAACTATAGCTTTTATTGCGCTCTTCTATTTATCCCAAATACATCAACCATACAAACATGGATTGGTAACAATCATCTGCATTCTTTATTTGAAAATAAGACCACGTACGGAGGATGGGAACTGGGAGGTTGTTGTAGTCATCTCTGACCTATTGGACTGCTGCTGTAATAAATCTGCTGAGGTAAAAGCCCCTTCACCAAAATTGCTTTATTTACAAATTCTAACAGCAATACACAGAGTGCCATTAGTCAGCAGTCTACCTCCGGAGTGCCAGAGGAACTGACACGCCCGATTAAATACAAGGCAAAGACTCCCTGATTAACCAGTCAATTGGATCCTTAATCAGGGAGCTCATAGTCTAATAAACCAACTGCAATGGCCTGATTGAAGTCATTACAGCTGCCCTGTTCTGACTACCACATACATGGCGTCATATATATTACACCCTGGCCAGAATTCTCCGGTCGTTCACGCTCTGCCGAGAATTTGGCGCCCATCCAAATCTCCGTCCACTGCAGCGGGACTGGAGAATCCCAGAGTTGGAGAATCCAATGTGATGCTTCCTTAAAGGTACATGCATCTCACACAGCTTCTGGCACTGACTAGTGTGTTAAAGTGACACACCCGTTTCCCTAATCGAAAACTGGCTTCAGCTCCAGCTAGGGACCACTTGCACATCACTTTTTACATCCAGTGGGTGACAGACGGGAAATAAAATGCTCTCATTAATTCCTGGAGCATTGGACACAGAATTGGAATTTATTTAAGCGCTTTTCTTTAACCTTTGATTTGGAAGGTTCGGAATCCCTAAAGTGTACATCTATATTGACAGCTTTTTATTATCTGCCAATCACTGATAGCAAAATTCATGCTGTCAAAGGACAGGAGAATGGATTTATATACCAGCTGGAATGACAGTGTTTCATTTGACAACTTTTAATTGTCACTCAATTTTTTACCACATGTTAGGGTTTGCAAAATGTTCTGCTTAAATTATGGGTTTAACACTTCCTAACACTATCTCACAGATTTTTAAAATTTTACTCATTAGTATCACAAATAGGCTTACATTAACACTGCAATGCAGTTGCTGTGAAAATCCCCTAGTCACCACACTGCAGCACCTGTCTGGGTACACTGAGGGAGAATTTAGCATGGCCGATGCACCTAACCAGCACATCTTTCGGACTGTGGGAAGAAATCGGAGCACCTAGAGGAAACCCATGCAGACACAGGGAGAATGTGTAGCCTCCGCACAGGCAGTGATCCAAGCCGGGAATCGAACCCGGGTCCCTGGTGCTGTGAGGCAGCAGTGCTAACCACTGTGCCACCCTCTACGGCCGATATATGGCAGATGCTGGAATCTGAATCTGAACAAAAGCTGACTGACTATAAAGGTTTCTGTGGGTATGTAAAGAGAAAAAGATTGACAAAACCAAATGTACAGTCAGAAAAGGGATAATTCATAACAGGGAATAAAAAAATGCCTGAGGAATTAAACTCGAACTTTGCTTCAGTCTTCACAAAGGAAGACATGAATAATGTACCAGACGTTCTGAGAAAAGCAAGTTTTAGAGAAGAGCTGAAGGAAATCAGCATTAGTAGAGAAATGGTTTTGGAAAAATTGATCAGGATTAGAGGTGGACAAATCTTCAGGTCCAATAACTTTCATCCCAGAATACTTAAGGAAGTGGCCTTGGAAATAGTAGATCCATTGGTGGTTATTTTCCAAAATTCTTTGGCTTTGGAATAGTTCCTACAGATTGGAGGGCAGTTAATGTAAGCCCACTATTCAAAAAGGGAGGTAGAGAGACAACAGGGAACTATAAACCAGTGAGCCTAACGTCGGTACTGGGTAAGTTGCTAAAGTCTATTGTCAAGGATTTCATAACTCAGCTTTTGGAAAGAAAATATAATCAGACAAAGTCAACATGGATTTACAAAAGGGAAATCAAGCTTGATGAATCTATTGGAATTCTTTGAGGATGTAACTAGTAGAGTTGACCGAGGAGAATAAATGGCTATAGCCTATTTAGACTTTTAGAATGTTTTCAACAAGGTCTCACATACCAGACTAGTATGTAAATTTAAAGCACATGGGATTGCAGGTAATGTCTCGAGATGGATAGGAAGCTGGTTAGCAGATAGGAAGCAAACAGTTGGCATAAATGGGTCTTTTTCTGCTTGGTAGTCAGTGACTAGTCGGGTTCTACAGGATGCTAACTGTTTACCTTACATATTAATGATTTGCAAGAGGAAACTGAATGTATTATCTCCAAATTTGCAGATGGTACAAAGTTGGGTGGGAGGGTGAGCTGTGAGGAGGATGCAGAGATGCTTCAGCATGATTTGGACAGGCTGAGTGCGTGGGCATCTGCATGGCAGATGCAGTATAATATGGATGAATGTGAGGTTATCCACTTTGGTAGCAATAATAGGAAGACAGATTATTACTTGAACAGTTGTAAATTGAGAGAGGCAGATACTCAGTGAGACTTTAGTGTCCTTGTGCAGCAGTTGCTGAAAGAAAGCATGCAGGTACAGCAGGCAATAAAGAAGGTATGTTAATCTTCATAGCGAGACGTTTTGAGTACAGGGATAGGGATGTTTTACTGCAATTGTATTGGGCATTTGTGAGGCCATAACTGGAGTATAAAATGCAGTTTTGATGTCCTTATCTGATGTCCTTGCTATAAAGGGAGCACAACAAAAGTTTACCAAGCTGATTCCTGGGATGGCAGATCTGTCATATGAGGAGAGACTAAATCGGTTAGGATTATTTTCACAGGAGTTTAGAAAGAGTGAGAGGGGATCTCATAGAAACTCATAAAATTCTAACAGTGTTAGACAGGGTAGATTCAAAAAGAATGCTCCTAATGGTGAGGGAGTCCAGACCTAGGGATCATAGTTTGAGGATAAGAGGTAAACCTTATAGAACTGAGATGAGGAGAAATTTCTTCGCCCAGAGGGTCATGAATCTGTGGAATTTACTACCACAGAAAGTAGTTGAATCCAAAGCATTGTGTGATTTTAAGAAAAAATTAGATAAAACTCTTTTAGGTAAAGGGAAAAGGGGAGAAATCAGAATATTGAATTTGATTGTCAAAATGAATGGTGGGGCAGTCTCAAAAGATTGAATGGCCTTCTCCAGCTTCTAGTTTCCATATCTCTATGAAAATGCTGGAAAATCTCAGCGGGTCTGAAAGCATCTGTGGAGAGAGAATAGAGTCAATGTTTCAAGTCTGGATGACCCTATGTCAGAGCTCCTATAAGAGTGGACTCAGGCTTGCTTGCGAGTCCTCTTTAATTGGATAGCCCACCAGTGTTTGGAAGTCGAAAACAGCTCTTTTAGCAAAACGTGGGAGAATCCTAGCTATCTCCATAGCTGAAATCATGTTGTCAGGCACAGTTGACAGGCAATTGCGTTCCCACCACTTGGCTAACAGTATCTCCAAGCTCTCGTTTTCTCTGTCTGGGCTCACAGGTAAAAAAACATTCATTTGAGCAGGGCTTCAGACTGTGATTAGTCTCTGTGGACTCAAACACTGGCATTAGGTTGGGACAGTAAGAGGGAAACTTGTAAAACAAAGCAACCAAGAATGAACCACTCGGTTCTGTGTCTTGGCTGATAAATCAAAGTGTTTTGGTATCCATTGTGGGTAATGGGGTAATAGGACTAATTGTTGAATAAAATATGGTCAGTTTGATCCCGGGTTTGTTGAAAATGCCCGAGTTGTTCTGTGCAGAGCTTATCAATGGAATGCAATTGAGTAAATGTATACACTGAATAATCATAGAATCCTACAGTGCAGAAGGAGGCCATTCGGCCCATCGAGTCTACACTGCCCACAATCCCACCCAGGCCCTATCTCCATAACCCCACACATTTACCCCACTAATCTCTCTAACCTACACATCCCGGGACACTAAGGGGCAATTTATCATGGTCAATGCACCTAACCCGCATATCTTTGGACTGTGGGAGGAAACCTACGCAGACACGGGGAGAATGTGCAAACAGACAGTGACCCAAGCCAGGAATCGAACCTGGATCCCTGGCGCTGTGAGGCAGCAGTGCGAACCACTGTGCCACCGTGCTGAATCCTGCACATTTACTTTCCATATACCTTGACTCACACATTATAAATCAAAGACATGTCATCGTGGAAGGTGACCCTGCGTCAGTATCAGCTCCATACCGTTCTTTCCTGGTGCTTTATCATACTTTTCTTCTGTAATTCCCTCTCAAATACCACATTATGTTCGTTTCTGGTAGTCCGTCATATAATGCATTCTATTTGCAGGGCAGCACGGTGGCACAGTGGTTTGCAGCTCCAGAGACCCGGGTTCAATTCCCAGCTTGGATGCCAGTGTGGAGTCTGCATGTTCTCCCTGTGTCTGTGTGGGTTTCCTCCAGGTGCCCCAGTTTCATCCCACAGTCCAAAGATGTGCGGGTTAGGCAGATTGGCCATGCTAAATTGCCGCTTAGTGTCAGGGGGACTAGCTAGGGTAAATGCATGGGGTTGTAGGACTAATGTCTGGGTGGGACTGTGGTCGGTGCAGACTCGATGGGCCGAATGGCCTCCTTTTGCACTGTAGGATTCTATGATTCGACACCCCTTTGGCACCCAGCTCTCCAAAAACAGCTACAGGCACATTTCTGCATGAACCACTCCACATTAAAGCGAGTGGATCTTGTCAATAAATAGTACAGAGAAAGGCTTGAAGTTCTGTTTGTACAGAATCTTCTTCTGAAGGGCAGTGTCTCTACCTTTCAGGCTATACCTTAAGCAAGGCATTATTTCTGTCGTCAACAATGCTGTTGAATTTATAAGGAGCAGCTGGCCTCATTCCATGGACCCAGAGATATGCTTGGATGTAGATTCTGTGCAGTACTGTGCATGACTTAAGGCACAATATAACAACAGCTATTGAATCGAGTTTTATTAAACCCTGACAACCTGCACAGATGTCGAAACACAGGTTTAGGAGCCTCATCTGAGTTTGTGAATGTTCACAAGTTTGTTGGCTGGAGTTGAAGATGTGAGGGTTCGGCTGTGCTAAGTTGACCCTAGTGTCAGGGGCAGGGTAAAGATGTGGAGTTACTGGGATAGGGCTTAGATGGGATTGTAGCTGAACAAAGAAAATTACAGCACAGGAACAGGCCCTTCAGCCCTTCAGGCTAGCACCGACCATGCTGCCCAACTTAACTAAAACCCCTACCCTTCTGGGGACCATGTCCCTCGATTCCCATCCTATTCATGTATTTGTCAAGGTGCCCCTTAAAAGTCGCTATCGTATCTGTTTCCATTACCCCCTGGCAATGAGCTCCGGGCACCCACTACTCTGTGTAAAAAATCTGCCTCGTACATCTCCTTTAAACCTTGCCCCACACCATCCAGTGCAGGCTCGATGGGCCTCCTTCTGCACTGTAGGAATTCTATGAATCAAATTCTAAATTAAGTTGAAAGCTTTTTAAAAATTCATTTATGGGATGGCGTTGGCTAAGCCAGCATTTATGACCTATCCCTAATTTCCTGAGAGAAGGTGGTGGTGAGCTGTTGTTCATAACTGCTGCAGCCCATGAGGTGTAGGTACACTCATAGTGTTGTTCGGGAGGGAGTTCCAGGATTTTGACCCAGCAGCTGCGAAGGAATGGCGATGTATTTCCAAGCCAGAGTGGTTGGAGGGGGAACTTGCAGGTGGTGGTGTTCCAATGTGACAGCTGCCCTTGTCCTTCTAGCTGGCAGCAGTTGCGGGTTTCGAAGTGGGCAAATTCAATGTCAGATCAGTTATGGAGAGAAAAATAAAGCCTGAATCCTCAAGGTCCGTAGCGGAGTTGGGAAAATTCACTGTGCGGCCTACCGCCTCGGGAGAAAATACCAGGAAAGAAGGGGTTTTCACGATGCGGGTGCAGGTAGGGGCAACAGTCGGGCCAGCTGACCAAGGTCAGAGGTTGGACACAGGCGTGTGCCAAGACAGCCTGTTTAAAAGGCCTGCATTAGCTTTTGGAACTTCATCCCTATTGTAACTTATTGCCCATCCCTAGTTGCCCAAGGGAACTTCAGTCAGCCACGTCGCAATGGGTCTGGAATCACATGTTGACCAGACCAGGTAAGGATGGTGATTTCCTTCCCTCAAGAACATTAGTTTTTATGACAATCGATTCCTGGTCATCATTAGACTTTTAATTCCAGATGATTTATTGAACTAAAATTCCACTTCTGCCATGGTGGGATTCGAACCCGGATCCTCAGGGCATTACCCTGGGTTTCTGGATTACCAGTCACAATGCCACTATGCCACCACTGGGCAGCGCAGTGGCACGGCAGTTAGCACAGTTGCCTCACGGCACCAGGGACCAGTGTTCGATTCCAGCCTTGGGTCGCTGTCTATGCATGTTCTCTCTGTGTCTGCGTGGGTTTCCTCCAGGTGCCCCAGTTTCCTCCCACAGTCCAAAGGTGTGCGGGTTAGGTGGATTGGCCACGCTAAATTGCCCTTAGTATCAGGGGGACCTGCTAGGGTAAATGCATGGCTTATGGGGATAGGGCCTGGGTGGGATTGTGGTTGGTGCACAAGGAATGGCCTCCTTCTGCACTGGGGGGATTCTATGCTACCTCCCCAAAGTCAACCTGAGTGGTGAGGGCTTGATGACACTACCTGATCTCGTTATTGGCAATAATTATACACAGGCCTTTAAAATGTACTTGACCCCTTTTATAATCCATTTATTTTTATAATTCATTAATAGAATATGGATATCACTAGCAAAGCCAGTATTTGTTGCCTGTCCATAACTGTTCTTGAGAAGGTGGTGGTGAGCTATTTTCTTGAAGTGCTGCAGGTACAGCCACTGTGCTGTTAGGGAAGGAGTTCCAGGATTTTGATCCAGGAACAGTGAAGGGACGGTTGTATAGTTCCACGTTAGGATGTTGTGTAGCCTGGGGAGGAGCTTGCATTTGATGGTGTTCCATTATATCTTGCCCTTCTCGATGTTGGAGGTTGCCAGGTTGGAAGATGCTTTTGGTGAAATATCGCAGTGCTTCTTGTCAATGGTACACACTGGATAGAATTTTCCCCTCCTGCCTGCCACAGGAATCATAGCGGGTAGACAAGTGCCATGCAAAGGGGCAGCGCAGTGGCACAGTGGTTAGCACTTCTGCCTCACAGCGCCAGGACCTGGGTTCAATTCTCGACTTGCGTCTCTCTCTGTGTGGAGTTTGCATGTTCTCTCCGTGTCTGCGTGGGTTTCCTCCAGGTGCTCCAGTTCCCTCCCACAGTACAAAGCTATGTGGGTTAGCTTGAATGGCCATGCTAAATTGCCCCTTGGTGTCCCAGGATTAGAGGGATTAGTGAGGTAAATACGTGGGGTTACGTAAATAGGGCCTGGGTGGGATTGTTGTTAATGCAGACTCGATGGGCCGAATGGCCTCCTTCTGCACGGTAGGGACTCTATGTCCTCAGGTGGGATTTTCTGGTCTTGGGGCAAGGATGGCCATAAAATCCTGTCCATTGTTGCAGCTTTGCATTAATGGTGGCGGGAGTGAATGTTTAAAGCTGTGGATAGGGTCCCAATAGATCTATCTACTTCGTACTGGATGGTGTCAAGCTTCTTGAATGTTGTTGGAGCGACACTCATCCAGGCAAGTGGAAAGTGTTGTGGATTGGGCAGCCAGTTACTCACCACAGAACACCCGGCCTCTGACCTTTCCTTCCAGAGGCACAGTATTTAAGCGGCTAGCCCAGTTAAATTTCTGGTTGATGGTAGTGCTTAGCTTTTGGGAGATTTGACTCTGTTAATGCTATTAAATGTCAAGGGGAAGCGATTAGGCTTTTTTTTGTTGTTGGAGATATTCATTATCTGGTACGTGTATAGCACAAATGTTCCCTGCCACTTATCAGCCCATGGGTGAATCTTGTCTTATGGAATACATGTGTAGAGTTTGCATGTTCTCCAAGTGTCTGCGTGGATTTCCTCTGGGTACTCAGTCCAAAGATGTGCAGGTTAGGTGGATTGGCCATGCTAAATTGCTCCCTAGTGTCAGGGAGATTAGCAGGGTAAATGCATGAGTTTATGGAGAATTATTAAAAGAACAGGAGTCACCTCATATTTTCATGCATTAATCTATACTTGTCGCTTTGTCTGCCTACAAACCTGGCATCTTCAAATACTTTTGACTTCATGCACGTTAAGTGTCATCACAGTTGACACCAATTTAGGACTATAGAATCCTTACAGTGCAGAAGGAGGCCATTTGACCCATCGAGTCTGTGCTGACAACAATTCCACCCAGGCCCTATCCGTGTAGCCCCATGCATTTACCCTGCTACTCTCCGTGACATTAAGTGGCAATTTAGCATGGCCAATCAACCTAACCCGCAGCACATCTTTGAACTGTGGGAGGAAACCAAAGCACCCAGAGCAAACCCACACAGGCATATGGAGAATATGCAAACTCCACACAGATAGTGATCCGAGACCAGAATTGAACCTGGTTCTGTGGTGCTGTGAGGCGGCAGTGCATTATGGTTCACATTTTAGTGTCGCTTGGAAACTGAGACACCTTTGGGGTAACTGTTACGCTGCTCTGACAAAGGGTCATCCAAACTCGAAACATTTGGCTCTATTCTCTCCAAGGAAGAAGTCTCACAACACCAAGTTAAAGTCCAACCAGTTTATTTGATAGTAATCCCACAAGCTTTCAGAAGCACTGTTACTTCGCCAGCTTTGTGGAAAGTTCTGATCAGAGAAAGGCATATAAAGGCACACACAGTTTACAGAATACTGATTAGAATGTGAGCCTTTGCAGCTAACCTGCTATTCAAGTCTTAAAGATGCAGTCAATGTGAGTGGAGAAAGCATGAGGCATAGGTTAAAGACATGAACCTAAAGGTTCATGTCACATTATCTGTAACCCCCATCAGTTGCCTGAACTTGCAACATCTCACTTACTGTCCTGTCTGGAGATAATACACATCTCTTCAACCTATGCCTAATGCTATCTCCACTCCCATTGTCTGCATCTTTAAGACTTGAATAGCAAGTTAGCTGTAAAGACTTGCATTTTAATCAGTATTCTGTAAACTGTGTGTGCCTTTATATGTCTTTCTCTGATCAGAACCTTCCACACGCCTGACGAAGGGACACCGTTTCTGAAAGCTTGTGGGTTTACTATCAAATAAATTGGTTGGACTTTGACTTGGTTTTGTTAGACTTCTTGCTGTGTTTACCCCAGTCCAACGCCAGCATCTCCACTTCATGTCTATTCTCTCCCCACAAACACTGCTGTGATTTTCCAGCTTTTTGTCATCTCCAAGCTGCCTACAGTATTTTTCTTTTTAATATTGATGGGAGACAACAAATGATCCCAATGCCAATTCCTGTGGCACGCCTCCTGTGATGGAATCCTTGTCCAATGTCCTGTCATTAACCGCTGTTTATTCCAGCTAGCCATTTTTATTGAAGTCAGTGCATTTCCATTAACTTCAACGCAAAAGCTCTTTCATGCGGGACGCTGTTGCTGCTCTGACAATCTCAGTGAGGAAGGGAACAATGTGACCCTATAACAGTACACTCAGTATCTCGGCCGAGGAATAAAGAACGTGCACCTGACTTGTGAGGTCCCTTTCCAATCTGCAGGAATATGTTCTTTTTTAATTAAGTTATGGGATGTGGGTGTCGCTGGTGAGACCAGCATTTGGTACCCATCCCTAATTGGCCCTTGTGAAGATGGTGGTGAGCTGCCTTCATAATCACAGAATCCCTACAGTGCAGAAAGAGGCCATTTGGCCCATCGAGCCTGCACCGACCACAATCCCACCCAGGCTCTATCCCCATACATTTACCTTGTTAATTCCCCTGTCGTTGATTTAGCATGGCCAATCAACCTAACCCACACATTTTTGGACTTCTTCTTGAACCGCTGCAGTCCCTGAGCGGCAGGTACACCCGCAGCGCTGTTAGGAAGGAAATTCCAGTATTTTGATCCAGTGACATTAAAGGAATGGTGAATATATTTCCGGATGGCATGGAAGGTGAAATCAGCATGTGAAAACATCTTTAGTGCCTGAGTTGATGAAGGATTTGATAGTTGATTAGCTGTGCTAAAGTGGCCCTTCATGTCAAGGGGATTAGCAGGGTAAATACGTGGGGTTATGGGGATCGGGCCAGGATGGGAATGTTGTCAGTGCAGGCTTAATGGGCTGAATGGCCTCCTTCTGTACTGTAGGGATTCTATGATTTTTTTCTGGTGGCGCAGTTCAGAACAAGGGATGTGATTTTCCCATCATGCCCACCCTGAGACCAGAAATTTCCGCCTGAGACTGATGGACCTTTAACTGTTCCAGCAAATATCCTGTCCTGTCTGTGAAGCTTTCTGAGGTGGGTGCAACCCAGAAAATTAGAGAAGTGGTTAGCATTGCCGCCTCGCAGTGCCAGGGATCTGAGTTCAATTCTTGGCTTGGGTCACTGTCTGTGTAGAGTTTGCATGTTCTCCCCGTACCTGCGTGGGTTTTCCCTGGATGGTCCAGTTTCCTCCCACAGTCCGAAAGATGTGCTGGTTAGCTGCATTGGCCATGCTAACAGGAATGTGGCAAATAGGGGATTTTCACAGTAACTTTGCTACGGTGTTAGTGTAAGCCTGCTTGTAATACGAATAAATAAACTTTATTCTTAAAAAGCCATTGAGGCGTAATGCCAGGAGGTACGTCTTCACAGGAAGTGCAGTGGAAATCTGGAACCCTTTCCCCCAATAGCTGCTGAGGCAGAGAAGACAAAAATGGGAGTGCGCTATTTTGTTGGGCAGGGATCTTAAAGATTCTGGAACCAAGGAGGGTAAGTGCAGTTCAGATGTAGAGCGGTCAGGATCTAATTGAATGGTGGAACATGTTGGTGGGGCCAAACCTCTGTTCTTCTCCTAAAATAAGAGATAGAGAAGCAGAGAGAGGGAACATTGTGTGAAAGGGCAATAATGAGCTGCCACTTTTGATATCGCGCTCAGGGACTGAGGCGTTGGTGGAAATGTTGATACTAACTGAGGACATCCCCAGAGCCCCGAGTGAGTCTATTAATAGCGACAGGGGATTAAGGAGATACTTAATAGCATGTTGCAATTGAATAGAAAAATCCCAGCGGAGCATTGCGATTTGGTAGAATGAATTGCTGCACATGCAGTCACTGACACTCACATTTGTACACTGTCCTGTTGCCGGTTGATTTTGTTTAACTACCTTTATACCAAGTATTGATGGAAATTTAGAATCCAGTGCACTGTACCTTGATGGTGCTGTAAACAGAGGTTCAACATGCGCAAAGTGCACACGTTTCTCAGATGGAACAGGAGTGGGGAGGCAACGGTCTCCTATAGCTATTATCGCTAGATTATTAATCCAGAAACTCTGCTAACCTTCTGGGGACCTGGGTTCAAATCCTGCCACAGCAGATGGTGAAATTTGAATTCAATTTAAAGAAAAAATCAGGAATTAAGAATCTACTGATGACCATGAAACAATTGTCGGAAAAATCCACCTGGTTCACTGATGTCCTTTGGGGAAGGAAATCTGCTGTCCTTACCTGGTCTGGCCTACATGTGACTCCAGACCCACAGCAATGTGGTTGACTCTCAACTGCCCTCGGGCAACTATGGATGGGCAATAAATACTGGTCCAGCCAGCGATGCCCGTGTCCCATAAATGAAATTTTAAAAAATGGTTTAAAGTTTATTTATTAGTCACAACTGGTCTTACATTAACACTGCAATGAGGTTACTGTGAAAATCCTCTAGTTGCCACACTCTGGTGCCTGTTCGGGTGCACTGAGGGAGAATTTAGCATGGTTAATGCACTTAATCAGCACGTCTTTCGGACTGTGGAAGGAAACTGGAGTCATAGAGTCAGAGGTTCACAGCATGGAAACTGGCCCTTTGGCCCAACATGTCCATGCCGCCCAATTGCCCGCATTTGGCCCATATCACCCATATTGGCCCAAATGCTTTTTAAAAGGCAAAATTGTACCCACTTCTACTACTACCTCTGGCAGCTTGTTCCAGACACTCACTACACTCTGTGTGAAAAAAATTGCCCCTCTGGACACTTTTGTATCTCTCCCCTCTCACCTTAAACCTATGCCCTCTAGTTTTAGACTCCCTACCTTTGGGAAAAGATATTGACTATCTAGCTGATCTGTGCCCCTCACTATTTCATAGACCTTAATAAGATCACCCCTCAGCCTTCTACGCTGCAGAGGAAAAATTCCCAGTCTATCCAACCTCTCCTTATAACTCAAACCATCAAGTCCCGGCAGCGTTCTAGTAAATCTTTTCCGCATTCTTTCTAGTTTAGGAAACCAGAGGAGACCCACACAGACACGGGGAGAATGTGCCAAACTCCACACTGTCATCCGAGGCCGGAATTGAACCCGTGTCCCTGGCGCTGTGAGGCCGTGGTACTAATCACTATGCCACTGTCCCACCCCATTTATAAAGTGTGTTGGGACATCCAGTTGAGTTTTTAGGTTCCCCATATAGATACAAGGTGAAAAAAAACTCAATGGAAGAAGGTTGAGTCTTAACAACGCTGTGACTGGATGACCACCCCCTGCCCCCACCCCACCCCCCCCTCCACCACGCCCAGCTGCAACATAATCCCTGCCTTTAAAGACCTTCACCATTGTTAAATAGGCTATCTGGATGGCTCCTGCATCAGGGTAGGTGCTATGCCTGCCTCCCAAGGAGATTGGCAGCAGGACCATAGCACATTGATCTTCTTGCCTCATTGACTTACTCCAATGAGGTTTGGGTGTCAATCACAGTATCGAGGCAACTCTCCAGTCCAAGGAGACCCAAAATTGGCCATCAGTGGCTGTAGATGGATCCTGGGGGAGGATGTCAAAGGCAGTGGGGAAGTGGGGGTGGGGGTGGAGGAGCTAGTAGAGGTTGTAATGGAGTCACTGTGCAGGAGCCGGGGACAGGAAGTGGTCCATGAATTTAATGTGTGGTTGGGAGGATCAGTCCCAAAAGTAGATAAAAAATGCTGAGCTTGGAGTGCCAATCCCACCATGCACAGTTCCAGCAATGGTGAATGAGCCTTGGACAAGGGATCTTAAACAGCTGTTAGATATTCCTATTTACAGAAACCACAGGGGTTTTGACTGATATGGGGAATTAGTGCATGTATCCCACCTGCCATATTGGATGAGTTATATTAAGACGCAAGCCAGAAACTCCAGGGTGCTTTATGAAGTTACCCTAGATGCTAAGGCTGGAATTTTACCACTCCCGCCCGCCATGGGAATCAGAGCGGGTGAGGTGCGGACAGGGGGAAGGTACGTTGAACTTGGGTGCGATTCTACACTTTCTGGATGAGCGAAGCTTTAAAATCCCACCCTAAGTTAACAAAAATAATTAGCATAACTTTTACCAATTACAAGAGTTAAACATGGAACAATATGATCTTTAACAGCTAGCTATCTCTGTTGTTCCAAGTTAAACACCATATACCCTCCTAAAGTCTTAGCACAAAAAGCAAGTATGCTCACGTGATGCTGGATATTAAGCTTTTTAACTGTGAATTAGTCCTTTGAATGTTGGATCAAATCTCTGAGGCTTCCCAGTCTTGGGACTTCTAGAAAGCCTCAGGGGAGAGAGAGAGAGAGAGAGAGACACTACCTCCTTCTACCAGCGACTGAGAATCAAAAACCTAGAAATCTTTGTTTAAAAAAAAGTCCCCAGGCAGTCCTGTCGGTCATCCCCAAGTCAAGCTCCATACAGCAATCCCCAAAGGGCCATTAAACCCCAGACTCGAATCATCATGTTATCAATTAAACTGCCTACAGAACACCAGTCAGAGGCAATATGATGCCAAACGTGGGCAGCACAGTGGCACAGTGGTTAGCACTGCTGCCTTGCAGTGCCAGGGACCCGGGTTTGATTCCAGCCTCGGGTCACTGTCTGTACAGAGTCTGCACATTCTCCCCATGTCTGCATGGGTTTCCTCCAGGCGCTCTGGTTTCCTCCCAAAGATGTGCGGGTTAAGCTGATTGGCCATGCTAAATTACCCCTTAGTGTCAGGGGGTTAATAGGCTAAATATGTGGGGTGACAGAGATAGGGCCTGGATGGGAATGTGGTCGGTACAGACTTGATGGGCTGAATGGCCTCCTTCCGTATTGTAGGGATTCTATGATTTTATGAAAATTTCCAGGGCCACCAGAAACTTCCTGCAGAGAAATATGAACAGCGTATATCTCCTAAAGCCACAGTATCATCACAGTTGGGAACCTGTTTTTTTTTCCAGGAACATGTCCTTCATCTTTTGAGGCCCAGTTCATGACATGAATGTTTAACCAACTTTAGTAGCTTTGCTCTCCAGTTTGTTTCATACCTACAGAGCTTGGGTCTAGTTTGCCACAGATGGTGAGGGACAAGAGCAGATGTTTTGCACAGCAGGATCTTGTACAGGCATGCCGTCTTCTTGGAGAGGAAGGGAACCTTTCCCTTATCCCATCCTTTCCCTGGTAGGAGGTATCGTAAATTCAGAACTGGACTGAATGCCAAAAAAAATCAGATTAATGGATGGAATCCTGGCTTCTCTTCTGATATTGGTGAATACTCATTGAAATCACAAAGTCCCTTCAGTGCAGAAGGAAGCCATCCAACCCATCGAGTTTGCATCAACCACAACCCTACCCAGGCCCTATCCCCATAACCCCACATATTTACCCCGCTAATCCTCCTGACATTAGGATCAATTTAGCATGGCCAATCCACCCAACCCGGACATCGTATACTGTGGAAGAAAACCGGAGCACTCATAGGAAACCCATGCAGATACGAGGAGAACGTGCAAACTCCACACAGACAGTCACCCGAAGCCGGAATTGAACCTGGATCTTTGGCACTGTGTGGCAGCAGTGATAACCACTGTGCCACTGTGTCGCCCAATCTCCTGTTCCTCCACACCATGGGACACAGAAAACACTAGCATTTGTAATAGTAATCAGGATTTTGGCACCTAGGTTTCATTTGATGCATTTCTGGGGCGCAAGATTAGGAAGCAAAGTTGCCCAGTGTTAGATAAAATGACCAGTAAATCCACACCCAGACAGCCATTTGCAAAAGCACGTATCTTGTATCTGAAGCATGATCACAGTCTGAAACTTTTCTATTATGAGATATAAGAGGTCCAACAGCTAGTGGACCTCTTATATCTCATAGTGGAATAGTATTGTTTGAGTGGCCTTGACGGTGGGGCTACTTGGAAATTGCCAAGAGTCACATTGCACAAACCATATGGTTCAACAGCTACATTTAGCTGTAAAAATGTAATTACACGAGCTAGTCCCTCACATTCTGGAATAGAATGGCAGTGTTAGAAAGTTGAACTGCATTGATATAAATGTTCCACAGCGCCCTTATCCTCGGGTAGCTGAAGGGTTTAATCTGCTTTATTGACATATCCTAGATAGCTCAATAAAGTAGAAACAAAAGAGAGTGAAGTGAGGAGACTTTGTTTATTGCAAATGTAAGGGGAAAGAGAGATATTGGTTGGGGGGAGAGGGGGTGGACTTCCATTCCCATTTTCAGGAGGTGAGATCAGGAGTTGGGCAGACAAATCTGTGGAAGTCCCACTACTGTGGGGAAGGGGGTATCCATGGTAGGGGATAAGTGAAGGGGGGACCCTTGGTGGGTGGGACTTTGTGGTTAGGGGGGTGGGAGTGGGAATTTCATGGTGGGGGAAGGGGGGAAGTGGAGGTGTTGTGGGGGAGGGAGTTCGGTGGTGGGGGTACAAGTGTGGGAGAAGGATCCATGATGGGTGGGACTCTGTGGTTGGGGGAGTGGGGGGTTCATGGTGAGGGAAGAGGGGGAATTCCATGGGAATTGGGGAGAGTGTGGGGGGGAGGGTAGATTCATGAGGGGGTATAAGTGAGGGGAGGTTCCATGATGGTAGGACTCTGAGGTTGGGGCCTGGGAGTGGAGATTTCTGGTGGGTGAGGGAGGTATTCCACGGTGGTTGTGGGGAGGGGAGTGAAAGATTTCGTAGTGTCTGATTGTAAGAACAGGGTCCCTTTTGATTGTTGAAAAGCCTAAGTTGCTCAGAGCCCGCCCCGTCAGTGAGACGCCCCTTCACTATTTTGTCACTGTGCGCCCAAAAACACAGGCGAGAAACCCATCTTTGTGCCCGTCGGTTTCCAGCCCATTTATCTGCAAAAGAAAAGGCAAAACTCCATCCTTTATCCATATGTATGTGCTGATCTGTGTCTGTGTTTATACCTGAGCTGTGGAACAAAATTGAAATACATTCATCAATTGCTGTCTAAATGTGAGCCCTTCCTGAGTCTGTTGTACAAAGTGCTTTGGTCGCTTGGATAAAAAATTGTTTCAGTTGATACAATTTTGTTGTATGGCCATATCTTGATCTATGTAACATCGTCGTTGCTTGTGAAATATGAGGCCAGCTCGATTGGACCATTTTCAGCACCAAGGACTGTCTCTTATACAATTCCATTCAGCAACCTTGACTGGATATTACTCCAATATCTTTCACACAATTGTTATACCACTGACCACTGACCTTTCTCTCTCACTGCTCCACAAATCTTCCTTCTCTATAAATATCGATCTGGTTCCATTTTCAAATTGGCAGTTGACTCCAAATGAACTGCCCTATTTGGAAATCCGTGCTACACTCCAATTTTACTGTAAAGTTTACTTATTAGTGTCACAAGCATTAACACCACAATGAAGTTACTGTGAAAATCTCCAAGTGGCCCCATTCTGAAGCCTACTCGGGTACACTGAGGGAGAATTTAGCATGGCCAATGCGCCTAACCAACTCGTCTTTTGGACTGTGGGAGAAAACCAGAGGGCGGGAAAGTGGAACTGAGCAGCGACAGATCAGCCATGATCTTATTGAATGGCGGGGCAGGCTCGAAGGGCTGGATGGCCTACTCCTGCTCCTATTTCTTATGTTCTTATGAAACCCATGTAGGCACAAGGAGAATGTGCAAACTCTGCACAGTGAGCCTAGCCTGGGAATCGATCCTGGCACCATGGTGCTGTGAGACAGCAATGCTAACCACTGTGCCATCGTATCAAAGTGTCATAAGTAGGCTTACATTAACACTGCAATGAAGTCAACGTGGAAGTCACCTGGTCACCACACTCCGGCTCCTATTCAGGTACACTGAGGGAGAATTTAGCACGGCCAATGCACCTAATCTTTGGTTCAGCAACCTTGTCTTTCAGAGTGTGTGAGGAAACCGGAGCACCCCGAGGAAACCCGGACAGACACGGGGGTGGGGGCGCGGGGAGAGAACGTGCAGACACCATACCAACACAAGCCGGAAACTGAACTCAGGTCCCTGGCTCTGTGAGGCAGCAGTGCTAACTACTGTGCCACTGTGCCACCCATAGGAATAGCAGAGGACGGTTTTGATCCATTAAAAGAAGGTTCCAAGGATAAATCACAGCTTTAGAACATGACCACCCTAATTAATATAGATCTAGTTGTGTTTGAAAGGTTGGACGGAATGTTAATATTTCCAGCTCCTAATATTTGGACCAAGTTCAGAGATGTTATGATGGAATGGTATTAGATATTTAAAAACAATAATCTAATCTATTTTAAGCCTTATAAGAGTTTTCCAAGTCCTTGAGGTCATTACATAGGCGTTCTAAGAGGACAGTATTTGAGCTGTAGAAACCTATCTGCAATAAAAAGTCCTGTTCCCCTGGCACAGTTTCATTACTATGGCTGGATTAAGCTCAGGATTAGTGTTGTGAGCCAGTCTCTACAGGTAAGGGTACACCATTGTTCATTATATAGAATCACAGAAACTTACAGCACAGAAACAGGCCATTCTGCCCTGTGTACCTGTATTCTCCTTTCTCTTTTCTGTTGTATGTACATAAGACCACAGGAATTAGGAGCGGAAGTAGGCAAATTCAGCTCTAAGAGCCTGCTCCGCCATTCAATCAGACCATGGCTGATCTCTCCCTGGTCTCAAATCCACTTCCCCACCTGTTCCCCAGATATTTTAATCTATTTTTTATTGGAAATATACCTATCTCCTCCTTGAAACCTTATAGTGATTCAGACTCCACTGCGCAATGGGGGCAGCGAGTTCCACAATTTCACCACCCTCTGCGAGAATTAGTTCCTCCCCATCTCAGTTTTAAATCTATTGCCTCGCAACCTATACCTGTGACCTCTAGCTCGAGATTGTCCCACAAGAGGAAATGTTTGGTCTACATTTATCAATCCCTTTCAGTATTTTATATACCTCAATCAGATCCCTTTTCACCCTTCTAATCTCCAGCAAAATTCAACCCAAACTGTTTAATCTCTCCTTATACATCAACCCTTTCATACTTAGAATCAATCTCAAAGAATCATAGAACCCTACAGTGCAGAAAGAGGCTACTCAACCCATCGAGTTTGCACCGACCACAATCCCACCCAGACCCTGCCTCCATATCCCTACATATTTTACCCCTTAATCCCTCTAACCTACGCATCTCAGGACACTAAGGGGCAGTTTTAGCTTGGCCAATCAACCTAACCCGCACATCTTTGGACTGCAGGAGGAAACCGGAGTACCTGGAGGAAACCCACACAGACACAAGGAGAATGTGCAAACTCCACACAGACAGTGACCCAAGCCAGGAATTGAACCCAGGGCCCTGGAGCTGTGAAGCAGCAGTGCTAACCTCTGTGCTACTGTGCCACCCGTAACAACCTGGTAAACCTCCCCTGAACTGCCTCCAATGCCACCACATCCTTTATCAAATAAGGAGACCAAAACTCCAGATGTGGTCTCATCTGCACTTTTTTGATTTGATTTGGTTTATTATTGTCACATGTATTAGTATACAATGAAAAGTATTGTTTCTTGCACGCTATACAGACAAAGCATATTGTTCATAGAGAAGGAAAGGAGTGAGTGCAGAATGTAATGTTACAGTCATAGCTAAGGTGAAAAGAAAGATCAACTTAATATGAGATAAGTCCATTCAAAAGTCTGATGGCAACAGGGAAGAAACTGTTCTTGAGTCAGTTGGTACATGACCTCAGACTTTTGTATCTTTTTCTTGATGGAAGAAGGTGGAAGAGAGAATGTCCGGGGTGTGTGGGGTCCTTGATTATGCTGGCTGCTTTGCCGAGGCAGCAGGAAGTGTAGACAGAGTCAATGGATGGGAGACTGGATTGTGTGATGGATTGGGCTACATTCACTACATTTTGTAGTTTCTTGCAGTCTTGGGCAGAGCAGGAGCCATTCCAAGCTGTGATACAACCAGAAAGAATGCTTTCTACGGTGCATCTGTAAAAGTTGATGGGAGTCGTAGCTGACATGCCAAATTTCCTTACAATTGCAACAAACCTTCTCTACTTTTATACTCCAGTCCTTTTGCAAGAAATGCTCATATTCCATTTCTTATTTGTTTGTTTGCTGAGTTATGTTAGTTAGTGAAGACCTTCACTTGTGACAGAGAAAAGCCCCCTTTGCTCTATGTTGAAAATGTTTTGCAACCTCCCAGCCGCAAGGGCACCGTTCCCTGTACTGGAGGGAGAATTTCACTTCCCATTTTCCAGCCCTGGTTTTCCTGTGTCGACATTGGCTTCGTAGATGCTGTGAAAGAAATTTCCATAAACCTAAGGACATAACCCAATGCTTCAATGTGGTAGTGAGTGAATGCTACACTATTGAAGATGCCATCTTTCGGATGGGATAGTTACCGTCGTGTATGAGATGTAAGATTCCATGGCACTGTTTTAGCCAAGAGTTGTGGGAAGTGGTGGGGGATTCCCATACCACCACCTTCTCCTGTTGCTCTCACTCCCTCCTACTGTCAAAATATCCCTTATTTTTCTTCTCTCCCTGAACTTTGGCCTCTTAGCTTGAGGGCTTTCAAGTGGTGGGGAGCAGAGTGCGGTAGTTGCGGTGGAGGGTCCCTCCTCATCTCCGATCAAGGGACGCAACATCAAGAAGGGTGGCGGGGGAGAAGTGCCCACAGAGAGCCTCCCAAGGCCCTTACTGCTGACCATCCCTCTCCTGCCATTAGTCAGCCGTGCCTGGGCACCTTGGTGATCCTGGGCCTCGGTTTAGCACATGGCAAAGTGGTATACCGGGCTTACCCTGTATACCTCAGATACAGACTGAACCTCACTACATGTGAGACTGTGTCTTCAGAATGAGGACAGGAGCTGTCCACCAAAAACACCGTGAAGATCTCAAAATTAGCATTTGATTCAGTTCAGTTACATGCTCAGACCATTACAAAGAGAGGTGCATTTCTGGTAGAGAAAATTATTGGAAAATCAAAAAAATCTTATCGCATTAAAGTATCCAAGAAGGCTAAGTATTGAATTATGCCTGCTGCTTAAATTTACTTTAGATTCCTATTTCTTTTTCATAATAACTAATCATTTATCTGGAGGTATGTTATGTGAACATGATTATTTTCCACCTAATGAAGAAATTTTCTGGTTGGAAATCTATTAATTTTCTGATGGAACTCAGTAGTAGAAGGGTAGATTGTTACCCTGGGACATTTATTCATTCTACATATGATCATACCTACAGTGCAGAATGAAGCCATTCAGCCCATCAAGTCTGCACCAACTCTCTGGCAGAGTATCTTACTCAGGCTCTCCCTCCTACCTTCTTCTCCTGACCCCAGACACTGACCATGGCTAATCCATCGATCTGACACATGTTGGGATACTAAGGGGCAATTTAGCAAGGTCAACCCATCTAATCTACACATCTGTGTGTGGCATGGCAGTGGGCAGCACGTTGGCATTAGTGGGAGGCACTGGGTTATTCCAGCTCCCAAACATTAGCAGCCTTTTATGGTCTATCCTTTTTTTCCCTATGGAACCTGGCTATTGGAAGCAGATCGTAGAATATTCCTGGGCAACTTAGCGTTTGGCAACGTTAATAGCAAGAAGAATAATTCCTTAGATTTAGTCAAAAACATTATCTTAGAGGCTCAGTGGTGTTACTATAAGGCCATTAGTAAAGTAAAAAACAAGACAGGCCAGGAGATAGCCACATTTATGTTTACATAAATAAGAAGGTGGATGACACTTTGGGTGGCACAATAGCACAGTGGTTAGCACTAGTGCCTCACAGCAAAAGGGACCTGAGTTCAACGCTGGCCTTGGGTCTATGTGGAGTTTGCACATCCTCCCTGTGTCTACATGGGTTTCCTCTGGCTGCTCCAGTTTCCTCCCACAGTCCAAAGATGTGAGGGTTAGGTTGATTGGCCATGCTAAATTGACCCTAGTGGCAGGGAGATCAGCTAGGGTAAATATGTGGGGTTACAGGAAAAGGGCCTGGGTGGGATTGTGGTGAGTGCAGACTTAATGGGCCGAATGGCCTCCTTCTACACTGTAGAGATTCTATGATCTTTGGAAGAAAACTGGAGCACCTGGCGGAAGCCCATGAAGACACAGGGAGCGCGTGGAAACTTCACACAGGCACCCAAAGCTGGAATTGAACCTGGGTCCCTGGCGCTCTGAGGCAGCAGTCCTAACCACTGTGCCACCTTGCCGTCTCAGTAATAGTGACCAGCGCAACAACCCCAACCCATCTAGTTCACTAATGCCTTCTAGGGAAGTATATCCACCATTCTTACCTGGTCTGGTCCAGTTGTGACTCCAAAGTCATGTAGCTAACTGCCCTCTGAAATGGCCTAGCAAGCCATTATGGTCATGGGGCAATGGGGGATGGGTAACAATTGCTGGCCTGGCACATGGAAAAATCAAGGGAAAGGAAAGTAAGGATCGGGGATCCATGATTTCTAGTGTTTGGAGCACACACTTGGAAAATCAGCCCTGCCAATCCTTAACCGGAAAGATTCCTAGCGTAACATTTCAGAATGCCCACCCCCACTCCCTGCCCACAATGCCTGGCCTATCAAGAACTTTTAGCCGAAGCAAGATTTATGACACACTTGGAGCAGCACCCTACTGTGCGGACATATCTGTTTGAAATGGAATTGGCGCATTAGCAACTACTAATGTAGCAATTTGTTTTGCTGCAGTGTGGGCGGTTTATTGGCAAAATATGAAACCGGTGCTTGGGAACAAGGGAGTGCTGAAGCGCTTGGAGGCAAAGCGTGGGCACAAGATGCACTTTGTGCCGCATTAAGTTGAAATATGGATTTAAAAGTTCATCCAGCGCAGGGTGTCTTAAATTGAAGAGTCACGGGGTGGTTAATAAAAAATGAATTATCCTTTAATGAGGCAACGAAAGATAATGTTTTAATCACACTGGAAGAGAGAAAGTAAAGTTGATTACGCATTTAACTGTTCTGTATTCATTTATTAAAAATAAACAGCTTTGTCTGTCCTAGCCTGGTACGCATTTATTACAAGTTTTTGTTTTCTTACTTTTCCTCTCTACTGTTGATGCAAGATAGAAACTACCTCCATTACATGGTAGTTCGTCAAGGAGGAGAGACGCCCTTAGCTATTCAACTGCAGAAGGTGTCACGTTGAGACCAATCCTCTCCCTGCATGACTTTGACATGGGAAATAAGGGCTGGGTGGGGTTGTTGTTGGTGCAGACTCGATGGGCCGAATGGCCTCCTTCTACACCGTAGGGATTCTATAATCTTTGGAAGGATTCTAAGATCTTTCCAAAGATCATAGAATCCCTACAGTGTAGAAGAAGACCATTCAGCCCATCGAATCTGCACCAATCACAATCCCATCCAGCCCCTATTCCCTGAAAAGGTTTACGAACGTCAATACCATGCAAGGAGAGGATTGGTCTCACAATCTGAGACCATCCCAAAGTGTTTCACAGTCAGTGAAGCGTGTGAAGTTTTTTTTTGTTAGTGTAACAAGTAGACTTACATTAATATTGCAGTGGAGCCCACCAACACCTCTACTTTCTCAGAAGACTAAGGAAATTTGGCACGTCGGCTATGACTTCCATCGATGCACCATAGAAAGCTTTCTTTCTGATTGTATCACAGCTTGGTATGGCTCCTGCTCTGCCCAAGACTGCAAGGAACCACAAAAGGTCATGAATGTAGCCCAATCCATCACGCAAATCTGCCTTCCATCCATTGACTCTGTTTATACTGCCCGCTGTCTCAACAAAGCAGCCAGCATAATCAAGGACCCCACGCACTCTGGACATTCTCTCATCCACCTTTTTCCTTCGGGAAAAAGATACAAAAGTCTGAGGTCACGTACCAACGGACTCAAGAATAGCTTCATCTGTCCTGCTGTCAGACTTTTGAATGGATTGACCTTGCATTAAGTTGAGCTTTCTCTACACCCTAGCTACGACTGTAACAGTACATTCTGTATTTGCTCGCTTCCTTCTCCATGAAAGCTGTGTTGTCTGTATAGCACGCAAGAAACAATACTTTTCACTATATGTTGTTAATACATGTGACAATAATAAATCAAATCAAATCAAAAGTTACTGTAAAAATTCCCTAGTCGCCACACTCCAGTGCCTGTTTGGGTACACTGAGGGAGAATTTAGCATGGCCAATGCACATGACTAGCCCGTCTTTCAGACTGTGGGGGGAAACCAGAGCCTGATGGAAACCCACACAGACATGGAGGGAACATGCAGACTGCACAGGCAGTTGCCCAAGCTGGGAATTGAACCTGGACCCCTGAGCTGTGAGGCAGCACACTGCACTATACAATGCCATTAACTTAGCACTCAGTTCCAGCAAGCTCCCATACACAGAGATGTAATGATGCCCAGAATTATGGGCAAGGTCTTGTGTATCATCTTGATGGCATTACCATCACTGAATCCCCCACTATCAATGCCCTGAGGGTTACCATTGACCAAAAGTTGAACTGAGCCATCTAAATACTGTGGCTACAAGAGGAGGTCAGAGGCTGGGAATCCTGGAGCAAGTAATTTACCTCCTGACTCCCTGAAGCCTGCCCACCATCTGCAAGGTAATACTTTCCACTTAACTGGATGAGTGCAGCTCCAACAACAGACAGTCACCTGAGGCTGGAATCGAACCTGTGTTCCTGGCGCTGTGAGGCAGCAGTGCTAATCACTGTGCTTCCATGATGAAGGTAGATACTTGTTAATTTGGTTTTAACTATGTTGTTAAGGCTGTTGATTCATCAAGTATCTTGAGCACATGTAACCAGGGGCTGCTAGGATACTGGGTTGGTAAGTAGAAGACAGACATATGTAATGGCTCATTCCATAAATAAAGGAACAAGGAAAGAAAGGATTTGTCTATAGTTTTGCCTTTCGGCCATCTTGCTGAGGACCCACTTCCCAAAGTGAAGCCAAAGTAGACAGGGATATCTAAAGATAATCTCCAAACACATTGGTCAATTGTTTCCTCATCAGAGGATACCAGAATTACATGTAGTTCTGGTTACCACACTACCAGAAGGATGTGGAAGCTTTGGAGAGAGTGCAAAGAAGGTTCTTCAGGATGTTGCCTGGTCTCAAGGGTGTTGACTATGGAGAAAGGTTGAATAAACTAGGATTGTCTTCGCTGGAAAGACGGAGGCTGAGGGGAGACCTGATAGAGGTCTACAAAATTATGAGAGCCATAGGCAGGGTGGATAGTTAGAGGCTTTTTCCCATGCGAGAGGTGCCAATTATAAGGGGCACAGGTTCAAGGTGAGAGGGGGAAAGTTTAAGGGAGATGAGTGGGAGGAGATTTTTCATGCAGAGAGTGATGGGTTCCTGGAACGCGCTGCCAGAGGAGGTGGTGGAAGCAGGCACATTAGCGACATTTAAGAGGCATCTGGATGGGTGCATGAATAGGGAGGGAATAGAGGGATACAGACCGAGTAAGGGCAGCAGGTCTTTTTTTAGTTTAGTTCAGGTTCATGATCAACACAGGCTTGGAGGGCCGAAGGGCCTGTTCCTGTGCTGGATGTTTCTTTGTTCTCTGTTCTTTGTTCATTGTTCAGAAAGTTTAAAGTTTAAGTTTATTTGTTAGTGTCACAAGTAGGCTTACATTAACACTGCAATGAAGTTACTGTGAAAATCTTCTAGTCGCCACACTCAGGCGTCTATTCGGATACACTGAAGGAGAATTTAGTATGGCCAATGCACCTAACCAACACGTCTTTTGGACTGTGGGAGGAAACCGGAGCACCCAAAGGAAACCCACACAGATACGAGGAAAACATGCAGACTCCACACAGACAGTTACCCAAGCTGGGAATTGAACCCAGGTCTCTGGCGCTGTGAGGCAGTAGTGCTAATCATTGTGCCACCATGCCACCCCTAATAAGCCATATAACTTCATTTAGAAGGGAATATTGGCAATTGTGTTCACAGAAAAGGGAACATAGGACTTGGATAGGAATGGAAAGATCAGAGATGGTGACAGAAAGGAGAGGTATGCCTCTTGCTGTCACACACGATAATACAGCGTCTTCCTGGATTTCTTCCCGGTGCTCCAGCTTCCTCTCAGAGCCCAAAGATATGCTGGTTAGGTGAACCGGCCATGGTAAATGTACAAGGTTACGGGGATAAGGCAGGGGGATCGTCCTGGTTGGGATGTTCTTTCAGCGAGTCGGTGTCAACTCAATGGGCCAAATGATCTCCTTCTGTACTGTAAAGATTAAAATTTATTTATTATTGTCACAAGTAGGCTTACATTAACACGGTAGTGAAGTTACAGTGAAAATCACCCTAGTCGCCACACTCTAGTGCCTGTTTGGGTGCACTGAGGGAGAATTTTTCATGGCCAATGCACCTAACCAACACATCTTTCAGACTGTGAGAGGAAACTGGAGCACCTGGAGGAAACTCATGCAGATACGGGGAGAACGTGCAAACTCTGTACAGATCCAAGCTGGGAAGCAAACCCGAGTTCCTGGCACTGTGAGGCAGCAGTGTTAACCACTGTGCCACCGTGCTGCCCCTGAAGCTCCCAGGACTACATGCTGGTGCTTAGTTCTGTTGCATTACAAATATATACTGGGGCGCATCAAATTTCATTAGCAAACAGCTTATGTATTACAGACTGAAGATAAAAGCATCTTTTAAATAGTCATTCCAGTTCTGTTTATGATAGTTGGCCACTTTTGCCGTACTATATCATGAAAAGGAAGGATAAAATCTGGAAACTTACTGAATGAGGAGGGTTCAGTGGGGGAACGAGCAGAGACACTCCCCTATTTAGTTTGGAGATGGATCACTCACATTCTGCACTGAAGATGATGGTATATTTATTGAACCAAGCTGTCCCCTCTTGGTCTGAGTGAATGTGTGGGTGGATGTACTTTGGTATTGGTGATTATTATTTTCTATTCAGGATGACGCATCAATTGGAAAAGCCATCAGTAAGTGAGCTGTGCACTGCTGTTTCTTATTGATATTTCAGGAGTGGAGACTGTCACTCTGGCAGGGTCACGAATTGTCCAAGATAATGTCCAATTTGAGTCCATATCCGTCTATTCCAATGATTCAGACTGCATTTAGGAACACAGAAACAGGAGTAGGCCATTTGGTCCTTCAAGCCTGCTCCACCATTCATTATGACTGATCATCAAATCCTGATCCCACCTTTTCCCATGTTCCTCGATCCCTTTAGCCCCAAGAGCTATATCTAATTTCTTCTTGAAATCACACAATATTTTTGCCTCAACTACTTTCTGTGGGAGTGAATTCCACACATTCATCACCTTCTGGGTGAAGAAATTTCTCCTCACCTCAGTTCTAAAAGGTTTCCCCTTATCCTCAAACTATGACCCTTAGTTCTGGACTCTCCCACCATCGGGAACATTCTTTCTGAATCCACACCGTCTAACTCTGTTAGAATTTTAAAGGTTTCTATGAGAAACCCCTCTCACTCTTCTAAACAACAATTAATATAATCCTAACCAGCTTAGTCTCTACTCATATGACAGACCTGTTCCCCCCCTGAGGAATCAGCTTTGTAAACCTTTGCTGCACTCCCTCTATAGCCAGGACATTCTTCCTCAGATAAAGACACCAAAACTGCACACAATGCGCCATGTGAGGTCTTACCAATGCCCTGTGCAATTTCAGCAAAACACCCTTATTCCGACACTCAAATCCTTTTGCTATAAAGGCCAACACGTCATTTGCCTTCTTTACTGCCTGCTGTACCTGCGTGCCCACTTTCAGTGACTGATACACGAGGACACCAAGATCTCGCTGAGTATCTCTCTCAATTTACACCCACTCAAATAATAATTTGCCCCATGGTGTTACCTGAAGAAGTGGAAGTTAGGTTACAAACATTTATGAAAATTAAAGTTCCACAATTATCAAAGGAACCCTGTTTTTTATGCCCCTGATACATTGTTTCACTCTATATATAATATGCACCTGCTTCTTTCAAACAAAACACAAAACCACTTTTTAAATAGACAGTTTTTACAATTTTTATAATATTACAAACACTAACTTCACCACACTAATTAAAACATAACTTTAGTGACCAGTATAACAAACGTAGAAAGAAGGATTCACTAACTATTGTAGTGAAAGATGATACTTAACAAAGGGTCAGATTTTCCAGCTTCCCTATGGCACGTTATCTGGCGGCAAAAGTGGCTCACCATTTTCTGGTCCCACTAATGTCTCTGGCGTGCCTCATTCACCAGGGTGGCGAGGGGGTTTGGTTGCCTTCTGTGGACTGGAAAATCCTGCTGGCAGGAAGGTCTGGAAAATCCCACTCAAATTCTCCTCTTCAGAGGTTTAAAGAACAGTTAAGCCAGGCAATCTTGTTTGGCAGAAGGAGCTTCGGAGTAAACAGCTAAAAATTTAATTTGGTTTGATTTGATTTATTATTGTCACATGTATTGGGATACAGTGAAAAGTATTGTTTCCTGCGCACGATACAGACAAAGCATACCATTCATAGAGTGCATAGGAGAGAAGGAAAGAATCATAGAATCCTTACCATGCAGAAGGAGGCCATTCAGCCCATCGAGTCTGTACCGACAACAATCTTACCTTGCCCCTGTCCCCATAGCACCATGTATTTATACTGCTAATTCTCTCTGACACTAAGACGCATTTTAGCATGGCCAATCCACCTAACCTGCACATCCTTGTCTGTGGGAGGAAACCAGAGCACCCGGAGGAAACCCACGCAGACACGGGAAAATGTGCAAACTCCACTCAGACAGTCACCCAAGGCCAGAATTGAACCCAAGTCCCTGACAATGTGAGGCAGCAGTGTTAACCAGTGTGCCAATGTGTCACCCCTTGGTTGCAAAATATAGTGTTGCAATTACAGAGTATAGAGAAAAATCAGCTTATTGTATAACCAAAAGAGAAAATGCTGGAAGATCTCAGCAGGTCTGGCAGCATCTGTAAGCAGAGAAGAGAGTTGATTTTTCGAGTCCAGGTGACCCTTTGACAAAGCAAAGGTTCAATCAAGCATCTGCAGTAATTTGCTTTTATTCAGCTTAATATATGATAGGTCCATTCAAAAGTCTGATGGCAGAACCTGTTCTTGGGTTGATTGGTACGTGATCTCAGACTTTTGCCTTTTTTTCTCGACGGAAGAAGGTGGAAGAGAGAATGTCCGGAGTGCATGAGGTTCTTAATTATGCTGGCTGTTTTTCTGAGGCAGCGGGAAGTATTGGCGCTGTCAATGGATGGAATATTTCCAAGGGAGTCTGGATCAGATATGTAGTAAGGCTTATCTGTGGCATGTACCTTTGTTGTAGGCAAAATATGGTGATTAAAGGAGTGGGCAATGACACTTCAGGTACCTCAAGAGGTAGATATAGAACTAAAATCCACTCCAAGGGCAGAATTTCACCAACACATCTGCCCAAGGTTCGTACGATCCCGCCTGATGCCAACAGTGATTGCCGTTCTCCGAGTCTCGCCCTCCTCCGGAATTGGGGTGGGTGTGCTGGTAAAATTCCAGCCTACGTGTAGGTAAGCAACCACCAACACTAGACATTAATAAAATAGATTCCACCATCAAGTGTCTTGTGCTATTTTGAAACGTACCCTTACAATTCAGAGAAGGAAGGATGTTGACTGACATTCACCTGTTAACAATATAACTTTGTAGGCTTGTCAATATTTATTGACTCCTACTGCCAGCCCTGCCTCCATCGCGCCTGCCCATGAAGCCCTTGAGCTTGCCGCCAGTTGAAAAGCCAGTTTTCCATTTTTATAGATCACCAAGCCCCTTTCAAGAAAATTCCCACTAAACCATCCTAGACATTTGCAGCTGACTTAGGAGAAGGAACTGTCAACATTTGATGACTCCAATAAAATAGTCATGAAGCAGTGAGCCCTCGGGGACAAATGAAGCACAGAAGGTCACAGATGAAGCAGTGTGGGTTTTCAAACTTGTCTCACGAGAAGAGAAAGCTGAGAATTGAATCAAATCTTGAGTTAACTTCAAATACACTGCAGCAGCTCCCTAAGCAGGTTTTATTTTTAATCTATTGAGGAGTCTATATAACGAGTCAAGGCTCACAATGCAGGACATTATCAAAGGGGTTGTTTAAAGCAGATTATACGTCTGATTTGATTTAATTTATTATTGTCACATGTATCAGCATACAGTGAAAAATATTGTTTCTTGCGAGCTATACAGACAAAGCATACTGTTCATAGAGAAGGGAAGGAGAGAGTGCAGAATGTCGTGTTACAGTCATAGCGAGGATGCAGAGAAAGATCAACTTAATGCAAGGTCCATTCAAAAGTCTGACAGCAGCAGGGAAGAAGCTGTTCTTGAGTCGGTTGGACCTGACCTCAGACTTCTGTATCTTTTTCCTGATGGAAGAAGGTGGAAGAGAGAATGTCCAGGGTGCTTGGGGCTCTTAATTACGCTGGCTGCTTTGCCGAGGCAGTGGGAAGTGTAGACAGAGTCAATGGATGGGAGGCTGTTTTGAGTGATGGATTGGGCTACATTCACGACCTTTTGTAGCTCCTTGTGGTCTTGGGCAGAGCAGGAGCCATACCAAGCTGTGATACAACCAGAAAGAATGCTTTCTATGGTGGATCTGTAAACGTTGGTGACAGTCATTGCTGACATGCCAAATTTCCTTAGTCTTCTGAGAAAGTAGAGGCGTTGGTGGGCTTTCTTAACTGTAGTGTTGGCATGAGAGGACCAGGATAGGTTGCTGGTGATCTGGACATCTAAAAACTTGAAGCTCTAGATCCTTTCTACTTCATCCCCATTGATGTAGACAGAGGCATGTTCTCTTTTATGCTTCCTGAAGTCGATGACAATCTCCTTCATTATGGTGACGTTGAGGGAGAGATTATTGTTGCCGCACCAGTTCACCAGATTCTCTATCTCATTCCTGTACTCTGTCTTGTCATTGTTTGAGATCCGACCCACTACAGTGCTGTCATCAGCAAACTTGAAAATCGAATTGGAGGAGAATTTGGCCACAACAGTCATAGGTGTATAAGGAGTACAGTAGAGGGCTGAGAACACAGCCTTGTGGGGCACTGGTGTTGAGGATGATCGTGGAGGAGGTGTTGTTGCCTATCCTTACCGATTGTGGTCTATGAGTTCGGAAGTTCAGGAGCCAGTCGCAGAGGGAGGTGCCGAGGCCCAGGCCATGGAGTTTGGAGATGAGTTTCGTGGGAATAATAGTGTTGAAGGCTGAGCTGTAGTCAATAAATAGGAGCCTGACATAGCTTTCCTTGTTATCTAGGTGTTCCAGGGTTGAGTACAAGGCCAGAGAATGGTGTCTGCTGTGGACCTGTTGCGGCAATAGGCAAACTATAGTGGGTCCAGGTAGTCTGGGAGGCTGGAATTGATTTGTGCTATGACTAACCTTTCGAAGCACTTCATGATGATGGATGTCACAGCCACCAGCCGATAACCATTAAGGCATGCTGCTTGATTTTTCTTAGGCACTGGGATGATGGTCATCTTCTTGAAGCAGATAGGGACCTCAGATTGTTGTAATCAGAGGTTGAAGATGTCTGTGAATATTGGGTGGCTGGGTGTTGGCCAGCTTAGTTTCATATGCTCGGCCCCCTTTCTCGCATGCTACCCCCAACAACAGGAATCGCTTCAACAAAACAAAATAGAAAATCTCAGCAGATCTGGCAGCATCTCTGGAGAGAGAATAGAACCAAGGTTTTGAGTCTGGATGACCTTCCAAGACTCAAAACGATAGCTCTATTCTCTCCCCACAGATGCTATCAGACTTGCTGAGATTTTCCAGCATTTTCTGTTTTTGATTCAGATTCCAGCATCCGCTGTAACTTTTCCTTTAACAGTGATTCCTTGCTGGATTACAGAGATAGGGGCTTGAGACGGCCTTCGCGATCCTAACTGACTGTTTTACCTCTGGTTTAAGGTTTGACAGTGAGTATCAATAGGTTCATCAGATCAAAGACTTCACAATTAAACTTGGCTTAAAATCCACGCAATTCTTGCTGTTGAACTGCAATCGTTAATATTCAAGTAGGCTTACATTAACACTGCAATGAAATGACTGCAAAAGTCCCCTAGCCGCCACACTCTGGCACCTGTTAGGGTGAACACAATAAGAAGTCTCACAACACCAGGTTAGAGTCCAACCAGTTTATTTGATAGTAATCCTGGGATTACTTTCAAATAAACTGGTTGGACTATAATCTGGTGTTGTGAGAATTCTTATTGTGTTTACCCCAGTCCAACGCCGGCATCTCTACATCATGACCTGTTCGGGTACACTGAGGAAGAATTTAGCATGGCCAATGCACCTAACCAGCACGTCTTTTGGACTGTGGGAGGAAACGGGAGCATCTGCAGGAAACTCAAGGAGACACGAGGAGAAGGTGCAGACTCCACATACTTTTAGACAGCTGGAAAGAGTCAAACAGCTGGATGGACCTGCAAGCACTTAAACATCTGGATAGTGGTTGTTCATGCTCAGACAGCTGGACAGGGAGTGCTAGTATGTAAACAGATGAATGGACATGTTAGTACTTCAACAGCTGGATGGTGCTGTTAGTACTTAAACAGCTGGATGGTGCTGTTAGTACTTAAACAGCTGGAGGTGCTGTTAGTACTTAAACAGATGAATGGACATGTTAGTACTTCAACAGCTGGATGGTGCTGTTAGTACTTAAACAGCTGGATGGTGCTGTTAGTACTTAAACAGCTGGAGGTGCTGTTAGTACTTAAACAGCTGGATGGTGCTGTTAGTACTTAAACAGCTGGAGGTGCTGTTAGTACTTAAACAGATGAATGGACATGTTAGTACTTCAACAGCTGGATGGTGCTGTTAGTACTTAAACAGCTGGAGGTGCTGTTAGTACTTAAACAGCTGGAGGTGCTGTTAGTACTTAAACAGCTGGATGGTGCTGTTAGTACTTAAACAGCTGGAGGTGCTGTTAGTACTTAAACAGATGAATGGACATGTTAGTACTTCAACAGCTGGAGGTGCTGTTAGTACTTAAACAGCTGGATGGTGCTGTTAGTACTTAAACAGCTGGAGGTGCTGTTAGTACTTAAACAGCTGGATGGTGCTGTTAGTACTTAAACAGCTGGATGGTGCTGTTAGTACTTAAACAGCTGGATGGTGCTGTTAGTACTTAAACAGCTGGATGGTGCTGTTAGTACTTAAACAGCTGGATGGTGCTGTTAGTACTTAAACAGCTGGAGGTGCTGTTAGTACTTAACAGCTGGATGGTGCTGTTAGTACTTAAACAGCTGGGCAGGGACTGTTAATACACAAACCAGAGATAGGGGCTTTTAGTGTTAAAACAGCTGGAAAAAAGTTGTTAGCACATTTCTGTGACCAGGTTAGCATTTCTGGTATTTGAATGACAAGATACATCTTCAGAGACTGACACACTTAATCTGATTCTTTCCATTTTGGGATTATTACAGCGAGAGCACAGCCGCTATCTAACTCCAGCGAGCATTGATAATGTTGTTTGCGCTGTCCGAGATGCAGGCAGAATGAGACCGGCTGCTCCCTGTGCAGTGGTTTAATACAACAGTTCAATATTGGGTCAGCGCAATGCATCAGTGCTACGAGAAATGTCCAAAGCAATAACATCATGGGGATGGTTTAAATGCTGGGATCATGGTTTGATTAATCTTTTCCACTTAATATATCATACATCTGGAACTCAGGACAGGAAATTAGATGAGGATCAGATTAATCGTATTAAGTGTTACAGTGATACTTTTCTGACTGTACACTCATATGCAAACATATCTCAATAGTGAAGCATATAGTGAATGGTATTTGGAGCCTTATTACTGACCCTCCACGTTGTGCCATTCTGTCCATCACCCACTCTTCTAACAAACCTCCAGCCATTAGGGGAGGCAATGGCCTAATGGTATTATTGCAGCCTATTAATCCAGAAAGTCAGCTGATGTTCTGGGAAACCAGTTCGAATCCCACCACGACAGATGGTGGAATTTGAATTCAATAAAAAATATTAAGGATCTACTGATGACCATGAAACCATTGTCGATTGTCAGAGAAATCCATCTGGTTTACTGATGTCCTTCAGGGAAGGAAATCTGCCGTCCTTACCCAGACTGGTCTGCATGTGACTCCAGAGTCACAGCAATGTGGTTGACTCTCAACTGCCCTCCAAGGGTAACTAGGGATGGGCAATAAATGCTGGCCAGCTAATGATCCATAAAAAAACTTAGCCTTACGGTATGAAACTCTCTCTTTAAACCTTGATACGCCTAAAGCCAACGCTTTGACAAGCCCGTCACCCTACTAAACAATCTGTGTAACAAATCAGCTGAATGGGCATGTAAACAGCAATTTCAGTATAGATAAATGCAGTGTGTTACATTTTGGAAGAGGAAGCAAGGGAGACTTGCATTTGTGTCACGATTCGCAACGTTAGGATGTCCCAAAGCACTTTACATGGAGCCAACAAAGTGCTTCTAAAGCCTGGTCACTATTGCAATGTAGGAAGTGGGGCAGCCAATTTGTACACAGCAAGCTCTCACAAACAGTAATGTGGTAATGACCAGATAATGGGCGGGATTTTCCAACCACGCCTGCCCCAAATCCCGGAAAATCCTGCCTAAGGTCAACAGACCTTTTCATGGTCTGTGTCCCACCTGCTACCATTTCCTTAGCAGGCGGGACAGCAAAATTCCGGCCAATGTGTTTTAGTGATGTTGACTCAGGGATAATATTGTCCAGGATATTAGTAATAACCCCGCCTCTTTCCTTCAAAAAAGTGTCTTGGCCTCTTATGCAGCCATCTTATCCAAAAGAAGGTACTTCTGACAGTGTAACACTCCTTTAATGCTGTTGAACTTACAGCTTTCAGTCTCAGAGGGAAGCATCCTTCTAACTGAGTCATAGATGTTAAAAAGTTCTTTTTCACATCCCCCTTGCATCTTTTGACCAAAGCCTTACATGTGTGCCCCCTCGTGTTTGCACCATCAGCTAATGGAAGCAGTTTTTCTTTGTTTAATCCTATCTAAAACTGCCCATAATCAGACACATGTCTAACAGATCTCTACTCAAGCTCTTTTGCTCCAAGGAGAATAACCCTTGCTTCTCCAACCTAACCTTAACTAAAATCCCTCATCCCTGGGACTGCTTTGATAAATCTTCTCCGTATCCTGTCAAGGCCCTCTCATCCTTACTAAAATGTAGTGACCAGCGCTGGATGCAATGTCATCACTGCGACCAAAAGCTTTATCAAGGTTCAGCATAAGAATATAAGAACATAAGAAATAGGAGCAGGAGTAGGCCATCTAGCCCTTCGAGCCTGCCCCGCCATTCAATAAGATCATGGCTGATCTGAAGTGGATCAGTTCCACTTTCCCGCTTTCTCCCCATATCCCTTAATTCCCCTGTCTATCAGAAACCTATCTACCCGTGTCTTAAATATATTTAGCGAGGTAGCCTCCACCACTTCAATGGGCAGAGAATTCCAGAGGTTCACCACCCTTTGAGTGAAGAAGTTCCTCCTCAACTCCGATCTAAACTGCTCCCCCCCACTTATCTTGAGACTGTGCCCTCTAGTCCTGCTATCCTTTCTAAGTGGGAAGAATCTCTCTACCTCTACTCTATCCATCCCTTTCATTATCTTATATGTCTCTATAAGATCCCCCCTCATCCTTCTAAACTTCAACGAGTACTGACCCAGTCTATTTAGTCTCTCTTCATAGTCTAACCCCCTCATCTCCGGTGTCAGCCTAGTGAACCTCCTCTGCACTCCCTCCAAGGCCAAAATATCCTTGCGCAAGTGCGGCGACCAAAACTGCACACAGTACTCCAGCTGCGGCCTCACCAGTGCCCTGTACAGTTGCAGCAAGACCTCCCTACTTTTATATTCTATCCCCCTTGCTATAAAGGCCAGCATCCCATTCGCCTTCTTGATCACCTGCTGCACCTGCAGACTGAGTTTTTACGACTCATGCACAAGGACCCCCAGGTCCCTCTGCACCGTAGCATGTTGCAGCTTTTCGCTCTTTAACTTCATCTTCGTCCTTTACTTTGTTCTTCTTTGGGAATAGAGGGATATGGTACCCAGAAGGGTGGGGGGGTGGGGGGGGGGGAGCGGTTTAGTTTAGTCGGGCAGCATAGTCTGTGCAGGTCTGTTCCTGTGCTGTAATTTTCTTTGTTCTTGGTTGCTTAGTGGTTACCGTGGACCAGAAAACTAACTGGGCCTATGGCAGCAGAGATTGAGGATTCTGTGGTGAATAACTTGTCCCCCCCACTCCCCCAAAGCCTGTCCACCATCTACAGGGCACAATACAGGAGTATGATGGAACAAGAGATAAAAGCAAATCATCTGAAACCAAAAGAGAAAATGCTGGAAAATCTCAGCAGGTCTGGCAGCATCTGTAAGGAGAGAAAAGAGCTGCCATTTCGAGTCCAGCTGACCCCTTTGTCATAGAACATGTTGCTGAAACATATTGTTATCCCTAGAATCCCTACAATGCAGAAGGAGGCCATTCAGCCCATTGAGTCTGCACTGACCACAACCCTACCCAGGCCTTATTTCCGTAGCCTCACATATTTAGCCTGCTAATGCCCCTGACACTAAGGAGCAATTTAGCATGGTCATTCAACCTAACCCACACCTCTTTAGACTGTGGGAGGAAACTAGAGCATCCAGAGGAAACCCTCATAGACACGCAAACTCCACATAGATCCGAGGCTGGAATCGAACTGGGGTCCTTGGCGCTGTGAGACGGCAGCTCTAACCATGCGCCACTGTGCCGCTCCCAAGAAGCCATCAACCAAGTTTGTGCCAACTCTCTGAAAGCCCATCTCATCCAGGCTCAACCCTACCTCTGCAATCATGGCTAATCCACCAAACCTACACATCATTGCACTCTGTAGGGCAATTTAGCATGTCCAATCTCCCTGTGTCTGCGTGGGTTTCCTCCGAGTGTTCCAGTTTCCTCCCACAGTCCGAAAGACATGCTGGTTAGGTGCATTGGCCATGGTAAATTCTCCCTCAGTGTACCCAAACAGGTCCGGAGAGTGGCGACTAGCGAATTTTCACAATAACTTCATTGTGGTGTTAATGTAGGCCTACTTGTGACACTAATAAATTAAAAAAAACAACTGAAATCTACGACTGGGGAAGCGGGAAAGCGTGGGAGTAGTGGGGAGGGGGGGCTTGGGGAGAACCAGCAGATTGTTTATTCCAGGATACAACGCAGGAGCGGATCTCGAACTCACACACGTGCTAACATGCGGTGTTCCTGTTGGAGATTCAGCAAGAGAATCAGGAATAATTACATGATCAATGGCTAACGATGGGAGAGCAAGTCTTCCGAATTTGTGCACCAAACACCATCAATATATTGACAAGGCTTCCTTGTAAGGCAGTGAAGGGTAGGAATAGCAAGCAGGGGCAATCCATATTATCATGTTGCTGCACATTAACTTTTATACAGTGATGTATTATTTCTGACCCCTCTGTGCACATTCCTCCCGTTTTCCTTCGATGATTTCCCCCAGCACTGTCAGGTTGTTACTCAGTAAGGCCCTGCTGTAAGATCAAAGGCTTTAATTTAGTAAAGGGAAAGGAATTAGTCTCCAGATTTCAGTTTTCAGCCAACAAAGCCTCTCCAGAGAGCAGTGACTGTTCTCTGTGAGTGACGCCATTTGTCTCCAGCACTGAAATCTTTTGAAGGAAATTAACTGGGCGGGGCACTCGTTTGTGAATCGTTTTGTTTCCACCTTTAACCCGTATTTGGGTGGCGCAGTGGTTAGCACTGCTGCCTCACAGTGCCAGGAACCCGGGTTCGATTCCCGGCTTGGGTCACTGTCTGTGTGGAGTTTCCACGCTCTTCCTGTGTCTGTGTGGGTTTCCTCAGGGTGCTCTGGTTTCCCCCCACACTCCAAAGATGTGCGAGTTAGGTTGATTGGCCGTGCTAAATTGATCCATAGCATCAGAGAAGACTAACAGGGTAAATAGGTGAGGTTACGGGAATAGGTCCTGGGTGGGATTGTGGTCAGTGCAGACTCGATGGGCCGAAAGGCCTCCTTCTGTACTGTAGGGTTTCTATATCGAGCACACCATCACTTAATGGCTGGTTGATGCTGCCCCCACTATCATTCTCCCACCACTCCATCAACATTTGCATGGAGAATAACCTTTCTAAAGTACAAAAGGTATTCAAGGGATGATCATGGGCAGCACGGTGGCACAGTGGTTAGCATTGCTGCCTCACAGTGCCAGAGACCCGGGTTCGATTCTGGCCTCAGGTCACTGTCTGTGTGGAGTTTGCATGTTCTCCCAGTATCTGCGTGGGTTTCCTCCAGTTTTCTCCCACCATACAAAAGATGCGCTGGTTAGATGGATTGGCCGTGTTAAATTGCCCCTTAATGTCAGAGGGACTTGCAGGGTAAATACTTGGGGTTCCTGGGATAAGGCCTGGGTGGGACTGTTGTCGGTACAGACTCGATGGGCCAAATGGCCTTTGTCTGCACTACAAGAATTCTATAATTGTATGGTTTGTTTAATTATTAATCATAGGCCAACATTTATTTATTTAACGAATTGTTGACTTTGTGCTTGCCAAGTAATAGGTAGGATTTTACAAGGGGGTGGTCAGTGCTGGTTATAGACTCATCTCCAGCATAGAATTTAGCATGGCCAGTTCACCTTGCCAGCATGTCTTTCAGACTGTGGGAGGAAACTGGAGCATCCAGGGGAAACCCATGCAAACATGGGGAGAACGTGCAGGCTTCACACAGACAGTGACCCAAGCCAGGAATCAAACCCGGATCTTTGGTGCTGTGAGGCAGCAGTGCTAACCACTGTGCTGCCCTGTTGGAATGTGGGTGCAAACTTGATGGGCCGAATGGCCTCTTTCTGCACTGTAGGGTTCTGTGATTCCATGATTCTATGATTGTTAAGATTCTTGATCCATGGATGTTTTTGATAGAATTTTATATTTTTGCATTCCAACTCTACGCAACATTGAGCTGTTATCTGTTAAAATATCCGGAGGCAAGGAGATTTGATATTCCTTTTAAATCAGGAGCACATTTAGATAACTAGCTTCAAAATAGACATAAGGACTAGAAATGGATTTGGTCAATCAAAGTCAGGGCCTGCACGAGTCCCGTATGAACTGCAGGGTTTCCACTCCTGGTCTTGGCCAATGACTCCTGACTGCTATGCCCTGAAGATCTCTCCACGAAATCCGTGAGAAAAGATTAAAAATTTATGTAATTAAACTAAAACCAACCCTTGTCCTCAGCTCTGCGATCAGTATCTCCAGGACCTAATGAATCCTGAACCTCCTGTGCTGGCTGGCCACATTCTACAAGCCTTGCTATCTACAGGATGCGCTGTAGCAATTCACCAAAGACCATCAGACAGCACCTTCCAAACCCACGACCACTTCCATCTAGAAGGACCAGGGCAGCAGATACATGGAAACACCACCAGCTGCAAGTTCCCCCCCAAGCCACTCACCATCTTGACTTGGAAATATATCGCCGCTCCTTCGTAATCGCTGGGTCAAAATCCTGGAATTCCCTCCCTAACGACACTGTGGGTCAACCCACAGAACATGGACTGCAGTGATTCAAGAAGGCAGCTCACCATCACCTTCTCAAGGGCAGCTAGGGATGGGCAATAAATGCTGGCCAGCCAGCGATGCCCATGTCCCACAAATGAATATAAATAACATGGATGTTAATGTATGTAATCGGACATATGCTCCTTTAAGAGAGTGAGTGAGGTGACCTGGGGTGCAGTTCCACCCTGGGTAGAGCTTGCTGGCTCAGCCTTATACTGACTGTGCTACTGTTACGACATTGAATAAACCATTACTGTTTGACTTACTTCTACTTACCTCGCAGTTTCTTTGTAGCCATAAGTAGATCTCAATCATAATAGTGTGTGGTTTAGATTTTTTTGGGGCAATGCATGTGACCAACGGGATTTGGAGCTGAAGACAGAGACCCTACTCGCACCTGCACATAAGGCGAAAACTCAAAAAACTCTAGAAGAAGCGAGAGAGACAGGGAGAGGTTAAAAAAATGCAGGCGAGAGAGACAGGGGGAAATTAAAAAGGAAGTTCCTAGTAAGGGAAGAAGATAGAGAAAATCGGAGGAGATATAAGGAGACGTAAAAGATTGGGAACTACTGGTAAAGACTGATGGTTGTGCCTGAATGTTTTAACGAGTCCCAGGGAAGAAGCCGTTCTTGAGTCAGTTGGAACGTGATCTCAGACTTTTGTATCTTTTTCCCCAACATAGAAGGTAGAAGAGAGAATGGAGTCCTTGATTATGTTGGCTGCTTTTCCCAGGCAGCGAGTAGATGGTATCAATGAATGGGAGGCTGGTTTGCGTGATGGACTGGGCTTTGTTCACGATCCTTTGTAGTTTGTTGCATTGTGAAGCATGTTTATTGCATTGTTCGAGGATCTCAGAGAGGAAACCAAGCTAGGATTGCAGCTTTGGACTGGTAACAGGGAAGGCACTGTATTAAATATTTATATCACCAATTTATTGAAGGTTTGGTAATTTCTGACTTCATTAGAACTTCTCAGTGAAATTCTAGCCTGGTCACTAATGGTGACACATCTGTTTGTTATCTGTTACATTTATAATCATTGTGGATTAAAAGGAGAAGTATAAAGCAAGTCTAACCCTATGCAAAAGGGAGATCATGTCTTTAGCTCCTATGAAATGTCCTTTAGACACGTTAAAAATATATTTTTGGAAATTTAAGAGAGCACTTCATGCTCATGGAGTTTAATTTTTTTTTAACTGGTGGAAGTTTAACTAAGTTCTGAATAAGAAGTTTCCATTATAGTGCGCCAGCAGTGATCCGCTGAGGAGAAATCTATTAACCGTTGTGTTGACTAACAAGTTTGGTATCGCACTGGCATTTTGACTGTCTTAATCCCAAGGGGTCCTCCTGTTTGTGGGGGAGTTGGTGAGAAAACCGTCAGCGCATGCGTGCGAGTTCCTTTGCCAGCATTTTAACCCAGCAAAGGTGTCCACACCGAGAGAGAAAATGCTGGAAAATCTCAGCAGGCCTGGCAGCATCTATAAGGGGAGAAAAGAGCTGACGTTTCGAGTCCAGATGACCCTTTGTCAAAGCAAGAAGTGGGAGATATTTATACTGCAGGCTGAGGGAATGAAAGATAAGTCATAGTCACGGAAACCAGGGGAAAGGTGAAGAGGTGCTAATGGCTATGGCTCATCTTTCATTCCCAACACCCTATATATCTCCACTTGAAACGTCCATAAAGACCAAAGGACCATAAAACATAGGAGCAGAATTAGACCACTCAGCCCATTTAGTCTGCTCCACCATTCAATCATGGCTGATATTTTTCTCATCCCCATTCTTGTGCCTTTTTCCCATAACCTGTGATCCCCTTATCAATCAAGAATCTAGCTATCTCTGCCTTAAAGACACATGTCAGCTCTTTTCTCTCCTGACAGATGCTGCCAGACCTGCTGAGATTTTTTCAGCATTTTCTCTTTTGGTTTCAGATTCCAGCATCCGCAGGAATTTGCTTTTATCAAAGGTATCCACACGCTGTGAACCTGCATTAGACAGAGGAATGTTACACAGGCACATTCACACTATTCCACAACGTGCATCTGATACGGAGCCTTCTGGGTTTTGACCGTCATTTGTCCACAGCTTAAAAAGTCCCTGACAATGTATTCCCTGCTCTGGGGATGGGGGTGGGAGCGTACTAATGAACTGCCCTTACTGGCAATACTCACCCATCACTGCACCCATGGACCCATCCTTCCACCCGCTCTTTTCCTCCCGCCTCCTCTCCCCACCCGCACCTCCCCCCCTCCCCTCTACCCGTCCCCTTCCTTTCCCTTCCCTTGTGACATTATTGTTTTTCATTTTCAGCAAAAGAGCTCAGATCAAAATAATTGATGATGAGGAATATGAAAAAAACAAGAGTTTCTTCCTTGAGCTGCTGGAGCCACGCATGGTGGATATGAGTTCACAGAAAGGTGGAGTACTCGCCCAGAATGAGCCACTGCTGAAGACCCTCCTCTCTCCTTCCTTCTTTCCCCTTTTCTCTTATTCCCCCCCATTTTCCCCCTCTCTCTCTCTCTTTGTCTTGTTGACTGCTTGATTCCCAAGAGATTTTTTAACACTGCGTTCTTGCAGTCAGATATGTCACATGCCGCCTGCTCGGACCTTGGCGTATTAGTGAGCTGCCGATCTGGACCTCCCATCAACTGCTTCAGTAACCTGCCAACTCTGAGGCCCCTTTTGAATGACGCTGACCCTTTTCCTGTTGTTGACAGCTGACGGGGGTTGGGGAGGGGTGGGGGTGGGGGGGAGGGGGTCTCTTGCTCCGCAATAGGAAGTAAGGCCCAGAAGCCTGTCCCACGCGTGCCAGTCCAACCGTTGGTCCCTGCATGCCAAGTAATGGACGGGACTTTGCCAGCCGCACTCATCCCAAAAATTGGAAAATCCCGCCCGAGATCAATGGATCTTTGCATGGTCCACCCCCTGCCCCACTACAGTACCCGTGGTGGGCAAGACTGGAAAATTTCAACCACATCTGGTTCCTTGCCACATCTGGTTTTTTTCCAGTTGCATCAATTTGCTCTGGGTGCGGTGGTGTACAATGCAAAACGTTTTAACATTTATTTATTAGTGTCACAAGTAGGCTTACATTAACGCCACAATGAAGCGTCTGTGAAAATCCCCCAGTCGCCACACTCTGGCGCCTGGTCGGATACATGGAGGGAGAATTTTAGCACGGTCAATGCCCCTAACCAAGCACAGGATCCCTCAGTGGGACTAAATGTATATTCAAGCAGAATGGCACTGGGGGGAGAGGTGGTAGCAGCATGTATTCAAATGTTGTGAATTGTGGCATTCGATGCTGGCAGGGCAAGGCCTGTTCAGGCCCAACAAAGGTGTGCGAGTTAGGTGGTTTGGCCACGATAAATCGTCCATTAGAGTCAAGGGGATTAGCAGGGTAAATGTGTGGGGTTGCAGGAACAGGGCCTGGATGGGATCGTTGTCGATGGGCCGAATGGCCTCCTTCTGCACTGTAGAGAACCTATGACTTCTATGAACTTGAGCTCACAGCGAGTTGAACACACACAGCAGGATTTCCTTCAGTTCTAGCAAGAGGAATTATGGAGTGGCAATGGGAGGGGACATGATAGTGTCGTGAGGTTGGAAACCAAATGCCTGGACTAATAATCCAGAAAACATGAGTTCAAATCCCATCCTGGAATTGGAATTTTCAAAATTAAATCTCTGTTAAGTTTTTGCTGGTTCATTCACTTCGGGAAAACTACATTACCCACTTGGGTCTATATGTGACTTCAATCCCATACGACTGTGTTTGATCTTTGACAGCTCAATGCGGACGTCTAGCAAGCCAGTCATTAGCCACATATGAGCAATTTGACTGGTCATTATAAGCCTACCCGGGCAAGACAGCTGGCATTAAACGTCATAGTGTGTCTGTCTCATTTATGGGGGAGATGGTGGTAATGTCACTAAGTTAATAATCCAGAAACCCAGGCAGATACTCTGGGGACAAGAGTTCGACTGACAGCTGGTATACTTTAAATTCAAATGAATAAATCTGGAATATAGCAACTAACTGAGGGTGGCGCAGTGGTTAGCACCGCTGCCTCATAGTACAAGGGATCTGGGTTCGATTCCTGGCTTGGGTCATTGTCTGTGTGGAGTCTTGCATGTTCTCCCCATGTCTGCGTGGGTTTCCTCCGGGTGTTCTGGTTTCCTCCCACAGTCCGAAAGACGTGCTGGTTAGGTACTTTGATAATGCTAAATTCTCCCTCAGCGTACCCGAACAGGCACCGGAGTGTGGCGACTAGGGGATTATCACAGTAACTTCATTGCAGTGTTAACGTATGCCTACTTGTGACACTAATAAATAAACTTTAATTTATGTAGAGGTGGTAGCATGGTGGTAAAGTCACTAACTTAGCAATCCAGAGGCCCAGGCAGATGCTGTGGGGACAAGGTGTACTTTAAATTCAGAAGAGTAAACCTGGAATATAGCAACTATCATCAGTTGTTGTAAAAACCTATCTAGTTCATTGATACCCTTGGGGGCTTAATGTGCCATCCTTACCTGGTCTGGCCTACATGAGACTCCAGGCCCAAAGCCATGTGGTCAACTCTTAGCTGCCTGCTGAATTGGCCCAGCAAGCCTCTGAGTTCAAAGGCCTCAAGGGTTAGGCTGGCCTTGCCCACTGATGCCCATATCCCATGAAAGAATGATGAGAAAAAAACTCCTCCCTCTCAAAAACCCTCAGTCCTTCCCTGCATTCAAAACAACCCTTCTGAGCACGTTAGAAGCACCTTCTTTGCCTGTTTTGACCAACCACAACAGGATTTTGTCAGGCAGTGACACAAGTTAGAAACTGGGATCTTTGGGGGGGTTTTTTTGCCATTTCCCACCGCTTTGTGTTGTGATGAAGTTGGCTTCAGTCAAGAGTTGGTCACCTGAAAGGGTTGGCAGGTTATACGACAGGAACTTTTGTCATTCCTATACCCATCACTCGCTGTAACCGGTGGGGGAAGGGGGCTGGGGAAAGAAGGCCCAAATTTCACTGGAATATGTCCCACTAATAAACCGAGGGAAGGGTGGCATGTGACACCAATCTGGGTGTGCTCCAGGGCCGCCGTCCCCCCACTAACCGTCAAGCAAGTTTACAAAAAAAAAACAATCGCATGTGCGACTGCAGTGGTTTTGGAGCAACCCATTGTACATTTTCTTTCTTATATCCTTACAGGAAAGCCATAAGCGTTAAAATAAATGATGATGAGGAATACGAAAAGCAAGAACATTTCTTCATTATGCTTGGTGAACCGAAATGGATGAAACGAGGAATATCAGGTGTGAGATCCTGAGATGTAACGGCTTTCTTTTTGAGAAAATCCATTATTTTTTCCTCCTGTATTCCCGCTCTCACCCTGTTTCGGTCATCTATGCCTGGTGCTTTTTTTGTTTCTCACCTGGACAATGTGCAATATATTGCCTCGGCCTAGTTTACGATTTGCACTTCACGCCACTGGGGGTTACATGTGTGCGTGTGGCGACTTCTTTATTTCCATAAACCAAACCTCAGAGGTCCCGAGGCAATGCACATTTCCTTCATTTTCCTGTGATCAGCTTAATTCTGTTGCTCTTTTATCCATCAGTTTTCTATTATTTTTCGGAAAGAAAATTGAAGGTTAGCCTCTTGCTTTCCACTTAGTCAGCCATACACATCCATCACTGAGAGGACAGCATCCCCTCTGTCTGAACAGCTAAAGATGTCCTTTGAACTGTATTGTTTTAAATCGGTGTTCGAATGGGACTGGGAAAGGGGAGGGGCGCTGGGGGGATGGACTCCAACAGAATCGCAGAGGTCTGCGGGAACCACATTCATAGGAACAAAGGAATTAGGAGCAGAAGTAGGCAAATTCAGCCCTTCGAGCCTGCTCCTCTATTCACTCAGGTTTATTTGGAATCACGAGCTTTCGGAGTGCTGCTCCTTCATCAGGTGAGTCCAGTAGCGCTCTGAAAGCTCATGATTCCAAATAAACCTGTTGGGCTTTAATCTGGTGTTGTGAGACTTCTTACTGTGCCCAGCCCAGTCCAACGCCGGCATCTCCACATCATTGCCATTCAGTCAGATCATGGCTGGTCTCTCGCTGGCCCTCAATTCCACCTCCCCATCTGTCCCCATATCCCCTTATCCCTCCTTTTAGTATTAGAAATATACCTACTCCTTGAAACCATTCAATGATTCAGACTCCACCGCGCTGTGGGACAGTGAGTTCCTCTAATTCACCACCCTCTGCGAGAAGTAGTTTCTCCTCATCTCAGTGTTAAATCTACCGCTTCTCGACCTGTACTTGTGACTTCTTGTTCCAGATTGTCCCATCAGAGGGAATATTTGGTCTACATTTACTTTATCAAAGCCTTTTAAAATTTCATATACCTCCATCAGATCCCCTCTTATCCTTCCAAACCCCAGCAAGTAGAAGCCCCAACTGTTGGGTGGCACGGTGGCACAGTGGTTAGCACTGCTGCTTCACAGCCACAGGGACCCGGGTTCGATTCCAGCCTCCGGGTGACTGTGTGGAGTTTGCACATTCTCCCAGTGTCTGTATGGGTGTGCTCCTGTTTCCTCCCACATTCCAAAGATGTGTGCGTTAAATTGATTGGCTATGCTAAATTGGCCCTTTGTGGTAAGGGGATTAGCAGGATAAATACACGGGATTACGGGGATAGGGCCTGCCTGGGTGGGATTGTTGTCGGTACAGAGTCAATGGGCCGAATGCCCTCCTTCTGCTCTGTAGGGATTTTATGATTCTGTTTAATCTCTCCTCTAAGGCCAACCCTTTCATCCCCGAAATTGTCCTAAATCAACTGCAGCTACATGCGTGCTCTCAGTGATAATAAACACTGACCTCACCAGTGACAATTGGATCTTCTGAATGAATTAGGAGAATATCATCTGGCTTTAGATGACTGCACTTGTTGCCTCAGTGGTAGTTTCTGTCCCACTTTCCCCCCTCACCCCATCCCCACCCTGTCTCACATTCTTTCCCTTCTAGAGAGAGTCAAGAATGTGGGATTGTTCTCTCCGGAGCAGAGAAGATTATGGAGGGATCGAGAAGGGTGTCCAAAATTAGGAGGGGATTTGATTGGGTAGATCGTGGGGGGAGATGTTACCTCTGACAGGAGGGTACCGAGTTAAAGTAACGGGTAAAGGAATCAGAGACATCATCAGGAGAAATGTTTCAACGTAGTGGTTGGTTGTGATCTGTCCAGCCTGAAAGTGCAGTGGACAGTAACTTGCAAAAGGAAATTGGATAATTGAAGGGTAAAATTGACAGAACTTTGGGGAAAGTGTTGTTAAGTGTGAATAATTTGATTGCTCATTCAAAAAGGCAGCATTGGCACACCCATACTCCCCCATCAAGACTGGGATGACATTCCTAAATGATAGGATAAGGGGAGCAGTGGCATGGTGGTAAATTCTTTTTTATTCATTCGTGGGACATTAGCATCGCTGGCTGGCCAGCATTTATTGCCCATCCCTAGTTGCCCGAAGACAGTTGAGAGTCAACCACGTTGCTGTAGCTCTGGGGTCACATGTAGGCCAGACTAGGTAAGAACGGCAGATTTCCTTCCCTAAAGGATATCAGTGAACCAGATGGGTTTTTCCGACATTGGACAATGGTTTCACGGTCATTAGTAGATTCTTTATCCCAGATTTTTCTTAAATTAAATTCAAATCCCACCATCTGCCAAGCTGGATTCGAATCTGAGTCTCCGGAACATTAGCTGTGTTTCTGGGTTAATAGTCTAGCGATAATATCACTAGGTTGTCACCTCCCCATTATAATGTTGCTGGACTAGTAATCCAGAGAGCCAGGGTAATGCTCTGGGGACCCGGGTTCGAATCCCAGCACGGCAATAAAAATCTGGAACTAAAAGTCTAATGATGACCATGAAACCATTGTCAGTTGTCATGGGCAAAAACCCATCTGGTTCACTAATATCCCTTAGGGAACAAAATCTGCCATCCTTAGCTGGTCTGGCCTACATGTGGCTCCAGATCTGCAGCAATGTGGCTGGCTGTTAACTGCCTGACTCCGCCACCAATGCCCACAGCCCATGAATAAATAAAAAAAGGAAATTATTCTGTGCAATCTGATATTTAATCCAAAAGTAATGAACTTGCCTTCAAAGGAGTAGGTGGAAGTACCAGCTAGGGTGTCATTGGCCATTGATTGTGCAGGCTTCTTAGAGAGGAACAGTAATGAGCAAACAGAGGAATTCAAAGCTTGAAGAAATGTCTTAAAGTACCCTTGGGGGCCGGCACAGTGGTTAGCCTTGCTGCCTCACAGCACCAGGGACCCGGGTTCGATTCCCAGCTTGGGTCTGCACCTTCTCCCCATGTCTGCGTGGGTTTCCTCCGGGCGTTCCGGTTTCCTCCTGCAGTCCAAAGATGTGCGGGTTAGGTTGACTGGCCATGCTAAAATTGCCCCTTAGTGTCAGGGAGATCAGCAGAGTAAATATGTGGGGTTATGGGGATAGGTGGGATTGTTGCTGGTGTAGGCTTGATGGCCCGAATGGCCTCTTTCTGCACTGTAGGTATCCAAAACAATGTCTGTGGAGTAGAATCGGTTTGGAGCTATTGAGTTTGAGCAAGGCATTCAGGTGTAGTGTGAGGGGTCATAAAATAATGCAAGAGGTATAGACCGAGTGATCACCATCACAGAATCATGAGCAGGGTCACAGTGTTGGTTAAGGGTTCATGGAGTACTGCTGTAGGTCACATAATAGTGTGAGGGGTCACGGTACAGAGTGAGGGGTCACTATACAAAGTGAGAGGTCACTGGACAGACTGAGGGGTCACTGGGCAGAGCGAGAGGTCATAGCACAGAGTGAGGGGTCACTAGACAGAGTGAGGGGTCACTGGACAGAGTGAGAGGTCATAGCACAGAGTGAGGGGTCACTGGACAGAGTGAGAGGTCACAGCACAGATTGAGGGTCACTGTACAAAGTGAGGGGTCTCTGGACAGAGTGAGGGGGTCACTGGACAGAGTGAGGGGTCACTGGACAGAGTGAGAGGTCACAGCACAGATTGAGGGGTCACTGGACAGAGTGAGGGGTCACAGTGCAGAGTTAGGAGTCACTGTACAGTGTGAGGGGTCGCAGTACAGGGCCAAAGGTCACAATACTGGGTAAGAGGTCACAGTACAGAGTGAAGGGTCACAGTCTAGATTAAGGGGTCACAGTACAAAGTGAGGGGTCACCGTGTAGAGTGAGGAGTCACAGTACAGTGTGAGGGGGTCACAGTACAGTATGAGGGGTCACTGTGCAGGGTGAGGGGTCACTGTGCAGGGTGAGGAGTCACTGTGCAGGGTGAGGGGTCACTGTACAGAGTGAGGGGTCACTGTACAGGGTGAGGGGTCACTGTACAGGGTGAGGGGTCACAGTACAGAGTGAGGGGTCACTGTACAGGGTGAGGGGTCACTGTACAGGGTGAGGGGTCACAGTATAGTGGCAAGTGTCTGATTCAAGACTTGACTTGAAAACCGTGCCAAAGGTCGGAGTTGGTCCATCAGAATGAATGCCGTGCCTCGCCCCTCATCCTTTCAAATCCTTCACCACGTCTTTGTAGGCAACTCAGCTAAACACAGCATTCACCATGTTCTGTGACAATTAATAACGACCTCACCCCACCAACGTCACTGGGCTTGTTGAGAGGTGGGTTGGCTCAAATATTAGAAAATGGAAGCCAAACACCCAGTCCCCAGTTTTAAAAGAACACATTTAAATCCACTTCCTGCTGTACAAAGGGCAGAATTCGCTATCAAAATCATCAATCATTTCCAGTGAACATTGTAATAAAACGCTGAACAATATTAAACTCCCGTGAAATATTTTGCCAAATTATGCTGGGCGACATGGTGCCACAGTGGTGAGCATTGCTGCCTCACAGCACCAGGAATCCGGATTCAATTCCTCGAGTGACTGCCTGTGTGGAGTTTGCACATTCTCCCCATATCTGTGTGGGTTTCCTCCAGATGCTCCAATTTCCTCCTACAGTCACAAAATGTGTGGGTTAGACTGATTGGCCATGCTAAATTGACTCTTAGTGTCAGGGGGACCTGCGGGGTTATGTGGATAGGGCCTAGGTGGGATTGCTGTCGGAGCAGGCTTGATGGGCTGAATGGCCTCCTTCTGCACTGTAGGGACTCCAAAGGCGGAATTCTCCGACCGCGCTGGTCTAAAAGCTGGAAATTCCCGCCCGACCATCAATGGTGTTCCACATTCTCCACAACCCGCCTGCTAAAGTTCCAGAGGTAGGCATGATGGGAGAATCCTGGCCTATGATTCTATGAATGTTGTTCACTTTTTAAAGGATGAACATTACGAAATAATTTCAATTTGCGATTTTCAAATTTCTTTTTTGCCTGCCTCTGAGGAAGTAAAAAGCAGCAACTTTCCAGGGTTTTACTTCTCAGCTGATATGATGTTGAATTAAAAATTGTGAAGGGGATGCTGTCTCTTGAAAAGACACTTTCATTTTTGCTTGTGCTAGTGCTGTCACCAGCGAAGTACACATCTTCCCATTTGCTCTCTGGTTCTGTTGCTGTCTTGCCTGTTGAATGATGAGAATGTGTTGTACCTTGGCTTGGTTAAAGATGCATGCCCCGAGGAGCACTGAGACTCACCGCGGAAAAGCTACCAACAAAGCGGGGGCTCTGCAGGTGTGATGAAGCAACAGTATCATTTTTGCGATTGGTGCAAACCAGATTCAGTTACGGTGTGAAAATAAAACTATGCACAGTGTTTACCCGCTCCCTACCATTAACCTTCTCTGCATTGTTCAGTTGCTTTGGCAATGCAGAGGTTACATTAAAAAAAAATCCTAAGATGAAGGAGTCACTTAACCTTTGCATCTTACAAATAATTAAAAAGCAGGGTTAGGCACTGTGAGTTGGTTCGCTTTTGATAGTATTCAATGTTAAAGTAACACGCTCTCACATGCTCTGAGAGCTGGGAATCAAAGAGACATCGAGGTTTACACCATGGAAACAGGCCTTTCAACCCAACTTGTCCCTTGATGTCCTTTTTTTTCTAACCGCTAAACTAATTCCAATTGCCTACGTTTTGCCCATACACCCCACTACATCCCTCTACACCCATCTTACCCATGTAAATGTCTGAATGCTTTTCAAAAGACAAAATTGTACCTGCCTCGACTACTACCTCTGGCAGCTTGTTCCAGACGCTCACCACCCTCAGTGTGAAAAAACTGCCCCTCTGGATCCTTTTGTATCTCTCCCCTCTCACCTTAAACCTATGTCCTTTAGTTTTAGACTCCCCTACCTTTGGGGAAAGATGTTGATTATCTATCTTATCTGTGCCCCTCATTATTTTATAAACCTCTATAAGATCACCACTAAGCCTCTTACACTCCAGAGAAAAAAAGTCCCTGTCTTTCCAGCCTTTCCTTATAGAACATAGAAAACTACAGCACAAACAGGCCCTTCGGCCCACAAGTTGCTCTGATCATATCCCTACTCGGTCTATGTATAACCCTCAATCCCATGTACTCATCAAACCATCTAACTCAAACCATCAAGTCACACTAGCATCTGAGTAAATCTTTACTGCATTCTTTCTAGTTTAATAATATCTTTTCTATGATAGGATGACCAGAACTGTAGACATGTCTAACATAAGCCAAGAGCCAACTATTCCAGAAGAAGTCTATTCAAGGTTCCTTCTGTGCATTTATCATCTTGAGTGGGATCTGGAGTTCCAAGTGCAATGCAGTGTTGAACCCAGAGCTCTGGTTTCCTGCAGCTTATTCCTCAAGTTAAGACATAGTAAACTGCTCATTCTGTACTGTGACCCCTCACTCTGTGCTGTAATCCCTCACTCTGTACTGTGACCCCTCACCCCCCTCACCCTGCACTGTGGCCCCTCACACTGCACTGTGACCCCTCAGTCTGCGTTGTGACCCCTCACTCTGCACTGTGACCCCTCAAATTGTGTTGTGATCCCTCACTCTGTACTGTGATCCCTCACTCTGCACTGTGACCCCTCACTCTGTACTGTGATCCCTCTGCACTGTGACCCTTCACTCTGTACAGTGACCCCTCACTCTGTACAGTGACCCCTTACTCTGTACTGTGACCCCTCATTTTGTCCAGTGATCTCTCACTCTGTACAGTGACCCCTCACCCTGCACTGTAATCCCTTGCTCTGCACTGTTACCCCTAACTCTCTATAGTGACCCTCAGCCTGTACAGTGATCCCTCACTCTGTACTATGACCGCTCATCCTGTCTAGTGACCCTCACTCTGCACTGTGTCCCCTCACTTTGTACAGTGATCCCTCACTCTGTACTATGACCGCTCATCCTGTCTAGTGACCCTCACTCTGCACTGTGTCCCCTCACTTTGTACAGTGATCCCTCAGCCTGCACTGTGACCCCTCACTCTGTACTGTGACCCCTCAGTCTGTACTGTGACCCCTCACTCTGTACTGTGACCCCCTCAGTGTGTACAGTAACCCCTCACTCTGTACTGTGACCCCTCAGTGTGTACAGTAACCCCTCACTCTGTACTGTGACCGCTCAGTGTGTACAGTAACCCCTCACTCTGTACTGTGACCCCTGAGTGTGTACAGTAACCCCTCACTCTGTACTGTGACCCCTGAGTGTGTACAGTAACCCCTCACTCTGTACTGTGACCCCTCAGTGTGTACAGTAACCCCTCACTCTGTACTGTGACCCCTCACTCTGTACTGTGACCCCTGAGTGTGTACAGTAACCCCTCACTCTGTACTGTGAGCCCTCACTCTGTACTGTGACCCCTCAGTGTGTACTGTGACCCCTCACTCTGTACTGTGACCCTTCAGTGTGTACAGTAACCCCTCACTCTGTACTGTGACCCCTCAGTGTGTACAGTAACCCCTCACTCTGTACTGTGACCCCTCAGTGTGTACAGTAACCCCTCACTCTGTACTGTGATCCTTCAGTGTGTACAGTAACCCCTCACTCTGTACTGTGACCCCTCAGTGTGTACAGTAACCCCTCACTCTGTACTGTGACCCCTGAGTGTGTACAGTAACCCCTCACTCTGTACTGTGACCGCTCAGTGTGTACAGTAACCCCTCACTCTGTACTGTGACCCCTGAGTGTGTACAGTAACCCCGCACTCTGTACTGTGACCGCTCAGTGTGTACAGTAACCCCTCACTCTGTACTGTGACCCTTCAGTGTGTACAGTAACCCCTCACTCTGTACTGTGACCCCTGAGTGTGTACAGTAACCCCTCACTCTGTACTGTGACCCCTGAGTGTGTACAGTAACCCCTCACTCTGTACTGTGACCCCTGAGTGTGTACAGTAACCCCTCACTCTGTACTGTGACCCCTGAGTGTGTACAGTAACCCCTCACTCTGTACTGTGACCCCTGAGTGTGTACAGTAACCCCTCACTCTGTACTGTGACCCTTCAGTGTGTACAGTAACCCCTCACTCTGTACTGTGACCCTTCAGTGTGTACAGTAACCCCTCACTCTGTACTGTGACCCCTGAGTGTGTACAGTAACCCCTCACTCTGTACTGTGACCCTTCAGTGTGTACAGTAACCCCTCACTCTGTACTGTGACCCTTCAGTGTGTACAGTAACCCCTCACTCTGTACTGTGACCGCTCAGTGTGTACAGTAACCCCTCACTCTGTACTGTGACCCTTCAGTGTGTACAGTAACCCCTCAGTCTGTACTGTGACCCCTGAGTGTGTACGGTAACCCCTCACTCTGTACTGTGACCCCTGAGTGTGTGCAGTAACCCCTCACTCTGTACTGTGACCCTTCAGTGTGTACAGTAACCCCTCACTCTGTACTGTGACCCCTGAGTGTGTGCAGTAACCCCTCACTCTGTACTGTGACCCTTCAGTGTGTACAGTAACCCCTCACTCTGTACTGTGACCCTTCAGTGTGTACAGTAACCCCTCACTCTGTACTGTGACCCCTGAGTGTGTACAGTAACCCCTCACTCTGTACTGTGACCCCTGAGTGTGTACAGTAACCCCTCACTCTGTACAGTGACCCCTCACTCTGTACTGTGACCCCTCACTTTGTACTGTGACCCCTCACTTTGTACTGTGACCCCTCACTCTGTACTGTGACCCCTCACTTTGTACTGTGACCCCTCACTCTGTACTGTGACCCCTCACTTTGTACAGTAACCCCTCCCTCTGTACTGTGACCACCTCAGGCCACCTCATAAGCATATCCTCTTCACAAAGAGAACAGTTTTATTCGGACTTAGTTCAGATTTTTATTCTGATTTTATTTCAGATTTTAAATCAATTTCTTGGAGCCACTTGCATCTCCAAACTGAATTTTTCCATTCTGTGATGGATGATTACTATTGGTGCTAGGGCTTGCTACATATTTATTCTTGGTGTCTGTATAAACGGATACGAGTTGTGGAATGCCGGGCCAGGGATTTGATTCCCAGCAACTCCCTATCACCTGACCTGCTGAGGTCTTGCATTTCAACTGTACTCCTGTGATGAGAGTAGGATCTCCCCTCTGGGGGGAGGGGAGGGAGAGGAAGGGTAGTCCCTCTCAGCAGCTGGTTAAACAAGTGTATACCCCTAAGCCTTGGCTGAGATGGGCCACTTGCCCACCCTGGTGGTCACAAGAGGTGGTGGTAAAGACCAAGGACAGAAACATTATGAAAAACTGCAAAAGGAACGCTCTAAGGTTAAACTCCGTGAATCCTAGGAGCCAAAATATGAAGGAACCGCGTTGGGACCACACAGCGAGGCTGTTAACATTTGAAACAGGAGAAGATAGGTTAACGTTTTGGGTTCAAACCCTTTGGAGTCATGGGCTGAAAAGGAAAGAGGGGTTCAGTTGAATGGTCTACACCCGAGCACTGATCTATCCTTTCTCCCTGCCAGGGAAACTGCTGCATATTTACAACACTTCCTGTTCTTAAAGAGAAAGAACTCAAAAATGGGCCACTTAATCAAGGAATGTTACACATGGATAGAAAGGAAACTTCTAATCTTGCCTGTACCAGGCTCACAATGACTGGATTATCACAATTTGACACTTCCTGACATCTAATCATCTTGGGAGAAGCAAAACTAAACATTCACAGGGCAAATAAATGGTGGAAATCTGGGGAATCCCATTTCCAAACTCCTTAGGCAATGTGGAAGATTATATTGATTCTACGGATATAGCTGAGTCCAAAGAGATGTCGGTTAGGTGGATTGGCCATGCTAAATTGCCCCTTAGTGTCCAAGATGTGTACAGTAAGAAGTCTCACAACACCAGGTTAAATTCCAACAGATTTATTTGGAATCACGAGCTTTTGGAGCACTGCTCCTTCAACCAGTAATGAAGGCACCTGATGGAGAAGCAGCACTCCAAAGACTTGTGATTCCAAATAAACCTGTTGGATTTTAACCTGGTGTTGTGAGACTTTTTGTTGTGCCCACCCCAGTCCAATGCTGGCACCTCCACACCAAAGTGAATAGATTAGATGGAATTAACCATGGGAAATATGTGGGGGTAAACACAGTAAGAAATCGCACAACAGCAGGTTAAAGTCCAACAGGTTTATTTGTAGCAAACACCACTAGCTTGTGGAACTGGCTGTTCCTTCATCAGTTGGGTGGCCACAAATAAACCTGTTGGACTTTAACCTGGTGTTGTAAGACTTCTTACTGTGTTTACCCCCGTCCAATGCCGGCATCTCCACAATATGTGGGGTTACAGGGATAGGGTGGGGGAGAGGGACTGGGTAAGATATTCTGTCAAGGAGTCAGTGCAGACCAAATGGGCCAACTGGTCTCTTCTGCAGTCATTCTATGATTCAATGATTTGATTAAGTTAAAAGTACCTAACTGAGTTTTTTTTTTGAGTTCACCGGGATTTTAATTGCAGGCAAATATATTTTAAATGGGGCATGTTTGATGGACCACAAGGTCTTTTCTATTCTCACATGTTGTATACTTTAGAAAATATTAAATTTGTCAAAGAGTGACTTCCACTGAAATTGCAGAATCCAATTTGATAATTGAATGGGCAAACCAGTCAACATATTCCCACTCCCCAGGTTACCTGTCACAGAACACAGTCAATCAGAGTAGTTCAAAGAACACTACAGCGCAGGAACAGGCCCTCCCAACCTGCACCGATCATGATGTCTGTTTAAAGTAAAACCGTATGCATGTACGGAGTCCGTATCCTTCTATTCCCATCCTGTTCATGCATTCATCTGGATGCCCCTTAAATGCCGCTATCGTACCTGCTTCCACCACCTCGCCAGGCAGCGCATTCCAAACACTCACCATCCTCTATGTAAAAAAACTTGCCCCGCACAGCTCCTCTAAACTTTTCCCTACACACCCTTAAACCTGTGTCCCTTAGTGCTTGACCTTTCAACCCAAGGAAAGGGCGTCTGATTATCCACTCTGTCCATGCCACTCATAATCCCCCTTCACTCCACTGGCAGGTAAAACTAGAGCAAGGGGGCATGGACTGAAAGTAAGGGGGAGCAGATTTAGGATTGAGTTGAGGAGGAACGTCTTCATCCAAAGGGTTGTGAATCTGTGGAATTCCCTGCCCGGTGAAGCAGTTGAGGCTACCTCATTTTAAGGCAAGGATAGATACATTTTTGAATGGTCAAGATATTAAGATAGTTGGGGGTAAGTGGATCTGAGTCCACGAGAAGATCAGCCATGATCTTATTGAATGGCGGAGCAGCCTCGAGGGGCCAGATGGCCTACTCCGGTTCCTAGTTCTTATGTTCTTATGTAATCTTGTAGACTTCTATCAGGTCGCTCCTCAACCTCTGTCATTCCAGAGAGAACAAATTGAGTTTATCCAACCTCTCCTCATAGCTAACCAGCAGATGTTGGTTAATCTAAATACAGATCATTGCATTTACTTTCATCAAAATTTGAGCCCACGATAAAAAATAAACACTTTATTTTGTTGCTTTGTTTAATAATGTGGCCAAAGAAAGTTAAATAATCACCGAATTGGGACATGTTCTGGAGAAAGAGTGCAAGAACTGGCTAGCCGTTTAACACTGTGTGTTGGTCAAACTCCCGTTTGGTTTATTTCATTTTGGGTTGTTAAAAATCTAGCCTGTGCAGATCGAATTGACTGGATACTGTTGCCTCCCCCTTGTTTCCGCTTTGGTTCATTAACCCATTCAGCAGCAAGTGGCTTCTACAAGAAAGAAACAGCAATTTTGAACAAGTTGATCAATATTAAGAAGACTATGTGGAAATTCTTTATTTGATACAGAACAAAAGGTCCATGGATTTGGTATAGAATTTGCTCATTCTGGATCGTGAGATTCAGAATGCGCTGTTGGAAATTCAGATTTAACCAACGTCAATTTGATCCAATTCAAATTTGTGTCCCGTGTCCCAGTGTGAAGGAAGACCTTTCTCCTTCATTCTCAGTTTGTGGATATCCTGATCACAGCATATTATAACCTGTATAATATTGACCCAATTTCACCATTTACATTTCGATAAGGCACGGTGGGACAGTCGTTAGCACTGCTGCCTCACAGCGCCAGGGATCCGGATTCAATTCCCGGCCTCGGGTCACTGTTTGTGCAGAGTCTGCATTGTTCTCCTCGTGGGTTTCCTCCGGGTGCCCCAGTTTCCTCCCACAGTCCAAAATGTGCAGATTAGGTGGATTGGCCATGCTAAATTGCCCCTTCGTGTCAGGGACACTTAGCTAGGGTAAATACCTGGAGTTACGCGGACAGGCTGGGTGGGATTGTTGTCGGTACGAGCTCAATGGGCTGAATGGCTTCCTTCTGCACTGTAGGGATTCTATGTATGAGGCTCCATGGAGTCAATGGCTGGCATTCTCCACGTCAAGGCTGGGATTCTCCGGTCCCACTGCAGTGAAAGGAGATTTGGCTGAGCGCCAAATTTTCCAACCTCGCTGCAGAGGGAGCATGGTGATAAAATCACACCCCTTGAATTTAAAATGCCCAGTTCAAATCCCTCTATGCATTTAAATTCCCCCCCACCACACCTCCTCAGTAGCCCCAAATTCTTGGAGCCTCACCCAGTCCTACAACCATAACCCCCTAAGACCATAAGGTATTAGAGCAGGATTTGACTATTCAGCCCATTGAGAGCTTTGCATCCCTCCAATTCTGGCCCCCTCTGCATAGTCCCCTCTTCTACTACTGGGGGCCAAGCTCCTTCATTCATCCAAGGCCCTAGGCACCAGATTTTCTCTCATCCTAAAAAATGCACCTCTGTCTTCAGGCTTTTGACCACTTGTGCCAATATCTCCTTCTTTAACTTGGTGTCAATATTTGTTTGATTGTGGCCAGGATTCTCTGATCTCATTCACCTCACCACCGATGCCAGTGAGAACTGAGAATTTGGGGCTCAGCCAAAGTTTCATACACTGCAGCGGGACCGGAGAAACCTAGCCACAGGCGATGTCAGAGAATTCCGGCCAGTGTTCCTGTAAAGCACTTTGGGACTTCTTACTAAAGGCGCTATATAACTGCCCCTGCACCCCCCAAAAAATATGTATTTAGTTTGGGCAGTTGAAATAAAACAAACCATTGCAAAGTAGCTGCAGTCAGACTAACCAGGAGGTAGACTCCAGTTCAGGTGCATAATAAATGCCCCCTTGCTTTGTGCCTTGATCAGGATATGACCATATTGAATATGAAGGGGCAAAATAAATAGATTTTTGAAATGTATTTATTGAAAAAAACAAATAAACGTATTTGTTACTGTTCCATATCCTCAAGGTGCCATTTGGGATGTGGTAATAAAATATCTGTGCAAAAGGCGCAACAATAAAAACTGAATTATGTCAAACATCTGAAGCCAAAGAAATGAAAATCTGAAATGAATCAAGAGCCCTTGCCAGCTGGAGTCCATCTCTTCCAGGTGAATAAGGAAGAATGCTTGTAATTGTGTCTGAGATTTGATCCCTTCTCTCTTTTCTTTCTCTTTCTCCACAGCACTCTTGTTGGCACAGGGTAAGCAGAACTTTCCTTGTTTTTCTTTCTATTCTTAATGTCATTTCTTTTTAACCCATTCTGCATGAATGTTAATGGAGATCTGTTCTGGAGGAGCAAGTCATGGCAGCAAAGTGGCTTCATTTTTACGAGGCCGGGATTGACTGCAGTGGCACAGAGGTTAGCACCGCTGCCTCGCAGCACACGTGGATTCGATTCCCAGCTTGGGTCACTGTCTGTGCAGAGTTTGCAGGTTCTCCCCATGTGGGTTTCCTCCCGGTACTCCAATTTTCTCCCACAGTCTGAAAGACATGCTGGTTTAGCTCCATTGGCCATGCTAAATTCTCCCTCAGTGTATCCGAACAGCTGCCGGAGTGTGGCGACTAGGGGATAGAGTCACAGAGGTTTATATCATGGAAACAGGCCGTTCAACCCTTCAGCCACCAGTTTTTACCTCTAAGTTAATTGCCTGCATTTGGCCCATATCCCTCTATACCCATCTTACCCATGTAACCGTCTAGTTACTTTTTAAAAAGCAAAATTGTACCTGAACTAGTCTTCCCTCAACGTGGATTGCCATGAGCATAGACAAGGGTCATGGGTGGAGAGGGGACTCATAATGTTAAAATGGCAGCGTGGGCTCGTTGGACCGAAGGGCCTGTTTCCCGTGCTGTGTTCTTCTTTGTTCTTTGTACTGTCTCTGGCAGCTTGTTCCTGACATTCACCACCCTCTGTGTGAAAAAATTGTCCCTCTGGACCCTTTTGTATCTCTCCCTTCTCACCTTAAACCTATGTCCTCTAGTTTTAGACTCCCCTACCTTTGGGAAACGGTATTGGCTATCTAACTGATCTATGCCCTTCATTATTTAATAGACCTCTATAAGATCCACTTTATATCATCCCTCAGCCTCCTATGCTCCAGAGAAGAAAGTCCCAATCTATCCAGCCTCTCCTTATAACTCAAACCATCAATTCCTGGTAGTATCTGAGCAAATATTTTCTAAACTTTTTCTAGTTTATTAATATCCTTTCTATAATAGGGTGATCAGTATTCCAAGTGGGATTTTCACAGTTAATGTGAGCCGACTTGTGACACTAATAAATAAACTTTTAACTTTATTCTTTAGAAATTAGGACGCGGCTTCCATGTCATGAGTGTGACTTTTGTGAATGTAGGAGGGACCCACTGAGCATTCCTGTTGCCAGGAGACCATGGCAATGCAGTTGGCATGGGTTGGAAAAAGTGCCACTAATTTTCAGACCGTTTGCCATTCCGCCATTGGCATTCATGCGTAACAATTGTACCCTCCTGTTTCTTGGTAAGGTTGGGAGAAAGTACATTATGTTTATTAGTCACCGGTGAGGCTTACACTGACACTGCAATGAAATTACCATGAAATTTCCCTAGTCGCCACAGTCCGGCACCTGTTTGGGTCAATGCACCTAACCTGCACATCTTTCAGAATGTGGGAGAAAACTGGAGCACCCAGAGGAAACCCACGCAGACATGGGGAGAATGTGCAGACTCCACACAGACAATGACCCAAGCCGGGAATCGAACCCGGGTTCCTGGCGCTGTGAGGTAGCAGTGCTAACCATTGTGCCGCACTAGAAAGAAATAAATGGTGAGATTTGGGAAGTGTCCAGTGCTGTCTTTCACCACCAGAATCATTTCGAGAAGAGAACAGTGTGCCGTACTCCTCCTGACTCCGCTGAGAGTGCAACTCCCAATCTTGATCAATCCAAGCGCGTTTATCAACTTCTCCAAATAATGGCAGCCATTCAAAGAAACCCAACAGCAGAAATTGCAACAACGTTTCCTTCCCTGCTTTTTCAAGGAATCATAGAATCCCTACAGTGCAGGAGGAGGCCATTCAACCCATCGAGCCTGCCCCGACAACAGTCCCGCCCTATCCCCGTAACCCCACTTATTTTTCCTGCTAATCCCCCATGATGCTAAGGGGCAATTTAGCATGGCCAATCCACCTAATTTTGTAGTGTGGGAGGAAACCGGACCACCCGAAGGAAACCCACGCAGACACGGGGAGAACATACAAACCCTAATGCACAGACAGTGATCCGAGGCCAGAATTGAAGCCAGGTCCCTGGCACTGAGGCAGTAGTGCTAACCACTCTGCCACCGTGCGACCAATGTCCGATCCACCTTCTTATTTATGCAAACATAAATGTGCCTAGCTCCTGATCTGTCTTGTTTTTTTCATTAGTAATGGAATATAGTAACACCACTGAGACTCTGGAGATTGCGTTTTTGGCTAAATTTAAAGGATAACTCTCCTTGGTGTTGGATTAACACCATCTAACCTAGGCAATGGATTTATAAGCTGTCCAGTGTTATTCCATGATCCACTTCCACAAAGCCAGGTTTCCATAGGACAGAAACTGAGAAAAAAAAAGGATGGACCATGGAAGACTGCTAATGTTTAGGAGTTGGGATAACCATCAGGTCCAATGAAAATCACCTTCTCCTACAAGCTCTTGTGGCATAGTGATGGTGTCCCTACCTCAGGACCAGTAGCTGTGGGTTCAAGTCCATCGCCAAGTCTTGTTGGCCACAAAAGGAGTTCCTAACGTGGCTTGATAGGTTAATAATCAGCTTGAGAATCCTTCCACCTATTCCCTGAAAGGAAAAAAAAAGTCTGAAGATAATCTTTTAAAAAGACCTTCCTTCCACAACAAGCCCGCTCCTATTACTTGTCACCAAGGTGATTAATCCTGTCTTCCTCCAGATATCTCTTGAAACCACGTCCATTGTCTGGTTTGGTGCATTGTTCTCGCAGTTAGAGATGTGATTGCAACATCTTATGTTTATTTATTAGTATCACAAATAGGCTTACATTAACACTGCAATGATGTTATTGTGAGAATCCCCGAGTTGCCACACTCTGGCGCCTGTTCGGGTACACTGAGGGAGAATTTAGCACGGCCAATGCACCTAACCAGCACGTCTTTCGGACTGTGGGTGGAAACTGGAGCACCTGGAGGAAACCCACACAGACACGGGGAGAATGTGCAAACTCCATGCAGACAGTGACCCAAGTCAGGAATCGAACCCAGGTCCCTGGCGCTGTGAGGGGCAGCAATGCTAGCTACTGGGCCACCGTGCTGCACTGTAGCATACATATGTAATTGGACAAAATGTTTCTTCTCATAGTATAACTAAAATGCCAAGATTGTAATTTATTTAAGGACAGTCCTGTATTCTCATGTTTTATTGCCTGAAGTGACCCAGGGATAGAAATTGCACTATCAGTAACAGATCGGTTACTTGTAAGTGGGTTACCTGCTGCCTGACGATAGCAGACTACAAAATATCAGATTTGTTGTGATGCAGCACTGCACAGTTTCAATTTTAAAGCCACCTTGAGATCTTCATTTACATTCCTCGATTAGTTACTCCTGTTATGCTTCCCCCTCACTGATTGTTGTGTCACTGTTTCATTCTGATTGATATTGCTGAGGCTTTCGCAGACGATCACAGTCAGATTGTGAATAATGGCTGGTAATTCATAACGAAATGAATGGATTCTAGCGCTGGTACATTTTGTTCTCCCCCTCCGTACTTGTTTTGGTGCCGTGCATTACATAACCCAGTGTGATACCCTCCCTGCATGAGATACACATTTGCAGAGGGGCTGAGTTGAAAGCAGCACTTTTCTTTGTTGAATTATTCTGTGTGAACTACATTGGAATGCATTCCGAAAGCCAAGGGCAATCTTACTCCCAGCCAAGCCAGTAGAATGGATTTAAATTCTTTGCTTCACATCTCTCTGACCATGGATAGCAGCACGTGTGTCTATCTCAGTGCCTGTGTGTGTGTGTGTGTGTGTGTGTGTATCTGTGCCTGTGCGTGTGTGTGCATATCTGTGTCTGTGTCTGTATGTGTGTCTGTATGTGTCTGAGCATGTGCGTGTGTGTGTGTGTCTAAGCATGTGTGTCTGTGTGTGTCTGTGTGTATGCGGGCGTGTGTGTGTGCATGTTTGTCTGTGTGTGTGTGTGTCTGCGTATGTGTGTGTGTCTGTGTCTGTGCGTGTATGTGTGTGCCTGTGTGTGTGAGCGTGTGTGTCTGTGTATGTGTGTGTCTGTCTGTGTCTGTGCGTGTGTGTGTGTGTCTGTGTGAGCATGTGTGTGTGTGTCTGTGTGTGTGTGGGTGTGTGTGTGTGTGTGTGGGTGTGTATGTGTGTCTGTGTTTCTACACCAGGCTACCGCAGCAGAAAGGTTGGTGAAGATACGGTAACATGCTGTCAACACTGAACGATCCAGATGATTTTCTTCTTACTCCTCATTCCAATTGGATTTAGACTAATTTTGAACCCGGATGCAGCAACTTCCAATACTTCCTATCCTCAACTATGTTGCCCTTGAAACCGAGGATTTGTGATCAGTACTAAACACAGGAAGGTGGAGATCAAAAGAAATATTGATCGAATTGCGAAGTGGCGCATTTTTGCAGGAGGAATGAGGAAAGGCAATGTCATCATTGAAACCTTACAGTGCAGAAAGAGGCCACTCGGACCATTGAGTTTGCACTGACCACCATCCCACCCAGGACCCATTCCCACAACGTATTTATTCCCCCCCACCCCGCCCCCCCAACCACTAGGGTCAATTTAGCACAGCCAATCAACCTAACCCGCACATCTTTGGACTGTGCGAGGAAACCAGAGCACCCCGGAGGAAACCCACGCAGACACAGGGACAACGTGTAAACTCCACACAGACAGTGCCCCAAGGCCGGAACTGAACTGAGATTCCTAGTGCTCTGAGGCAGCAGTGCTAACCACTGTGCCGCCCTTGTGCCAGGTGTTGGGGGTGGGATGGGCATGAGGGGAATTGACCTTATCACTTGCCAGGGGTGCGTGGTATGGAGGAGAAATCTTAGAAGAAGACTAGGTTAATTTTACATTTTAAGTAAGAATGCATCATAAATAAACACACACAAAACTCTTCAACACTCCCATATATCCACAACTCTCTTTATGAAAGCATACATAGCATCATAGAATAGATTCATAGAATCCCTACAGTGCAGAAGGAGGCCACTTAGCCCACCGAGTCTGTACTGGCTCTCCAATTGAGCATCTTACCAAGCCCCACCTTGCCCTATCCCCTTGACCCCACCTATTTAGCCGACTAATCTCCCTAATCTGTCCATCTTGGGACACCCACCCAGGCCCTATCCCCCTTACCCACCATATTTAGCCTGCTAACCCCCTTGAAACAAGGGTCAATTTAGCATGGCCAATCCATCTAACCTGCACATCTTTGGGCTGTGGGAGGAAATCAGAGTGGCACAGTGGCACAGTGGTTAGCACTACTGCCTCACAGCGCCAGGGACCCGGGTTCAATTCCGGCCTCGGGTCACTGCCAGTGTGAAGTCTGCACATTCTCCCCATGTCTGTGTGGGTTTCCTCTGGGTGCTCCAGTTTTCACCCATAATCCAAAGATGTGCGGATTAGGTTGATTGGCATGACTAAATTAACCTTAAAGTCAGGGGGTTTGCAGAGTAAGTGCATGAGGTAGTGGGGATAGGGCACAGTGGTTAACACTGCTGCATCCCAGCGCCAGGGACTGGGGTTCGATTCCCAGCTTGGGTCACTGTTTGTGTGGAGTATGCACATTCTCTGCATGCCTGCGTAGGAGCTCCAGTTTCCTCCCAGAGATGTGCAGGTTAGGGCCATGCTAAAATTGCCCCTTTAGTGTCAGGGGAACTAGCTAGGGTAAATGCATGGGGTTATGGGGAATAGGGCCTGGTTGGGATTGTGGTCAGTGCAGACTCGATGGGCCAAATGGCCTTCTTCTGTACTATAGGGATTCTATGATCTTTGACTGTTACACCCTATCTACCAGATTATCACAGCACTTCCTGCGCACAATTTAATATTTCTAATGTTCAACTTGCCGGTGATTTTGGTTTTCACTGGGAATAATCTGAAACAGATATCTCCCGCCAGTAATACATATGTTCATAAACGATTCTCTGACGTACAGCAGCAGATTAAGTTGCAAGTCTGCATGATCTAATGTGACAAATTCCTCACTACTTTACGTGCGTAATAATCAAAGTGGAGTGCTGTCAGTGTGACCTTGTCTATTTGCCTCCATTATTCATGCGTGCCTTCCAACATTTGCAAAACTTTAGAAGGAATTTTTGTTCGAATAATCAAGCCTCCTAGTAGTGAACTGCGCTGATGATATGCAAATATGGTTACATGATATGCAATTGCACAAAAAACAATTAATCTTAACGTTAAGAGCCTTCAAGGGTTCTTATTTTGAGGATGACATTAGTTATTGAAGTTGTTTGGATCCACAATAGCATAAATCTGCATTGATACAGTGCCTTTAATTAAAAATTTCCCCAGCTGCCACACAAAATAAACCTTTGTTTATTGGTGTCACAAATAGGCTTATGTTAACACTGCAATGAAGTTACTGTGAAAGTCCCCTGGTTGCCACACTCCGCCTGTTCGGGTACATTGAGGGAGAATTTAGCACGGCCAACGCACTTAACTAGCACATCTTTCGGACTGTGGGAGGAAACCGGAGCACCCGGAAGAAACCCGCACAGATACAGGGAGAATGTGCAGACTCCGCACAGGCAGTGACCCAAGCCGGGAATCGAACCTGGGTCCCTGGCTGTGTGAGGAAGCAATGCCAACCACTGTGTCGCTGTGCCGCCCCGGTTCAAACTGATACCGGGGTTTGGATATCATAAAATCCTATAGAATCACTGCAGTGCAGAAGAAGGCCAGTCAGCCCATCAAGTCTGCATCGACTGCATTCCTGCCCAGGCCCTATCCCGTAACCTCACATATTTACTCTGCTAATCCCCCGATACTAAGGGGCAATACATCATGGCCAATCCACCTAACCCGCACATCTTTGAATTGTGGAGGAAACCGGAGCACCCAGAGAAAACCCATGCAGACACGGGACGAATGTGCAAACTCCGCACAGACTGTGACCCGAGGCCAGGAATCGAACCCAGGTTCCTGGCTCTGTGAGGCAGCAGTGCTAATCACTGTGCCATCATACAAAGTGACAATTGATACTGAAATAAAGGAGAAGATATTGGGACAATAGTTTAAAAGTTTAGTCAAAGTTGTAGGCTGGAATTCTCCAGTCTTGCACACCTCGCTACCCCTGTCAATGAGAGTGGAGAATTTGGTGCTCAGCTAATTTCGCAGCAGTGGGACTGGAGAATTCCAGAGCTGGATGAGGTCGGAGAACCTGGCCTATAACTTTGAAGGAACTTTTTAAGAGGAGGATAAAGAGAGAGGCAGACAGAGAGCTTATCAGGCAGCAAAATTTGGCGAGGGAGTTCCAGAGCTTGGGGTCTAGTCTGCCGAACGCATGCTTGCAAATGTCAGGCGAAGGAAGTCCGGCTTATAAAATAAGCCGGAATTGGGACATTATGGAGCATTCGGAGAATTGGTACAGCAGAGAAGAAGGCCATTCGGCCCATCATATTACCACTTGCTCTCTAAATGGACAATTCCCTTGGTGTCATTACCCGCCCTCTCCTCATGACCCTGCACCTTCTTCCCTTTCACACGACAGTCTTAATTCCCTTTTGAATGCTTGGATTGACCATTCCAGATCCATTCACCCTCTAGGTGAGAAAAACATTTCCTCATGTCACTTTTATTCCTTTTGCCCAAATCTGTGCCTCCAGCTCTTGACGTTTTCTTGAATGGGAACATTTTCCCTTATTATTTATTCACAGGACATAGGCTCGCATTTAATGCCCATTCCTAATTGCCCTTCACCAGGCTTATTAGGCCTCTTTAGAAGGCATTTGAGAATCGATTACATTACTGTGGCTCTAGAGTCACATCTAGGCCAGATCAGGCAAGGACGACAGATTTCTTTCCCTCAAGGATGTCAGTGAACCAGATGGGGTTTTACGACAATCGATAATGATCATTGTTTGAGTTTTAATTCCAGATTTTTCTAAAATTTTACTACCTGCGATAGCGGGAATTGAACCCCTGTCCCTTGAACTTTGCCAATGATAATACCACCATACCATCGCCTCCCTATTTATCATGTCCACACCCACAAATGGTTATGGTCTTCCCAATGTTTCATCAAGGAATGAATACCAGTCATAGATTCTAACAAAACTAGCACAGTTATGAGGGGTGATGATAGTGGTACAGTTCGTTGCCATCAGCGTACACATGGAATCTGACATGTCTTCAGCTGATGTTGCCAAGAGACAACAAGTAGATGAGAAGTAAGATGTGATCAAGGATAAAACCTTGGGGAATCCAATGGTCTGCACTAATTACCCATCTCGTTAGCATCCCTCATGTCTTTAGCATTCCTTCAGCAAAACACCATCAACTGCAAATCTGCTAAAAGCTCTCCGACAGAAATATCCAAATGACATTATCTCCAAAATGAGATTTATGTGTCAAAATAGCTGTTTGGAGAGTGAAGCATGATTAGTGAGTGATTAAGGAAAATTCTCTCTTGGTTATACTGCATTTTTTTCTCAGTTTCCTGCCAACTCAATTCCAGTAATTCTCAATTCTAGATCTTGAATAGTTCCATCGGGTTTCCTCTCAGTCTCCTTTTCTCAAAGGAAAACAGTCCTCAATTCTCCAATCTACCCTCATACTTTATTTGTCCATCTTAATCTGCTGTAAAGGACAGCATTTCAAATGGAAACTCATGCCAATGGCCAGCTAATTCAGACAGCAGCTAAAAAACAGATGCGAAAATAGTGACCAGTGACTACCCCGCATCGGTTAAATGTGATTTTGATTTGATTTGATTTGATTTACTATCGTCACATGTATTGGGGCACAGTGAAAAGTATTGTTGCTTGCATGCTATACAGACAAAGCATACCATTCATAGAGTACATAGGGACGAAGGAAAGGAAAGGGTGCAGAATGCACTGCCACAGTCATAGCTAAGGTGTAGAGTAAGATCAACTTCATGGGGAGGTGATGACCTAGTGATACTATCACGAGACTATTAATCCAGGAACTCAGCTAACGATCTTGAGACCCGGGTTCGAATCCCACCCTAGCAGATGGTGGAATTTGAATTCAATAAAAAATATCTGAAATTAAGAATCACAAAACCGTTTGTTGATTGTCGGAAAAACCCACCTGGTTCACTAATGTCCTTTAGGAAAGGAAATCTGCCATCCTTACCTGGTCTGGCCTACATGTGACTCCAGAGCCACAGCAATGTGGTTGACTCTCAACTGCCCTCCAAGGGCAACTAGAGATGGGCAATAAATGCTGGCCCAGCCAGTGACACCCATGTCCCACAAATGAATAAAAAATAATAAGGCAGGTCCATTCAAAGGTCTGATGGCAGCAAGGAAGATGCTATTCTTGAAATTAGTTGGTACGTGAATTCAGATTTTGTATCTTTTTCCCAGCAGAAGAAAGTAGAAGAGAGTATGTCCGGAGTGCGTGGGATTCTTGATTTTAGTGTACCCAAACAGGCACTGGAGTCTGGTGACCAGGGGATTTTCACAATAGCTTTATTCCAGTGTTAACGTAAGCCAACTTGTGACACTAATAAATAAACTTTAAACTTAGCTGCTTTGCCGAGGCAGTGGGAAGTAAGACAGTGGATGAGAGGCTGATTTGCCTGATGAATTGGGCTATGTTCACAACCCTTTGTAGTTTCTTGAGGTCTTGGTTAGGGCAGGAGCCATACCAAGCCTGTGATACAACCAGAAAGAATACTTCCTATGATAATACAGACCACACACAATCTTTATGCTTCCTTCTTATTATGATAGTTGCTGTGTGTAGCCAGTGCCCACTGCATTGTTTCCGACTTAAACCCATCAGTGGGAGTTGAAAATCAGTATTTGCTCATGCTACTTAAAGGTAGCCTGTCCCTCTTAAAGGGAAGGCTTTTGGAGGTGCTGAGAACAATAGCTGACTTTGGGACAGAGTATGGTTTTCCGATACCACATTGGAGGATAAGGTAGAGGAGATGGAAAGGAGGAACGATGTTGTTTGTCTGACACGAGGTGCTCGGGGCACACAATGAGAAGGCAGTAGGAACAACCTTGGCATTCAGTGCCAAGCGTTTAGCCCCAAGACCACGTTGAAGTGCTACAAGAAACTCAACAACCTGGAATAAGTAATCAAGGTCAGTGATTGCATCTTCAAATGCTGCATCTCCAACTGCACCACTAGCCTCGGCCACTGCTCAGATCAAGACACCCCCAATTACTCATCCACCGATACTAAAAATCAGGACTCATACCTGACATTCATATACTTTACCTCTCTCTCACACATTTAGTAGCGCTGCTCCATATCCATATCTCGCATTTTACACACTCTACCCTCTGCTCAGTCATGACAGTCGCATCATTCAAATATATTGCATGCCATTCCCTTCCCCCTCTTTTCCAGGGGAAGGTGGTGTTTAACTGGAGGCAGCAGGAATGGACCGGAATGAGTGAGGCCCGCTCGTATCCTCTGACCCCCTCCATGGAGGAGGTGTTACTGGGTGTTATAGAAAAGACTGAGAACAAAGTCTTTGAGTGCGCGCATATCTGGGAATAACTGTTTCGTGCAGGAGCCTTGAAATCAGCACCTGCCAGGCCAAACGTGAAACTCTGATGTAAAGCAGAGTCGGAAAAACAACTAGAAGAAATTGGCGTGTACGTGGCGAGTGAATGGAATCATCCCACAATTTGTCAATTTCAGTGAGAAACCCGGCACGTAGCTCTCCAGCGGCACAGTTTTCTCTCCAGATTCACTGGCACTCTGTGCGCAGAAAGTCTGGGGTTGCAGTTTGCAGCATCAGTCTGATGGGACAGGGCCTGATAGCCCTGGCAAGGCCAGCTCCATAAGACATAGGAGCAGAATTAGACCACTCAGCCCATCGAGTCTGCTCCACTGCCATTCAATCGTGGCTGATATTTTTCTCATCCCCATTCTCCTGTCTTTTCCCCAGGCCCTTATTAATCAAGGCTGTATAGAGGCCAGTGCATCCTCTTGAAAGGGAGCCCCAAACTGCGCAAACACAAACTACCCCCAACCGGCAAGGACACGGAGGATGCCCCCAACCTCGCACAGATTGAGGCACACCCTCACCACAGAGACTTCGGGGCCAACCCTCATCCCACAGGCATTGGGATACCTTCTCACCCCTCAAGATCGGGGCACTCTCCCGCCCTCCGGGCATTGGGGCACTCCCTCACCTCCACGAGTGTTGGGTCATCCCCATCCCACAAACATTGGGACACATCCCTCCCCCCCACATATAAGGTGAGCCTAGAGGGCTCACCCTGGCACTGCCACCCTGGTTGTTCCAAGATTTTGACACAGCGACTGCGAAGGAATGGAGATAAATTTTTGATGATGTGGAGATGCTGGCGTTGGACTGAGATAAACACAGTAAGAAGATTGGAGATCTCTATTGTCTCCCAAAGATACACAAGGCAAACACACCCAGCTGTCCCATCGTATTGGGCAATGGGACCCTGTGCGAGAACCTCTCTGCCACATTGTGGGCATGTGAAATCCATTGTTTTTGTTGCAACACTATGGACTTGCTATGGAAACTCAGCACACGTGGAGCAGTTGAACCAGGAGCACTCCTCGTCACAATGGATGTCTCAGCACTCTACACCAGCACCCCCCACTACGATGGCATTGCTGCAACTGTCTCAGTACTCAACGCTGACAACCGCCAGTCTCCAGTTGCAATTTTACAACTCATCTGCTTCATCCTGGACCACAATATCTTCATCTTCAGCAACCAGTTCTTCGTCCAGACACATGGAACAGCCATGGGGACCAAATTCACACCTCAATATGCCAACATCTTCATGCACAGGTTCAAATAAGACCTCTTCACCGCACAGGACCTTCAGCTGATGCTATACACTTCATACATCGATGACATTTTCTTCCTTTGGACTCATGGTGAACAATCACTGAAACAACCTAATGATGATATCATCAAGTTCCAACCCACCATCAGACTCGCCATGGACTACTCTCCGGAATCGGTTGCATTCTTGGACATGCGCACCTCCATTAAGGACGGTCACCTCAGCACCTCACTGTACCGCAAGCCCACAGATAACCTCACGATGCTCCACTTCTCCAGCTTCCACCCTAAACACATTAAAGAAGCCATCCCCTACGGACAAGCCCTCCGTATACACAAGAGCTGCTCAGATGAGGAGGATCGCAACAGACATCTCCAGATGCTGAAATATGCCCTCATAAGAACAGCATATGGCGCTCGACTCATCGATTGACAGTTCCGACATGCCACAACGAAAAACCGCATCAATCTCCTCCGAAGACAAACATAGGACATGGCAGACAGAGTACCCTTCCTCGTCCAGTACTTCCCCGGAGTGGAGAAGCTACAACATCTTTTCCGGAGCCTTCAACATGTCATTGATGAAGACGAACATCTCGCCAGGGCCATCCCCACACCCCCACTTTTTGCCTTCAAACAACTGCATAACCTCAAACAGACCATTGCCAGCAGCAAACTAACCAGCCTTCAGGAGAACAGTGACCACAACACCACACAATCCTGCCACAGCAACCTCTGTAGGATGTGCTGGATCATCGACACGTATGCCATCATCTCACGTGAGAACACCATCCACCAGGTACATGGTATATACTCTCGCAACTCGGCTAACATTGTCTACCTGATACGCTGCAGGAAAGGATGTTCCGAAGCATGGTACATTGGGAAGACTATGCAGACGCTACGACAACAGATGAATGAACATCGCTCGCCAATCACCAGGCAAGACTCTTCTCTTCCCGTTGGAGACCACTTCAGCAGTCATGGGTATTCGGCCTCTGATCTTTGGATAAGTGTTCTCCAAGGCGGTCTTCACAACACATGACAATGCAGAGTTGCTGAGCAGAGACTATAGCTAAGTTCTGCACACATGAGGATGGCCTCAACTGGGATCTTGGGTTCATGTTACATTATCTGTAACCCCTATGACTTGCCTGGGCTTGCAAAATCTCACAAACTCTCCTGTCTGGAGACAATACACATCTCTTTAACCTGTGCTTAACACTCTCTCCACTCACATTGTCTGTACCTTTAAGACTTGATTACCTGTAAAGACTCACATTTCAGCTATTATTTTGTAAATTGAGTTAGTGTCTTTATATGCCCTGTTTGTGTACAGAACTCCCACTTGCCTGATGGAGGAGCAGTGCTCCGAAAGCTAGTGAATTTTGTTACCAGGTAGACCTGTTGGACTTTGGCCTAGTGTTGTGAGACTTCTTACTGTATTACAGAAGAACGCAGTGGGGGGTCTCACAACACCAGGTTGGAGTCCGGCAGGTTTATTTGGTGGCGGAGGCTATTAGCTTTCGGAGCACTACTCTTTCATCAGGTAAGTCACTTACCTGACGAAGGAGCAGCGCTCCGAAAGGGAATGGATTTTTCTTCCAAATAGACCTGTTGGACTTTAACTGGTGTTGTGAGACTTCTCACAATATATTTTTGAGTCAGGATTTTAAGTAGCTTGGAGGGGAGCTTGCAGGCGGTGGCATTCCCATGAATCCTATCCTTCCAGATGGTAGAGGTATTGGGTTTGGAAAGTGCTGTCAGATGAGTCTTGTGAGCCGCTACTGTGAACCCTGAAGATGGTCCACATTGCTGCCACTGTGCATCGGTGGGTGAAGAGAGTGTGTGTTTAAGGTGGTAGATGGGGTGCCAATCAAAGGGACTTCTTTGCCCTGGATGGTGTCAAGCATCTTGAGTGTCATTGGAGCTGCACTCATCCAGTTTAAAGTATCCCATCACACTCTTGGCCTGAGCCTTGTTGATTTTGGACAGGCTTTGGGGAGTCAGGAAGTGAGTTACTCCGCTAAATTCCGTGCTGTTGTAGCCTCAATGTTTATATGGCTGTTCCAGTTCACTTTCTGGTCAATGGTAACTCCCAGGATATTGATAGATTAACAATTCATTTTCAGATTCAGTGAAACTCTCGTATTAAACAGTGTAACTAGTTGAAAAGTGGTTTAATACAGTCTGCCGCGTCCATGTTGCTTACAAGCACATGTCACAGTGATAAAAGAAGTCTCAGACAGCCTGAATAGAGAATAAATGAAGCCAATTTTGCATGTGGCCTCTCCGCATATTGAAGCTTTCTTCGCGAAATGATGAATTAAAGACTGAGAGTGAGGCGGCACCTTCTTTGCCATTTGTAACTTGAGAGAGTAAATATGCATTTGCTTTGCGTATTCAGCCTTCCTCACCGTTGGAAAAATTGCCTGCTGCTTATATCTCTGGTGAGAGCAGGCAATCAGAAGTGCAAGATGATAGGCATTGGCAGCGACAACCTCAGGGTCACTTCCAGATTGAACATCAAGCGCGCCGGAGCGTGAAGCAATTTGTTTATGTGTGGTGACACAGGAAGCTGACCTGAAAGTCAAACCACTCCAGAGGGCGTTGAGAGAGAGGCAATTTCACTGGCGGTGTTAGACTGAAAGATCATATTCACCCAGCAACGGAGCTCCGAGCCGCGGCACTCTGCCTCTGGAAGATGGAGTCCGTTGTGTGCGGAGAAGTAATCCAATGTGGCACATCGGTGCCATGGCATCGGTAATAATTTAACAATAACAGCCTTCTACAGGCTAGAAAATGCCAATCGATCAGTCCAAAATCTAGTTAACTTGATGCGGTCAAGCAGTGATTGTTTCTCGTAATACGCATTCGCCAGCCTTCTCCTATCCCGCCTGCTGAGTTATTGCCAATTAGTGCCAAGATTTGGCAAGGTTTCGAATGGTGTTAGACTGCCCATGGCAATTGGGTTGGGTTCAATTGTGAACCACCCTCCCCCATCATCACCCACAGCTGGCGGCATGGTGGCACAGTGGTTAGCACTGCTGCCTCGCAGCGCCAGGGACCCAGGTTCAATTCCCGGCTTGGATCACTGTCTGTGCAGAGTTTGCACCTTCTCCCTGTGTCTGCATGGGTTTCCTCCGGGTGCTCTGGTTTCCTCCCACAGTCCAAAAGAGGTGCTAGTTGGGTGCATTGACCATGCTAAATTCTTCATCAGAGTACACGAACAGGCGCTGGAATGCAGCAACTAGGGGATTTTCACAGTGACTTCACTGCATGGTTAATGTAGGCCAATTTGTGACAAGTAGATAAACACAGCCAACATACCCACACTGCATCGGTATCCTTCGGGGAGGCGATGGCTTAGTGGTATTATTGCTGGACTATTAATCCAGAAACTCAGCTAATGTTCTGGGGACCTGGGTTCGAATCCCACTGTGGCAGATAAGAACATAAGAAATAGGAGCAGGAGTAGGCCATCTAGCCCTTCGAGCCTGCCCCGCCATTCAATAAGATCATGGCTGATCTGTCGTGGCTCAGTTCCACATTCCTGCCCTCTCCCCATAACCCTTAATCCCCTCTCTTATCAAAAACCCATCAACCCGCGTCTTAAAAATATTTAGTGAGGCAGCCTCCACCGCCTCAACGAGCAGAGAATTCCAGAGATTCACCACCCTTTGAGTGAAGAAGTTCCTCCTCAACTCTGTTCTAAACCGCCCCCCCTTTACCTTGAGGCTGTGCTCCCTAGTCCTACTATCCTTTCTGAGCAGGAAGAGTCTCTCCACCTCTATCCTATCCATCCCATTCATCATCTTATACGTCTCAATGAGATCTCCCCTCATTCTTCTAAACTCTAACGAGTACAAGCCTAATCTATTCAGCCTCTCCTCATAGCTCAACCCCCTCAACTCCGGCATCAGCCTAGTAAACCTCCTCTGCACTCCCTCCAAGGCCAAAATATCCTTGCGTAAGTACGGCGCCCAAAACTGCACACAGTACTCCAGCTGCGGCCTCACCAATGCCCTATACAGCCGCAGCAAGACCTCCCTACTTTTATATTCAATGGTGGAATTTGAATTCAATAAAAAATATCTGGAATTAAGAGTCTACTGATGACCATGAAACCATTGCAGAATGCCAGAAAAACCCATCTAGTCACTAATGTCCTTTCGGGAAGGAAATCTGCCCTCCTTACCTGGTCTGGCCTACATATGACTCCAGAGCCACAGCAATGTGGTTGAATCTCAACTATCCTCTGAAATTGCCTAGCGAGACACTCAGTTCAAGGGCAACTAGGGATGGACAATAAATGCTGGCCCATGAATGAATATAAAAAAGGACATGAAAAGTGTTCATATGATGAAAGGTGTTCAAGGAATGGTGGCACAATGGTTGGCATTGCTGCCTCACAGCGTCAGGGACATGTGTTCAATTCTATCTTGGGTCATTGTTTGTGGGGAGTTTGCACATTCACCCTGTGTCTGTGTTGATTCCCACAGATCATAAGTTTGGCTAGAGTGAGCCAAAGATGTTTCACTTCAGGTATGATCCAAATGACCCACCAGGGAGCTTTTATCAAACAGAATACAGTTTTATTCATTTAAGAATACAGTTAATGTGTAGAAAGAAAACTAAAAATAACTTTCATCAATTACAAACACGAAAAAGACAACCACAATTTTGTATAAATCTTAACAACTGAATGCACTTTTCCAACCAAACAAGCCTCCTTATGAACTTACACCTGCTACAAGTTTAACACAGAAAACAAGGATGTTCAAATGATACTGTTGGATTCTGCAGCTTTCTTGACAGACACACACACACACACACACACATACACACACACACACACACACACACACGCACACAGACAAGTTTGAAGTCAGAACAGCTTCCCAAAACACCAGGGAGAGAGAGAGACAGAACACTGCATCCAGCCTGAAGTAAAGCATCTAACTAAAACAGCAGCCAGCAACCCAAACTGAAATAAGAACTCTTGTCACCTGAACTGTCAATGTTTCTTCCCCATAACAATTCAAAAGGTTGTAAACTTCCAGAAATTGCATTAGGCCCAGAGTAAAAACAGACAAAATCCCATTTAAACCATTTAAGCAGCAATAAAAGAATTTCACAGAATCCCTACAGTGCAGAAGGAGGCCAGTCAGTCCATCGAGTCTGCACTGACCACGATCCCACCCAAGCCCTATTCCCAAACCCTACGTATTCACCCTGCTAATCCTCCTGACACTAGGGTGAATTTAGCATGGCCAATCAACCTAACCCGCACATCTTTGGTCTGTGCGAGGAAACCGGAGCACCCGGAGAAAATTCACGCAGACACGGGGAGGACGTGCAGACTCCACACGGCCAGTAACCCGAGGCTGGATTTGAACCCGGGTCCCTGGCACTATGAGGCAGCACTGCTAACCACTGTAGCCACCCGAGTAAACAGCTCGGTGCTTACTTATAACTGCAGAGACCATGATTAAAAATATCTCTGTTAAAGGCACAGTAGGGTGACAGGGCTGAATGGCCTGCTCACCATCCTGTTTGCTATGTTTCTTTGTGTGCACAGCCAGGAAACATTGTGTGGGTGAGCATGTGATAATATCAGGAGCGCTAAGCATTCCTGTCCAGCTCTCTGCCAAATTTACAGCCCTCGATTGATCCATTAAATTATCACAAATGTGTGTGATGTGGAGTGTGACTAAATATATCATTACAAATTATGATTTCAGAATGGATTTATCAAACAAAAGATCATCTTGAGCAGAAACCCTAGGATTACATTTCACCTTTTAAATATTGATTTTCCTCGGCATTTTAATATTATTTAATGGGATTCTTGAAACCATCTGAAACAAATGAATGTAGATAGAAATGAGAGATATTTCATTGCAGAGACACCACATAAAAGTTACTCACCGAGTTCAGCAGTCGTGAAGTGAGCTGAGAGTCATTGTCCTCCAGATTTACAGTATTATTATATTGCAGCAGAGATATATCCATTTTCTTTCTACATACGCTCAAATGATTTTATTTTGAATACTCCATTGATAGTGGGCTGGATTTTACAGCCTCGCATGTCCTGAAACCGTAAAATCCCTTCCGAGATTGACGGGCCTTTCCGTGGCCCACCCCCTCGCCCGCTCCGATTCCCGTTGCAGTCAGGACAGTAAAATTCCAGCCAATATGTTAGGGTGTAGCCAATGGTCATCCGATTGCAAAACTGCTACTTTTCTTTGCCAGAAATGCAAAAACTGAAATGAATTATCTCTCCCCCCCCCCCAGTATTCCCTCTCCGACAAGCTCTCAACTTTTCCCATCCACTCATCTTAATTTTCCTCACCTTTTAAACCCGGTTGCATTAAATTAACTTTAAATTAACCCAAGTTAATTTAAGTAACAATCAGGCTCGAAATATATTGAGTGGAATTTAATGCCCTCTCCCATGGCGCGTTTGGTGGTGGAGCATTAGGTGGGACATGGGCATCACTGGCTGGCCAGCACTTATTGCCCACCCTTAATTGCCCTTGGAGGGCAGCTGAGAGTCAACCGCATTGCTGTGGTTCTGGAGTCACATGTAAGCCAGACCAGGTTAGGATGGCAGATTTCCTTCCCTAAAGGACATTAGTGAATCAGATGGGGTTTTTCCGACAATCGGCAATAGTTTCATGGCCTTCAGTAGCGCCAGGTATTCTATTTAGCGTCAGGTCTGGGGAGCAGAAACTTGCCAGTTTAGCTATGTCTAGGCGCCACGAGGTGTTGATTAGAAGGCAGACCCAGCTCCCCTAGCCTGGCCTGAGGCTGCTGTGTGATCCATTCAATGGATTGAGAAACCCTCTGGCTGCAGGGCACTGTCCAATGAAGCAGGAGTGAGCCACCTCTCCGTGAAACAGAGCACACAGCAATCCCTCAGTTTTCTTTGGAAAGTAAATCTGGCTTTAAGTTCATCTAGCTTGTATTCCAGAGAATGCTAGGAGTAATGATCTATCTCACATTAAGTTGATCTTTCTCTAGACCCAAGCTATGATTGTAACACTACAATTTGCGCTCTCTGCTTTACTTCTCTATGAACAGTATGTTTGTTCATAACATGCAAGCGTGCAAGGAACAATACTTTTCACTGTATACTAATACATGTGACAATAACAAATCAAAGTTTCTTAATTCCAGATATTTTTTACTGAAATCAAATTCCACCATCTGTCATGGTGGGAATTAAACCTGGACGCCAGAACATTAGCTGAGTTTCCGTATTAATAGTTTAGTGACAATACCACTAGGCCATTGCATCCCCAAATTCAGGACCCAGCTCCTTTCCAACTCCCGCCTTGATTAAGCCCAAAGCAGAATGGTTCTTGCATGGTCTTCCTGCCACCAATTCAAGCCCTTAAGTGGGCAACTGATGCCCACTTAAGGTTCCTCATCCTGTCGCCACTGGTATTAAGCAGTGGTGAGCAGGAGGCTCAGTGGCGCAGGGGTATGACAAGTAGGGTGGCTTGCTGGTTCTGAAGATGGTTCCTCATTCAAAGGCACCCAATTGAAGGAGTTGGCCTCAGGAAAGGGTGAAAAGCATGCTGGTTAGGTGCATTGGCCATGCTAAATTGGCTCTCAGTGTCAGGGAGATTAGTGAGTTAAATACGCAGGGTTATGGGGATAGGGCCTGGTGGGATTGTGGTCGGTGCAGACTCGATGGGCGTCTTTGGACATCTTCGAATTGTGGGAGGAAACTGGAGCATCCGGAGGAAGCCCACACAGACATGGGGAGAATGTATCACACACAGTGACCCGAGGCCAAATTTGAACCCGTGTCCCATGTGAAGCAGCAGTGCTAACCACTGTGCTACCCATGCCACCTCGAGTACCAGAAGTGTCAGAAACATCAGTTAAGATCAAATCTGATGCCAAAGCTGCAAACGGTCTGGTTCAATATGAATCAGTGTCTGCCCAAGAGAGGGAATAGATGACAGAAGGTTTGTTGTTAGGATTGAAATGGAAGAACCCAGCTAGGGTCTCCTAGTTAAATAGAGGAATTTGCAACCAGCAGCTTGACAAAACAGAGGCATTGGAAGGACCAAGAGATGAGTATGCAAAAAAAAGCAACCAGCTCACACGATTCATTGCCTCCCATCCACTGACTCTGTCTACACTTCCCGCTGCCTCAGAAAAGCAGCCAGCATTATTAAGGACCCCACACACCCCAGACATTCTCTCTTTCACCTTCTTCTGTCGGGAAAAGGATACAAATATCTGAGATCACATACCAACCGACTCAAGAACTACTTCTTCCCTGCCTCTGTCAGCCTTTTGAATGGGCCGACTTTGCATTAAGTTGATCTTTCTCTACACCCTGGCTATGACCGAAACACTACATTCTGCACTCTCTCATTTCCTTCTCTATGAATGGTATGCTTTGTCTGCAAAGTGTGCAAGAAACAAGACTTTTCACTGTATGTTAATACATGTGACAATACTAAATCAAATCAAATCATTGTTGTTCTGAGCAGGTATATCTTTCATCACCTTCCTCCAGCCTTTATTTTAAGGTTCATATTCTTTGCAGCCATGGTGTTCACTTCAATGCAAGAATATTTGTCCCTTCCTCGCAGGAGGGTCTTGTACACTTTAATTTTAATCCCTGTTATTGACTTCTCAACCTTTTACACCCTTTCCAAACTCAACATTTTCCAACCCTGATATATCCACAAGCCCAGTGATCCTACATTTAGCTACAAGCTTTCACTTAGTCAAGAATCTGTTGCCTGCAGCCTTCTTCAGATACCTAAGAGGGCATTGACGATCATCGACTGCCATTGGATTGGTCCATAATTATGCTTGGCGAAGTTCCGCAGTGGTTTTCTGTAACCTTCTGCAGTGTGACTAACCAGCAATATCTCCCCCCAATTAGTGCTGACCACTGGGCACATTGTAAGGACTTATAGCATTGACCTGGTTAGCCACCTACCATGGACTTCAGATTCTGAATTTTAACTTGAACTTGGAATTTCTGGCCTGGGGGTAGGGCTACCAGTGTGCCACAGGGCCTCGGCAACCAAGGATTATTTGGTAGAAAATAGGTGGCCCGTTCGAAGAATGATGCAGGAATTCCACATCTTAACAGAAAGCTCAATCTGTTCAGCAATTGAGGTCAAGGAAAGTTGACAAGAAGAGATTTAAACAGTGGCCATCGGAGGTGCTGAATGAAACTGAGGGACTCCTTGAGTGGTCCTTCCACGCACATAGTGAAGCGATCTGACCTAATCTGTGTCAAATTCTTCCTCTCAACTTTTCTTCTTCAACTTTGACCCAAGTCTTAATGCTAAAACCACGCCCGGATATCTGCAAGCCCACCTTGTTACCTGGAACTGTCTGCTGAGGTGTGACCACATTAAGAAGTCTCACAACACCAGGTGACCAGCCAGCTTTTGACAGAGTGAAACACTATTTGAGAGGAATGGCTTGTGTTACTCTGTATCATTGGGCTGGGCTCTATTCTTTTCTCTCTTTGGTTCTCCCTCTCGCATTATCCTTGGAAGAAATCAAAGGATTACTGGAGTTCAGAAGTACAGAGGCTCCTTTCCAATGAAGCGCTTGTCTTGGTAAGACTGTTGCAATCTATATTTTTGCCTTTGTGTTTTCTGAGACCTTTGATTTGATTTATTATTGTCACGTGTGTTATCGTACAGTGAAAAGTATTGTTTCTTACGGGCTATACAGACAAAACATACTATTCATAGAGAAGGAAAGGAGAGGGTGCAGAAGGACATGTTTCAGTCATAGCTAGGGTACAGGGAAATATCAATTTCATGCAAGGTAGGTCCATTCAAAAATCTGACAGCAGCAGGGCAGAAGTTGTTTTTGAGTGAGCTGGCCTCAGACTTTTGTATCTTTTTCCCGACGGAAGAAGGTGGAAGAGAGAATGTCCGGGGTGCGGGGGGTCCTTGATTATGCTGGCTGCTTTTCCGAGGCAGTCGCATGAGTTATTGGCAGTGGCTGGGAATGTCGTGTTTGGGTGCGATCCGCATTTAATTCCATTGCCAAGCTGTTGAAAAAAAACTGAATAACAAGCCAAGATCTCTCTCAATTGTTCCACATTATCTTTTATTATGTATGACTGAATGGGTAATTTTGTTCTCACTATGCACTTGATAACTTGTCAGATAACTGACCATAAGATGTAGGAGCAGAATTAGGCCATTCAGCCCATCTGCAATCATGGCAGATAAGTTTTTAACCCCAATCTCCCGCCTTTTCTCCATAACCTTTGATCCCCTTATTAATCAAGAACCTACCTATCTGTCTTAAATATACTCAATGATCTGGCCTCCACAGCCTTCTGAGGCACATAATTCCACATACTCACCACTCTCTGGCTGAAGAAATTCCTCCTCATTGTCCCTTTACTCTGTGGCTGTGCCCTCGGGTCCTACCCTCTCCAACTATTGAGACACATTCCCATGTCCACTCTATCCAGGCCTTGCAGTATTCTGTAAGTTTCAATGAGAGTCCCCCTTCTAAACTCCATCGAGTACAGACCCAGAGTTCTTTGTCTCGTAAGACTGAGCAGCACTGAGCCAAGGTCAAGTATTGATCTTGTTATACAGCATCAAGAGCAGGACCCCAAGGCTTCCTTATAAATAGAAGGACATTAATGCAGTAGTGGCCTAATTAAAGTTAAAAAATATCTGAAATGAGAGCATATGTATTTATAATGACCATTTTGCTTTCATCAATAAGGCAAAGCAATGTCAATAAATATTTAATAATGTAAAGATTTAAATAAATAATGATCCAAAGCTTGGAGGGCTTCCTAAGTGTTAGATTCCCTCGTACATCAACATTTGGGTGGCAGAGTGGCACAGTGGTTAGCACTGCGGCCTCACAGTGCCAGGAACCTGGATCCAATTTCCAGCTTAGGTCGCTGTCTGTGTGGAGTTTGCACATTCTCCCCATGTCTGCGTGGGTTTCCTCTGGGTGCTCCAGTTTCCTCCCACAGTCCAAAGATGTGCAGGTTAGGTTGATTGGCCATGCTAAAATTGGCTCCTGGTGCCCCTAGATGTATAGGTTTACGGGGTAAATATGTGGGGTTACGGGATAAGGCTGGGTAAAATTCTCTCTCAGTGTACCTGAACAGGTGGCGGAGTGTAGCAACTAGGGGATTTTCACAGTAACTTCATTGCTATGTTAATGTAAGCCTAGTTGTAACACTAATAAATAAATTTTACAGGACCACATTTGTATTTGGTGCTCTCAAAGCCAGTTAAGATGTTATTTGGAGGAAGCAATTATTATTTGCAAGAGGTTAACTTGGTCAGTATTTGGGATGGTTAATGGGACTAGTTAATGCTCTTCACTTTTTGAAATGTTATTTTTCCGTGGGCATCATTCAGCAAGGCCCAACCTTTATTGCTCATTCTTAACTTGCCTTGAGCAGAAAAGCTTGCTGGGCAATTTCAAAGGACAGCCACATTTTAATGCCAATTCTCCATTTGGAGTATTGTGAGCAGTTTTGGGCCCCGTATCTAAGGAAGGATGTGCCGGCCTTGGAAAGGGTCCAGAGGAGGCTCACAAGAATGATCCCTGGAATGAAGAGTTTGTCGTATGAGGAACGGTTGAGGATTCTGGGTCTGTGCTTGTTGGAGTTTAGAAGGATGAGGGGCGACCTTATTGAAACTTACAGGATACTGTGAGGCCTGGATAGAGTGGATGTGGAGAGGATGTTTCCACTAGCGGGAAAAGGTAGAACCAGGGGGCACAACCTCAGGGTAAAGGGACGATCCTTTAAAACAGAGATGAGGGGGAATTTCTTCAGCCAGAGAGTGGAGAATCTGTGGAACTCTTTGCCGCAGAAGGCTATAAAGGCCAGGTCATTGAGTGTCTTTAAGACAGAGATGGATAGGTTCTTGATTAATAAGGGGGTCAGGGGTTATGGGGAAAAGACAGAAGAATGCGGATGAGAATAATATCAGCTGTGATTGAATGGTGGAGCAGACTTGATGGGCCGAGTGGCCTCATTCTGTCTCGTGGTCTTATAGTTTTGAGCCAGATCAAGTAAGGATGGCTGGTCTCCTTACCTCAAGGACATTTAGATCAGATCGGGTTAGGGGGTTCAATATGGGAGTGGGGTCTCAGGTCGGGGGTGTGGGTTTGGAGCAAGGAGTGGCAGTGTCGTCAGGTCGGGGAATGTGGAGTGGGGCAGTGGAGAAGTATCATAGAATCCCTAAGTGCAGAAGGAAGCCATTTGGCCCATCAGTCTGTACCAACAACAGTCCCAAACAAGCCCTATTCCCGTCACCCCACATTTACCCTAGCTAATCCCCCTGACACTGAGGGTCAATTAAGCTAGGCAAATCAACCTAACTTGCACATATTTGGACTGTGGGAGGAAACCGGGGCACCCAGAGGAAACCCACGCAGACATGGAGAGAACGTGCAAACTCCACACAGTCACCCAAGCCAGGAACTGAACCTGGGACCCTGGTGCTGGGAGGCAGCAGTGCTAACCACTGTACCGCTCTGCCAGCCACAATGGTTTTTCCAGAAATCACACTGAAACAAGTTTTACCGCCCACGTATACTAATGGTGCATAAATTCCACCCACTGCTGTGGTGGGATTTGTATCATTGTCCCTGGAGTATTCGCTGGGGTCTTGAATTATTAGTCCAATGATAGCGCCACTACAACACCACTGCCCTACGTTGTATGAAGCCCTCCTACTAATGTCAAATATCTCAGCCAGATTTGTAATGACGCTGAGGGCATGGTGGGTGACACAGTGGTTAGCACTGCTGCCTCACAGCACCAAGAACCCGGGCTTCATTCCTGGCTCGGTCACTGTCTGTGCGGAGTCTGCACATTCTCCCTGTGTCTGCGTGGGTTTCCTTCAGGCGCTCTGGTTTCCTTTCACAGTATGAAAGACGTGCTGGTTAGGTGCAGTGGCCGTGCTAAATTCTCCCTCAGTGTACCCGAACAGGCGCCAGACTGTGGCGACTAGGGGATTTTCATAGTAACTTCATTGCAGTGTTGATGTAAGCCTACTTGGGACACTAATAAATAAACTTAAAGTGACTCCAGAGCCACAGCAAGGTGGTTGATCCTCAACTGCCCTCTGGCAGCTAGGGATGGGCAATAAATACTGGCCAGCCAGCGATGCCCATGCCCCATGAATGAATTTAAAAATGATGCACAGTCTTAAGTGCTTATCAATGGAAAGTAACGAACAAGTGACATTCAATTTAGTTTGACATCAAATAAAAGCAAAACACTGAGGATGACAGAAACCTGAACCGAAAATGAAAAATGTACCAGGAGTTGATCAGTTTGGTAGAATTTTTGGAGAGAGAAACAGAGTTAACATTTCAAGTCCACTGGCACAGTTGTTAGCACGGCTGCCTCACAGTGCCAGGGACACGGGTTCTATTCCCAGCTTGGGTCACAGTCTGTGCGGAGTTTGCATGTTCTCCCCATATCTGCATGGGTTTCCTCCGGGTACTCCGGTTTCCTCCCACACTCCAAAGATGTGCGGGTTAGGTAGATTGGCCATGGTAAGTTGACCCTTAGTGTCAGGAGGACTAGCAAGGCAAACCCATGAGGTTACGAGATAGGGCGTGGATGGGATTGTTGGTGCGTATTCAATGGGCCAAATGGCCTCCTTCTGGACTGTAGGGATTCTGTGATTAAAGTCAGCAGGACCTTCACATGCATGGCCTTGCAGGATTTTCAACCTTTCCCATTCCCTATCCACTTCCTATAAGGATTGAGATGACGAGCCTTGTTTGTAGAGGGAATCTTTGCTGTAAACACCATTCCTTGGCTTTAAACGTTTAGAACAAATGATCTAAAGGAACACTTTGGAGCTGTATCTTTTATTGCCCAATGAGTTAGTGTGCATACAAATTATGATGGGGTGATTCATTTATTTAATGATCTTACACCACGTAGCACTGAGAGGGAAGTTGCACTGTGCCTCACGTTTGTTTTAGCACGAATGTATTATTAAAAGCATTGTGGAATTGGTTGGAGCCATGGTAAAAGCTTTTCATATTTCTATCCTATCCCCGGAGCCCGGTGTGATCAAGAGGCTTTACTCTTCAGCAAAGAAATAGCTCCTTAGTTGTCCTGCAGGAAGTAATTAATTCTGGGCCTTAATATGTAATATTGTTCCGTGATGTCTCTCAAATTTACTGTGTATGAAAGGACACCAGTCGCCCGCAGTTCAAGTTCTGCCTGCACCCTGTGAACCACACTATTAGAATAACTGATGGGTTAATGATTGCAAGGTCATCTTGTCGATCACTGCACCATTGGTTGGGCAGCCAGCAGAGAGTGAGGTGGTGTAATTAGTCAAGAAGGTTCCACTCATTACCAAGATACGCTTCATTGCTCAGTTAGAAGATAACTATCCCTCGCTCAATATAAAGTCAGTGCCAGCCCCAGCAACCTTGGGGATGCCATGCTTGGAAGGATTTATTCCAAAGCATTTAATTTCTTTTCATTTCGGTGCATGTGCACTTGAATCATAGAATCCTACAGTGCAGAAGGAGGTGTATGGGTTCATTGAGGCTGCATCAACCACAGGCCCTCTCCCCGTAACCCCCATGTATTTACTCTAGCTAGTCCCCCTGACACTAAGGGGCAATTTAGCACGGCCAATCCACTAAACTTGCACATCTTTGGATTGGGGGAGGGAACCAGAGCACCTGGAGGAAACCCACACAGACACGGGGAAAATGTGCAAACTCCACATAGACAGCCGGGAGTCGAATCCGGGTCCGTGACACTGTGAGGCAGCTGTGCTAACCACTGTGCCACCGTGCTGCCCCTTTCGAGGCTGCTACTAAAACTATCAGTGAATATGTAGGTAGATATAGGTAGATGTCCAGATCACCAACAATCTCCCCATGTGGACATTATAGTTAAGAAAGCCCACCAATGCCACTACTTTTTCAGGAGGCTAAGGAAATTTGGCATGTCAGCTACGACTCTCACCAACCTTTACAGATGCACCATAGAAAGCATTCTCTCTGGTTGTATCACGGCTTGGTATAACTCCTGCTCTGCCTAAGACAGCAAGGAAATACAAATGGTCATGAATGTAGCCCAATCCATCACGCAAACCAGCCTCCCATCCATTGACTCTGACTACACTTCCCATTGCCTCAGCAAAGCAGCCGGCATGATTAAAGGACCATGTGTACTTTGGACATTCTTTCTTCCACCTTCTTCCGTCGGGACAAAGATACAAAAGTCTGAGATCACGTAACCAAGCGGCTCGAGAACAGCTTCTTTCTCGCTGCTGTCAGACTTTTGAGCATTAAGTTGATCTTTCTCTATACCCTAGCTATGACTGTAACACTACATTCTGCGCTCTCTTTTCTTCTGTATGAACAGTATGCTTTGTCTGTATAGTGCGCAAGAAACAATACTTTTCACTGTATGTTGATACATCTGACAATAATAAATCAAATCAAAAGGACAAGGGCAGCAGATACATGGGAACTTCATCATCTGAAAGTTCCCCTTCAAGCCACATACCATTTTGACTTGGAAATATGTACTCTATGAATGGTATGCTTTGTCTGTATAGCGCGCAAGAAACAGTGCTGTATGTTAATACATGTGACAATAATAAATCAACTCAAAGCTACTGGAGAATGTCTCCATGTTTGAGGTTTGACCTGACTGGTGATTTATTTTCTGTGTGACATTTGGCAAACCCTGAGATATTCCTCAGATAAGACAAAACAAGAGAAATGACAGCCAGCGAGCACGGCGGTAGACTCAGAAAGCGTCAATCAGAGCCCGTTTCAGAACAGAGGAGTAAATTGATACCCACCATTTGATTAACAGGTCAGATCAGCAGCAGTGGTCAAATATTCAAGCTCAGTCTTGTACCAGACTGTGCAGGATATTGCCTTGCCTTGTAATCCGCTGGAAAGTACTTACTGATAATACTGCACAGTGATGAGCCAGAGGGGCGTTCTAAGCAATTGTTTAGGTTCATGTACAATGCACATCAATATTTTCTGCAGGGCGGCACAGTGGCACAGTGGTTAGCACTGCTGCCTCACGATGCAGGGTTCGATTCCAGCCCCAGGTGACTGGAGATCCTCTCCACTTTGTGATCAGAACTCTCCACTCACCTGACGAAGGGTCAGAGGCCTGAAAGCTAGTGGCTTTTGCTACCAAATAAACCTGTTGGACTTTAAGCTGGTGTTGTGAGACTTCTTACTGTGTTTACCCCAAACCATTGCCAGCCCAAGACCTCTACTAGCAGGGAGTCAGAAACAAATGATGGCATCCTGGGCTTGCTAGTAGATGGAAATCAACATTTCCATATTGTATACAAACAAATTACTGTGGATGCTGGAATCTGAAACCAAAAGCTATCACAGTTTACTCTCTGATTTCAACTTCTCTGTTGTTTGGCCATTCACACCTTCTCTCTATGGGCTGCCATTAGCAGCCTTTCTCCTTGCTTCTGTGGCTATGACGCATCTTGCATTCCCTCACCCTGCAAGTATAAATATCTCCCACTTTCTATGCCTTTGAGCTTTGACAAAGGATCATCTGGACACAAAATGGCAACTTTTTTTCATTCCTTACACTTGCTGCCAGACCTGCTGAGATTTTCCAGCATTTTCTCTTTTGATTTCCGTATTGTAATCAGCCTCACGCTGTTCCCCAGGCTAATTACGTCCCAGAAAAATGGCCCAGGAAGATATGTCCAGCCTGCTCGCTGGTCACGATTCCCACTACAGATCTCCTGCTGACAGTTCCTGGCCCGCTGTGCTACCCGAGCAGTGCAGTGGGCTGGGAAAATCACCTCCGTGAATTGGACTTTTGTCCTCGCAAGCTATCCTCACTGCCTGTCACGCTGACCAACCGGCACGGCGAGCAGGTAAGATTGCGCCCAATGTGTCCAAAACTCCATTCTGGATACAAACTTGCCAGAGACCCAGTACAGATGGCACAATGGTTAGCACTGCTGCCTCACAGTGCTAGAGACCCCGGTTCGATTCCCGGCTTGGGCCACTGTCTGTGCAAACTCCGCACGTTCTCCCCCAGTCTCTGCGTGTGTTTCCTCCGGGTGCTCCGGTTTCCTCCCACAGTCCAAAGATGTGCAGGTTAGGTGGATTGGTAATGCTGAATTGCCACTTAGTGTCGGGGGGGGCTAACTAGGGTAAATGCATAGGATTATGGGGATAGGGTCTGGGTGAGATTGTGGTTGGCACAGACACAATGGGCTGAATGGCCTCCATCTGCACTGTAGGATTCCCAGATTCTAAGTAGTGTGTTAAATCAAGTGCCCCAGCTGTCCTCTGATCTGGAAGATGATGCCGTTCTTCCAACAGCTATTTGCATTTGACTGACTGTAGTCCGAAAACTATTAGCTATTTTGTCCACAGGCTAATTAATTTGGTTCACTTCCAGCCTGTATTCCCTGTGAATGAGTAAAGCCACACGTTGCCTGGAGGTTTCACTTATTGACAGTGAAACAGCACTAATTGACCTTTGTTGGAACTACCGTATAGGAGGAAATGAATTGCCACATTAACTCAGGCAAAATAATGACTCATCAGATCGAAAATACCTTCAGACCAGTGCCTTGCCTCTTTCATGGGCTGGGTGAGGTGACAGATGCTACCTGGAATGTGACATAGCGTAGGACACAGTCGCATAAAATCCCTACAGTGCAGAAGGAGGCCATTCAGCCCATCGTGTCTGCACTGACCAGAATCACACTCAGGCCCTATCCCCATAACCCCATGTATATACCCTAGCTAGTCCTCCTGACACTAAGGGACAATTTAACATGGTCAATCTACCTAACCCACACATCTTTGGGCTGTGGGAAGGAACGGGGGCACCCGGAGGAAACCCACGTAGACGTGGGGAGAATGTGCAAACTCTGCACAGATAGTGACCCAAGCCACGAATCAAACCCGGGTACCTGGCGCTGTGAGGCAGCAGTGCTAATCACTGTGGCGTCACGCGATGCAGAAATAAGATAATTCAGAAATAAACCCGCAGAACTTAAAAGTGAGACGCTGCCAGATGGAATCCCGAAATGAGAAGATACAAGGTGGTTACCCGGTACAAAACCTAGAAAGGAATAATTTGATGAGGGACAATCAACACGGTTTTGTGAAGGGTAGGTCGTGCCTCACAAACTTTATTGAGCTCTTTGAGAAGGTGACCAAAAATGTGGATGAGGGTAAAGCAGTGATGTGGTGTATCTGGATTTCAGTAAAGTGTTTGATAAGGTTCCCCACGGTAAGCTACTGCAGAAGATACAGAGGCATGGGATTGAGGGTGATTTAGTGGTTTGGATGAGAAATTGGCTAGCTGCAAGAAGACAGAGGGTGGTGGTTGATGGGAAATGTTCATCCTGGAGTTCAGTTACTAGTGGTGTACCACAAGGATCTGTTTTGGGGCCACTGCTGTTTGTCATTTTTAGACATGACGGATGAAGGCATAGAAGGATGGGTTAGTAAATTTGCAGATGACACTAAAGTCCATGGAGTTGTGGACAGTGTGGAAGGACGTTGCAGGTTACAGAGGGACATCGATTAGCTGCAGAACTGAGCTGAGAGGTGGCAAATGGAGTTTAATGCAGAAAAGTGTGAAGTGATTCACCTTAGAAGGAGTAATAGGAGTACAGCGTACTGGGCTAATGGTAAGTTACTTGGTAGTGTGGATGAGCAGAGAGATCTCGGTGTCCATGTGCATAGATCCCTGAAAGTTGGCACCCATTTTGATAGGGTTGTTAAGAAGGCGTTTGTTGTGTTAGCTTTTATTGATAGAGGGATTGAGTTTCAGAGCCATGAGGTCATGTTGCAGCTGTACAAAACTCTGGCGTGGCTGCACTAGGTGTATTGCATACAGTTCTGGTCGCCGCATTATAGGAAGGATATGGAAGCCTAGAAAAAGGTGCAGAGGAGATTTACCAGGATGTTGCCTGGTATGTGGGAAGATTTTATGAGGAAAGGCTGAGGGATTTGAGGCTGTTTTTGTTAGAGAGAAGAAGGTTAAGAGGTGACTTAATAGAGGCATATAAAATGATCAGAGGATTATATAGGGTGGACAGTGTGAGCCTTTTTCCTCGGATGGAGATGGCTAGCATGAGGGGATGTAGCTCTAAGTTGAGGGGTGATGGACATAGGACAGATGTCAGAAGTAGGTTCTTTACTCAGGGAGTAGTAAGGGTGTGGAATGCCCTGTCTGCAACAATAGTGGATTCGTCAAGATTGAGGGCATTTAAATGATCATTGGATAAACATATGGATGATATTGGAACAGTGTAGGTTAGATGGGCTTTAGATTGGTTTCACAGGTTGGTGCAACATCGAGGGCCGAAGGGCCTATACTGCGCTGATACCTTCCTGAAAGGTATCACATTGTATAAGTGAGATATATGAAAGAAAGAAACATTTCTGTTCTGCATACTGATGTATATACTTATTTCTAGAAAGCTAGGCTAAAGGAAAGGGACATTCAGGCATTGCACGCAGTTAAGCCCCACCTGAACTTAGGAGTTTATTGACTTTAAGACTATAAGACCATAAGAGCAGAATTAGGCCACTCAGCCCATCGTGTCTGCTCCACCATTCAATCATAGCTGATATTTTTCTTATCCCCATTCTCCTGCTTTTTCTCCATAATCCCTGATCTCCTTATTAATCAAGAACTTATCTATCACTGTCTTAAAGACACTCAATAACCTGACCTCCACATCCTTCTGTGGCAAAGACTTCCACAGATTCACCACTCTCTGGCTGAAGAAATTCTTCTTCATCTCTGCTTTAAAGGATTGTCTCTTTAGCCTGAGGTTGTGCCCTCTGGTTCTAGTTTTTCTTATTAGTGGAAGCATTCTCTCCACATCCACTCTATCCAGGCCTCGCAGTATCCTGTAAGTTTTAATAAGATCCACCCTCATCCTTCTAAACTCCAACAAGTACAGATCCAGAATCCTCAACTGTTCCTCACACAACAAGCTCTTCATTCCAGGGATCATTCTTGTGAACCTCCTTTGGACCCTTTCCAATGCCACTACATTCTTCCTTAAATGTGGAGCCCAAAATTGCTCATAATATTCCAAGTGGGTTCTGACCAGAGCCTTATACAGCCATCCTGCTCATGTATTATAGGCCTCTCAACATGAATGCTAACATTGCATTTGCCCTCCTAACTGCTGTCTGGCAGGACTGTGTTAACCCCCAGCCCTCTCCTCACAGACCCAGTGTACCAGCCAGCTCCAATTATACTCTTTTCAATAAAACAAAAGATCAACAAATTAAATAAGAATGAGGGGAGGTGGGGTGGGGAGGTGACAGCCTTTGATGGGGCATTGCAACTAAAACAAAACACCAAAAGGAAACTTAACTAATTAAACCAGAAAGTCATTCCCAGCTAGCCCCTGTGGAGTCATGGAAGGCCTAAATCATTTTGTGGAATCCCTACAGTGGAGAGGAAGGACATTCGGCCCATTGACTCTATACCTACTCTTCGACAGAGCATCTGCCTTACTCTGTTATCTTACTAAGCCCTATCCCCATAAGCCCACGTATTTACCGCACTTAGCCTCTGACACTAAGGGGTAATTTAGCATGGCCAATCAATTTAACCCATGTGTTATTACATGCCTCTTGTTTTACTTCTCTCCTGATCAATTTTTTTCCTTAAATCTTACTATGTTGTGATTGCCATTGCTTAGATACTCCCTATCCTTACACCTCTTGTCTGTTCTTCATTTCCCATCACTTGCTGGCAAAGTGCTCCTTTTCCTCTTGTCAAAAAGAAGTATTTCACGAACTGTTAAATCTTCATTTCCCACACCTTTTTTGCTACCTCTTCTCTCTGGTTTGCTTGGGCTGGTTAAAATCTCGCTTGCTTATTCTTCCATGTCTTTCACTCATTTCATCTTCCATTATTAGGTGACATGTCCTGCAGAAATGTAGAAACATGGAAACTAAAAGCATGAGAAGGCCATTTGGCCCTTTGAGCCTGCTCTGCCATTCGTTTTGACCATGGCTGATCATCAAATTCAACATCCTGATCCTGCCTTCCCCCCATATCCCTCGATCCTACATCCAGCATGCTACAGTGCAGAGGGTCCTGGGGGTCCTTGTGCATGAGTCGCAAAAGCCCAGTCTGCAGGTGCAGCAGGTGATCAGGAAGGCAAATGGGATGCTGGCCTTTATAGCAAGGGGGATAGAATATAAAAGTAGGGAGGTCTTGCTGCAACTGTACAGGGCACTGGTGAGGCCACAGCTGGAGTACTGTGTGCAGTTTTGGTCGCCGCACTTGCGCAAGGATACTTTGGTCTTGGAGGGAGTGCAGAGGAGGTTCACTAGGCTGATACTGGAGATGAGGAGGTTGGACTATGAAGAGAGACTGAATAGACTGGGTTTGTACTCGTTGGAGTTTAGAAGGATGAGGAAGGATCTTACAGAGACATATAAGGTAATGAAGGGGATGGATAGGGTAGAGGTAGAGAGATTCTTCCCGCTCAGAAAGGACAGTAGGACTAGGGGGCACAGCCTCAAGATAAAGGGGGGGCAGTTTAGAACGGAGTTGAGGAGGAACTTCTTTACTCAAAGGGTGGTGAATCTCTGGAATTCTCTGCCTGTTGAAGTGGTGGAGGCTGCCTCGCTAAATATTTTTAAGACATGGGTAGATAGGTTTTTGGTAGGCAAGGAAATTAAGGGTTATGGGGAGAGGGTGGGAAAGTGGAACTGAGCCACTTCAGATCAGCCATGATCTTATTGAATGGCGGGACAGACTCGAGGGGCTAGATGGCCTACTTCTGCTCCTATTTCTTATGTTCTTATGTTCCTTTTAGCCCCAAGAGCTATGTCTAATTCCTTCTTGAAATCAGACAACATTTAAGTCTTAATTACTTCTTGTGGTAGTGAATTCCACACATTTGCCACTCTCTGGGTGAAGAAATGTCTCCTCACCTCAATCCTAAAAGATTTACCCCTTTTTCTCAAAGTTTGACTCCTAGTTTTAGATTCCCTCACCATCGGGAACATTCTTTCTGAATCCACCCTGTCTAACCCTGTTAGAATTTTATAAGTTTCTAAGAGATTCCTCTCTCACTCTTCTAAACTCCAGTGAATATAATCCTAATCGACGTAGTCTCCCCTCATATGACAGACCTGCCATTCCCAGGAATCAGTTTGGTAAATGTTTGCTGCACTCCCTCTATGGCAAGAACATCCTTCCTCACTGGAGGACACCAAAACTGCACACAGTACTCCAAGTATGGCCTCACCAATGCCCTATACATTTGCAACAATTTTTATGCGCTTATTCACGTGATCAATGCCTTTTATAATTCATATGGATTTTATTTCTCACCTCATTTGATTTTCTTTCTCACCTTCTGTTAGCTATGTCACTTCCCTTTACTCTCATGTTATTTGATTTGATTTGATTATTATTGTCACATGTATTAGTATACAGAGAAAAAGTATTGGTTCTTCCGTGCTATACAGAAAAAGCATGCCATTCATAGAGAAGGAAAGGAGAGGGTGCAGTATGTAATGTTACAGTCATAGCTAGGGTGTGGAGAAATATCAACTTAATGTGAGGTAGGTCCGTTCAAAAGTCTGACAGCAGCAGGGAAGAAGCTGTTCTTGAGTTGGTTGGTATGTGATCAGACTTCTGTATCCTTTTCCCGGTGGAAGAAGGTGGAAGAGAGAATATCCGGGGTGCATGGGGTCCTTGATTATGCTGGCTGCTTTTTCAAGGTAGCGGGCAGTGTAGACAGAGTCAATGGATGGGAGGCTGGTTTGTGTGATAGACTGGGCTTTGTTCACAACTATTTGTAGTTTGTCTGATTAGTGGAGCTACTCACCACCCCCCCACCAGTCCCCCCCTCACCTCCCCACCAATCTCCCTCACCCCCCCCCCTCCCCCACTGCCATCCCCCCATACTTTCCGATTGTGCCATAACCTGCAATATTTAATTGTCAATGCTCTTTCTTCTATAGCCATATTTCAGTTATTCCAACTACATCTAGTTCCTTGCCACATCTGATTGCCACATACTCTGGGCGTGGCGATGTACATTGCCAGTTTTAAAGTTTATTCATTAGTGTCACAAGTAGGGTAACATTAACACTGCAATGAAGTTATTGTGAACATCTCTTAGTTGCTACACTCTGGCGCCTTCTCGGGCACTCTGAGGGAGAATTTAGCATGGCCTAACCAGCACATCTTTCAGACTGTGGGAAGAAACCGGACCACCCGGAGGAAACCTGTGCAGATACAGGGAGAATGTGTGGTTCAGTAATGTCCTTTAGGGAAGGAAATCTGCCATCCTTATCCTGCCCCGAATGGAAATTTATGTGGACAAGAGAATCAAGGATAATGAGGGGAGGGTGAGGGATGGGATATAGTGGGGGGCAGACAGGAATGTGGAGATGAGACCACAGCCAGATCAGCCATGGTCCTATTGAATGGCACTGCAGGCTCAAGAGGCTGAATGGCCTACTCCTGCTCTGAAGTCTTGATGTTCCTATGTTCCACTCTCTGCTTGAACCATCTCCGCTTTGAGCCCTTCCATTGTTCAGTTACTCTAATGCTGACCAACTTTTGATTGGAGTCCAACTGAACCATTGATCAACTCACTGAAATTAGCCCTCCCTTATTTTAGTGCTTGATTGCGCCTTGGAATTTTGTATAGCTATTTTAATATTAATGATGAATAATAAAATTATAATGATCACTGTTCCCTAAATGCTCTCCCACATAAAACAAGCTCCACTTCTTCCAGTTCATTAGTTACTCTCGAGTCAGCACATGCACTAATATCTTCAAAGGGAGTAGATTATTGCCTTTTAACTTCTTCGCTAACTCCTGAATCTTTGATTACAGGATCTCAAACCTGGCTGTTTCTGGTTCCCTTACTCACTGGCTGTGTTTTGCCAGTGCGATCAGTTTTATGCCCAAAAAGGGTGTGAACACAATTTAAGTATTAATGAGATGCTTTGTTGATCTGCAGGGGTGGTGATTGGCCAGAGGAGGCGGGGGGTGGGGCGCAAGGTCGGGGGGGAGCAGTTAGGGGAGGGGCCAGGACTTGGAGTGATCAGGAGGGGAAGTGGACGGGTGCGATGTCCATGGGCGGGTTGGCGAGTTGACAGGAGATCTCCCAGTGCACTGGGAGATTGGGGCATCTGTGCAATGGCATCCCAAGCACTATGCAGCCAGTTTCACCAACGAGCTTAGACTCCAACTCCTCCCCTACTGGCGGGAATCACATTTTGTTTTGCTCCCATTTGTGGGATTCCCACATAGAGCACGACTTAATCTGTTTTCCTTTCTCCAACCAGACATTGTGTAACCTCTCAGCTAGGTCTTTTACCTTGGCGCCAGGCAAGACCAGGGTCCTGGAGCTTCTCCTGGCCCTTTATTCTCGCCAATTCCATCTTCCTCCCTCTCCGAAACCCACCTCTTTAATCAGGCATGTAATTATTCCTCTTTAAAGATTCATCAATTAATTCATCAAACAATCACAGCGAGGTCGGAACAAAATGATAACCCTAGTTCTTGGGATTTGGTGGCGTTCGATGTACCTGTAGCATGGGCCATTAATACTGGGAGCAACAATGACATAGTGCAGTATGAGTTTGTGTGCGTCCTATAGGTGATCCCGCTGCGACTATTAAACAAACCAGAGAGTACAAATTACAGATTTTCTTCTAACAGCATCGTACAATTTTGTTAATTTGCCAGGAAAACATCCCATTAGTTATTTATAACAAGCGATAACACTGATTTCATTAACATATTCGGCACTTTGAACTGTATATACACAGTGACGGTACACTTATATTTGAGGGAAGGATTAATACTTCCCACCTGGATTGCAAGAAAACCTTTCAGATGGCGTTTTATGGTTGTGATTTTCCAGTCACGTCGCGCCTGGCGTAAATTGCCAGCACAGGGTTGGAGAATCACTTGTGTGTGACCTAGTCGCATTCAGCTCCTACATGAAGCCTCATTACAATCCTCTCAACCAATGTGCCCGGATATGCATTTAAATATGCAGGGCGTGATCGTTCAAGCCTCCTATCCCGATCGAGCAGTGCAGCGAGCTGGGAAGACAGTGCGAGAGGCTCTCAAGTTGGGCACGAACTGGTCTCATGCTGAAAGCTATGTTCTCTGCCGGCGTCATCGATTTGAGTATTAATGACGTGCTTTGTTGATCTGCAGGGGTGGTGATTGGCAGGGAATTGGGGTGGGGGGGGGTGAAGGGAGGATCTGGCACAGGGAGCAATTAGCAGGAGTGCAATGTCCATGGGGTGGGTAGGGTAGTAGCTGGCAGATCTCCCAGTGCAGTGGGAGATTGGGGCAACTGCGCAATGGCGCCCCAAGCACTCTGTAGCCGGCTTCACGGTGAGCTTGTCACCACACCCCACCGCCTCCACTGCCACCCCCCTCCCCCACACTGTTGAAAACCGCGTATCCGGGCTCTTTATTTGCATCGAGTGCTGTAGGAGTGTGACTTGTAGCTCGCTGAAAAACTGGCATCATTCTCACCCATTTGGCACCTTTTTTGCAAGACAGAGCCCATTGAGTTCGTTTGAGGTTGGACTCTCCCTTCACCCGGGATTCTCCAACCCTCGGGCACAGTGAGAACCTGGCAAGGATCACTACTGGTCAATTGGTGTAGCAAGAGGGGAAGATAGTGTGAGACTCTTTTATCTTGATTAGTACCTAGATACCAGGCTACGAAAGCCACCTTCCCAGCCATATTTGGCAACAGTGGCTCAAAGCTGATTCTGGCCTCCCAGACGTTTCCCCCTTGTTGGGGAGAGGTCTCGCCGATGAGAATCACTCATGGTCTCCAACAACGGGGACCAGACATGATGGTCATGCCAGGGGAGGGAATCAGAGGCCATTGAAGTCCCCAGGGGTTCAGGGGCATGGCTGGGCAGTGCCTATGGAATTCTTTACTTGGGAACAGTTGACTGTGTTTAAATGAATTAATAAAGTCGGGGGGGCAGAGAGAGAAACAACACTGCTCTTTGTACAGCTATGGAAAGCAGGGAGAGATGGTGATGGATAGGAATGCAGATTTTTTTTATTTGTTCAACAGATACTGGCTTTGATGGCAAGGCTGGCATTTATTGCCCATCGCTAGCTGTTCTTGAGAAGGTGGTGGTGAGCTGCCTTCTTGAACAGCTGCAGTGGTGTAGCTACACCCACAGTACTTTCTAGAGCAAGTTTGATTAAAAGAATCCTCGAAGTTTACACATTGTGAGGGAAGCTGTTCATCTCGTAGTGTCTGGATCGCAAGCCAAAAGAATTAAGCTCAGTGCCATTTCTCCCTCTGTCTATAATGTTTATTAGAATCCGTACAGTCCAAAAAGAGGCCATTTGACCCATGGAGCTTGCACTGACGACAATCCCATCCAGGCCCCATCCCGGTAACCCCATGTATTTATCCTGCTAGTCCCCCTGACACTAAGAGTCAATTTAGCATGGCCAATCCACCAAACCTACACATCTTTGGATTGTAGGAGGAAACCGACAGACACAGGGAGAACATGCAAACTCCAAAAGGCAGTGATCCGAGGCCAGAATCGAACCCAGGTCCATGGCACTGTGAGGTAGCAGTGCTAACCACCGTGCCACCCCTTCTTTCAGTCCACGGAATATGCATTAGCCACGACTCTTTGCTTCCTGTCACTCCGCCAATTTTGGATCCATGTTACGACTGTCCCTTTTTTTAATTCCATAATTATCTTAAGCACGTCTGCTGTGTCATTACATTACAGTAACATTCTGCCCTCAGCGTGGTCCAAACACTGTTGTGAGTAATGTAAAGCTCCATAGTGCAATTGTCAGGCTTTTGTTACACAATCTGAGCCAAGAAGAATTAATTCAGCAAACAAAGTGGCAAAACACTAATCAATCACAGACCTGGGTCATTTCTGCATCTCTGCAAATTGCTTTAAACGCAGGCACACACTCCTTTTTATCTATCATGGTTGAAGCTAATGTGAAGGGGACAGATAAAACGCAGAGCTCAAAGCATTCCAAAATGCAATACTTACTTGTCCGTGCAGAGTCTGCATGTTCTCCCCATGTCTGCGTGGGTTTCCTCTGGGGGCTCTGGTTTCCTCCCACAGTCCAAAAGACATGCTGGTTAGGTACATCAGCTATGCTAAATTCTCCCTCAGTGTACCCGAACAGGCGCCGGAGTGTGGCAACTTGGGGATTTTCACAATAACTTCATTGCAGTGTTAATGTAAGCCTACTTGTAACACTAATAAATAAAGAAAGGCCTGTTCCCAGGAGTCAGTGTTGGGACCTCTGCTTTTCCTGATCAATGTTAGTGACCTAGAGCTTGATGTACAGGGGCCAATTTCAAAAACTAAGGCTGGTACAAGACTTGGAGGCAATGTAAATTGTGAGGAGGATGGGCAGCATGGTAGCACAGTGGTTAGCACTGCTGATTTACAACGCCAGGAACTCGGGTTCGATTCCTGCCTCGCGTGGCTGTGTGGATTTTGTACGTTCTCCCTATGTCTGCGTGCGATAGCAACAATTAAGAGGCACCTTGGTGGACAGATGAATAGGCAGGCAATAGAAGGATATGGACCACATAGAGACAAAAGATCTTTCGCTTAGAAAGGCATCAAGTGTTGGTGCAGGCTAGCTGGGCTAAAGGGCTTGTGCTGTTCTTTGTTCACTCTATCTACCTGGCTTCTCTCCATGTCCAGTAATCCCTCCACTGGGGAGAACATAAGGACCAGTGCTCACAGTTGGTTCAGGAGCTGGCTTTGAGGGTGAGGATCCTTACTTTGGCTTCGCTCCAATGTTCTCTTCCAAGAACACGACAGTCACTCGCTGGAGAATGACTTCAGGGTACTGGATACCCAATTAGCTCATTTGTCAACCTTTATGTCGAATGTTCAGTTATTTGACTGCAGCTGGGGAGAGGAGCTGGTCTGAATATTAACGATCGCAGGCGCTCACCTTCCAGCATGGGTCAGTCGATTGATATTTAAATAGACATATTATTTAAAATGCTTCAGTGACTGAGACCTGATGGAATGAGAAGCTCTGTGCAATACTGTATCAAGTCTCACAACACCAGGTTAAAGTCCAACAGGCTTATTTGGCAGCAAAAGCCACTAGATTTCGGGCCTCTGACCCTTCGTCAGACAAGTGGAGAGTTCTGTGATCAGCGTGAGACGTGTGATCAGTCTCTGATCTGTGATCAGAACTCTCCACTCACCTGACGAAGGGTCAGAGGCCCGAAAGCTAGTGGCGTTTACTACCAAATAAACCTGTTGGACTTTAACCTGGTGTTGCGAGACTTCTTACTGCGTTTACCCCAGTCCAACGCCGGCATCTCCACATCAATATTGTATCATCAGTTTTACAGGGAGAATCAGCTATTCTGTCTAAGGCTATCACTGTGTACGGCCAAAATTTTACCACCCTGCCTGCCACGGGAATCGGAGCGGGTGAGGGGCGGAAAATTGAAAAGATCCATTGAGCTTTTCCGGTTTCGGGATGAATGAGGCTGTAAAGTCCCACCTATATGTTGAATCAGATACTAGGTAGTATTGTGTCAGCAAATGCTTGAATCTTTAAAATAATAAAGAAAGTAATATGAAGGGCATTAAAGTTTATCTATCAGTGTCACGAGGAGGCTTACCTTGTTGTTTGTCCATTATCATCGATGAGGACCTCAACACCATTAGTCATTTTGAGGCTGGTTGCGGTGTGTCCGAAGATGACTGATCAGGGCCAATTCAGGCATGGAATGTCCTGGCACATATTGGACAGACTTGTGTAGGCACTGTAGTTGTTGGCTCTGGACTTGCGCAGCTCACACTTAAGTTGTGCTTCAGCAATACACCTTGCTTCATGAGCTTGACAGCCTTTGTGGATGAGGCAGCGCCAGGTAGGGCGGTTTTGTGCCAATGTTTCCCAGGTGATCGTGTCAATGTCGAGCGACTTCAGGGAGGCCTTGAATGTGCCTTTGAAACGTTTCTTCTGCCCTCCACGCAAGCGTTTTTCAGCAGAGAGTTCCCCAAAAAGGAGCTGCTTTGGTTTGCACTCGTCTGACATACGGATGACGTGACCTGCCCACCGGGTCTGCGCTCTCATCAGCAGTGTGTGGACTGATGGGAGACTTGCTCCAGACAGAACTTCAGTGTCTGGTACTTTGTCTTGCCATCTGATGCGTAATATTCTGCAAAGACAAGTCTTGTGAAAATGATTGAGCTGTCTTGCATGCCTTCGATACACAGTCCACGTTTCACAGGCATACAGGAGGGTAGTGAGTACCGCAGTACTGTAGATTTTTGTTTTGTTGCTGGGCTGATTCTTTGATGCTCCCATATAGTGGAATGCAGTCTACCGAGAGCAGAACTTGCCTTTGCTATTCTGCAGTTAGCTTCTGTATCAATAGTCACTGCTTGGGAGAGGGTGCTGCCAAGGTAAGTGAACTGGTCCACTGCCTGTAGTTTCTGCCCTTTGATTGTGATTATAGGTTCTGTGTACGGTGCATGAGGAGCAGGCTGGTGCATGACTTCGGTCTTTTTAATGTTGATGGTGAGTCCAAAGTTGTCACAAGCCGTGGAAAATTTGTCCAGACTGACTTCACCTCTGACTCTGAGCCAGTATGTAGGGTGCAGCCATCGGCAAAGAGGAAATCTCTCAGAACAGTCTCCTTCACTTTGGTAATAGCTTGAAGTTTCTTCAGGCTGAAGAGCTTCCCATCCACTCTGTACTTGAGGCTGATTCCAGCAACACTGCCCTGGAAGGCATCATTCAGCATGGCAGTAAACATCATGCTGAACAGCGTGGGTATGAGCACACAGCCCTGTTTGACGCCATTGGTGACTGGGAATGCCTCAGAGGATTCTCCGCCATCCAGTACCCTGGCCATCATGCCATCATGGAACTGGCGTACCATCTGAATGAATTTGGCGGGGGGCAGCCGAACTTCAAAATGACCCTCCACAGGCCTTGTTGGCTGACAGTGTCAAAAGCTTTCGTGAGGTCAGCAAAGGTTGTGTAGCGCTCGCGATTCTGCTCTTACATTAACACTACAATAGAGTTACTGTGAAAATCCCCTAGTTGCCACACCCTGGCGCCTGTTTGGGTACACTGAGGGAGGATTTAGCATGGTCAATGTACCTAACCAGCACGTCCTCCGGACTGTGGGAGGAAACCAGAGCACCCGGAGGAAACACACGCAGACAACAAGCAGACTCCGCATAGACAGTGACCCAAGTTGGGAATCGAACCCGGGGCACTAGTGCCGTGAGGCAGCAGTGCGAACCACCGTGCCGCCCGAGTATGAGCATTTGTGACAAAGTTATAACAAGTTTATCCAGAAACATTCTGCAGTTGATTACACTGAAATGTGAATGCATCCCAATCCATCACTCAGATTGCTAATAAAGTTTTAATTTTTGTGCTGTACAAGCAATCGCAGTAGAGCCATTGTGATAAACGTAACAAACCTCGAATGGTTTGACTGTTGCTCATGAATATGAAAGGATGTGGGTGTTTTATCTAGTGGCTGCCCTGTGCAATTATTAAACCAAAAGGCTTTGTAAATTTTTAATTAAATAAAATACAGAATGATCATCAGTGAGAAGTACTTCAGTCGGATCTTTGGTATTATTAGTTTCCAGTGTGGAGTTTGGAGGAGGTGTAGGTAATTTGTTTGTGTTGATTTTTCAAATGGAACATTGGATAGAAACCTGAACAAGGTTTTAATTGCAGTCTGACTCAACAACACATGAATGAAGTTCACTGAATTAACAACTTTTGATTATGGCGAGTGAAACTGAGCTCAGTGCCCACTTCCTGAGTGTCACACAGCCCCTTCAGAAATGGGACTGACAGTATCATCGAATCCTTCAGTGCAAAATCTACACCTACAATCCCACCCAGTCCCTATCCTCATAACCCCATGCATTTACCCTAGCTAGTCCCCCTGACACGAAGGGGCGATTTAGCACGGCCAATCCACCTAACCCGCACATCTTTAGACTGTGCACCCAGAGGAAACCCACGCAGACACAGGGAGAATGTGCATTCTCCGCACAGAGAGTGATCCAAGCCGGGAATTGAACCCGGGTCCCTGGTGCTGTGAGGCAGCAGTGCTAACCACTGTGCCACCGTGCCGTGCCACTGTGGTTCACGCACTTGTTTCTAATGTGAAGCATGCCAACACCAGATTAGTGAAGGGGCTTATCTAATCTCTGTCGATAGAGTCATTGGTGTCAGTCAGCATCTGATACTGTGTAGACACCAGGGGCAGAATTTTCCCATCCTACTCACCATGGGAATCGTAGCAGGACGCGGTGGACCATGCAAGGGTCCACTGACCTCGGGTGGGATTTTCTAGCCTTGGGGCAAGCGTGGCTGGAAAATCCCACCCCAAAGCTGGGATTTTGAAATTCTTCTCCATGCCCAAGAATCCCGACCATAGAGTCTGTACCAACTTACTGACAAAGTATCTTAGCCAGGCTGTCTCCATGTAAACCCCACACATTTGTCACAGCTACTCCCTCTAACCTACACATCTTGGGGCATTAATGGGCAATTTTAGCACGGCCAATCCACCTAACCCGCACATCTTTGGATGTGGGAGGAAACTGGAGCAACCGGAGGAAACCCACGCAGACACGGGGAGAACCTGCAAACTCCACATAGACAGTGACCCAGGGCCGGAATTGAACTCAGGTCCCTGGAGCTGTGAGGAAGCAGTGCTAACCCCTGTGTCACCATGCCACCCATTCATACCATCACATCGCTGAGTGTGAAGAACTCCATCCATCCCAATCTCCACCACCCCATTGATGCTGTTTAGGCAAAGTCGCCATAGTCCCTGATGAACATAAGCTGCTCTGCCCTTTGAGAGGGAGAGCTGATAGGGGATGATTTAACCTGAGGATCACCACACCTCAGGCAAGGGGCAAGGCTGAGAAGGCAGAGCCTTCATGAATAACCTTCATGAATTGAAACCATGCTGCTGACTTCGCTCTGCACCCGAACCAGCCTTCCATCCAACTGACTCAATCATTTGACAGGATGATTAACTACTTAAGGATTAGTTCCTGGTTTATTTCCTCTGGCTTTTGCTGGAAATCTACGAGTTTTGGGTGCTTTCTGCAGTTGCTTCAGCTTTCAAAAGTCAGGTGCTGAATGATTTCCTTGTAGACTTCAAGGTGGAGACACCCAGACTTCTAGACATTGGTGCAAAAATGAGCTTTCCTTTTGGAATTGAGCAAGGCTGATAGAATCAGCAGAGGCCATGCAGAGCAGGCTAAACTATGAGCAGGAATAGGAGGTGGGAAGGTGATGGTTGAGTGGTATAATTGCTAGACTATTCATCCAGAAACTCAACTAATGTTCTGGGGACCTGGGTTCGAGTCCCACCACAGCCGATGGTGGAAGTTGAAATCAATAAAAAAAATCTGGGATTAAGATGCCCATGAAACCATTGTCGGTTGTTGGAAAAACCCACCTGGCTCACTCATGTCCTTTAGGGAAGGAAATCTGTCATCCTTACCTGGTCTGGCCTACATGTGACTCTAGAGCAATATGGTTGATTCTCAACTGCCCTCCAAGGGCAACTAGGGATGGACAATAAATGCTGGCCAGCCAGCGACAGTCATATCCCACAAAACAAAAGGAGGAGGGGACAAAGGAGGGGGCCCATAACCACTCAGTGCCTTTAAGGAACAATTCTGCAATCTGAAGTTCAGTGTGGATCAAAGTTTGATCTGTCTGTGCTCGTTGAAGGAATTTGTGACCTTTTCTTTTGATCTTTTGTAACTTTTGATCCCCTTACCAATCAAAAACCTGTCTATCTCTATCTTAAATACACTCAATGACCTGGCCTCCACAGCCTTTTGTGGCAATGAATTGCACAGTTTTGCCACCCTCTGGCTGAAGAGGTTCCTCCTCATCTCGGTTCTAAAGGGTTGTTCTTTTATTCTGTGCCCTCTGATCCTGCTAATGGAAACATCTTCCCCATTTCTGATAGACATGCTGATTAGGTGCTTTGGCTATGCTGAATTCTCCCTCAGTGTAGCCGAACAGACGCCGGAGTGAGGCAACTAGGGGATTTTCACAGTAACTTCATCACAGTAATGTAAGGCTACTTGTGACAATAATAAATAAACTTTGTATTTATATCACCAGCTAAACTTTGTTTGAACTCCATTGAGTACAGACCCAGTTCCAGCAAGCAAAGTCTAGGCATTAATTGATCCCCAGGGAAAATCGCAAGCAAGCGTGGAGTTGATGACGGTTTGCAAATGGGAATCTAATACTTGCAGCGCTGAAGCTATGCCTCTTTACCCACATTTCCCTCTTGAGCATTTATTTTCAATATGTTAAATTGCAGGGCGGGGCCAAATGACTAAGCAAATTCCAGGAGCCGGTTGCTGAGACAGTTAATGGTTATGAGGAGAGAACTGAATGATTCCTTACAAAGCCATTACTAAGCTGCTGCAACACAGGCAGAATTGTTGGTGATATTGCTTCCCTGAAACATTGATTCAGAGAATTCTGAAAGGTCAGCATCTTTCAGAGGATTCGTGCCTTTTATGCTGTGGTACAGTTTTGCTCATTCACTTTTTCCAAAGGAAAACACGCTTGTGCAAGATTTACGCAGTCTGATGTCTCCGTAGGGAGGCAAACAAGACATCCTGAGTTTTCTACACTGGTTAAGTCTTCATCTCCTGATCTGCCCGAGACCGCAAGGAACTACAAAAGGTCATGAATGTAGCCCAATCCATCACGCAATCCAACCTCCCATCCATTGACTCTGTCTACACTTCCCACTGCCTCAGCAATGCAGCCAACATATTTAAGGACCAACGCATCCCGGGCTTTCTCTCTTCCACCTTCTTCCTTCAGGAAAAAGATACAAAAGTCTGAGGTCACGTACCAACCGACTCAAGAACAGCTTCTTCCCTGCTGCTGTCAGACTTTTGAATGGATTTACCTTGCATTAAGTTGATCTTTCTCTGCAGCCTAGCTATGACTGTAACACTACATTCTGCATGTTCTTATTTCCTTCTCTATGAACAGTATGTTTTGTCTGTATAGCGCGCAAGAAACAATACTTTTCACTCTATATTAATGCATGTGACAATAATAAATCAAATCAAAAATGCATTCATTCAGTTGTCAACATTTGGTAAAGTAAGTGGGCTGCCTCCTGATTACCTGAGGATGCATTTGCACAGTAGGCCTAAGGTAGGCAGTGAGGATTTTGCATGTAAATTCTTGTTAAACTTTTAGTGTAATTCAAATATTAAAATTCACCTGATATTGTGCTAAAGTTGAGGCGGCACGGTGGCACAGCGGTTGGCGCTTCTGCCTCACAGTGCCAGGGACCCAAGTTCAATTCCAGCATTGGGTAACTGTCTGTGTGGAGCTTGCTCATTCTTGCCATGTCTGCATAGGTTTTCTCTGGATGTTCCGGTTTCCTCCCACAGTCCAAAGATGTGCGGGTTAGATAGATTGTCCATGCTAAATTGCCCCTTCGTATCTGAAGATGTGCAAGTTAGGTGGATTGTTCATGCTAAATTGCCCCTTAGTGTACCAAGATGTATAGGTTAGGTGGATCAGCAATGCTAAATTGCCCCTTAATGTCCCAAGATGCATAGGTTAGGAGATTGATTGTGCTAAATTGCACCGTAATATCCAAAGATGTGTAGGTTAGGTGGATTAGCCATGCTAAATTGCCCCTTAGTGTTCCAAGATGTGTAGGTTAGGTGGATTAGCCATGCCAAATTGCCCCTTAGTGTTCAAAGATGTGTAGGTTAGATGGATTAAAGGGATACACGTGTGAGGTTATGGGGATAGGGCAGAGATTGGACCTGGGTAAGATGATCTGTCGGAGAGTTGGTATAGACTCAATGGGCCAAATGGCCTTCTTCTGCACTGTGGCGATTCTATGATTCTATAAAAGTGGAATGAGAGCTCTTCTCCCCAGGGAGACTGACTGCACATTGCTGGGATATGAAGTCATGCTCTAAGTCTGAATTTAGATGTATTTGCATGATAGCTACAACTTCGGTGCGAAAAAATGATTATTCATGAGACTTGCCCTGGGTAAAAGCACTCTTTACCTCTGACAGTGGGCAGAAACCCTACCAATGTTGTTCTAAAACAACACACATTTTTATGTCTTGCTTTTAACATAATAAAACACTCACAAGCCCAGTTACTTCACAAAATCTGACATCAAGCCACAGAAGGAAATATTGGGACTCAAAAACTTGGGAGGCTGCAGAGAGACTTGTAGAATTGTGCGGGGGGGGTGCGGTTTAGAGAGGTGTAGGGAGGGTATTCTGGGGTTAGGGAGAGGCAAGTGAATGGTGGGGCAATGAAAATCACGGCTGCAGAAGAAGCCAGAATTGGAGGAGAGATTTCGGAGTGTTGTAGGCTAGAGCGGGGTTACAGAGATAGAGAGAGGTAAAGCTAAATGACCACTAAAGATGCATGGGAGTCACACAAAATGACTCCCAGTCTATTCTCCTATGATATCTCCTCCTTGTGGGTTGAACTTCCTTGGACTTCCTTGGGCAGCACAGTGGCACAATGGTTAGCATTGCTGCCTCACAGCACTGGGTTAAATTCCAGCCTTCAGTTTGGCTGGTTCAAAATTCTAACCTGATGAAGATCTTGTCTGGATGAAGAATCAGCAAATTCTTGGCATGTATCCGAATGTCAGCATTCAGATTTCACTTTGGACCCCCAGACATGAGAAATGATACACACGTTCAATATACTTCACACAAGATCATATTGCTGTACAACATTTTAGCATGTCTAAGTTTAACTCTTTGTCTTCCCTGGAAAAATCAAGCTTCTGTTAGAGAGCAACAAGCTGTGTGGCAGAGTGTGAGGAAAAAGAAGGAAAATTATCCAGCATGATTTGGGGCGGCATTTTGGTACAGTGATTAGCACCGCTGCCTCACAGCGCTAAGGATCTGCGTTCAATTCCAGCCTCGGGTCACTGCCTGTGTGGAGTTTTTCCCCGTGTCTCTGTGGGTTTCTTCCAGGTGCTCTGGTTTCTTTCCCACGCTCCAAAGATGTGCCGTGTAGATCATTAGCTATGCTAGATTGCCTTTTACTTCCCCGAGTTGAGTAGGCTAGCTGGATTAGCCATGGTAAATGTATGGGGATAGGGCAGAGGTGTGGGCCTGAGTAAGATGCTCTTTTGGTGAGTTGGGGCAGATTCAATGGGCCAAGTGGACCTTTTCTGCACTGTAGGGATTCTCTGCTTTTTATCAAACCAGATATACTTCCTGTCCAATCAACTGAGCAACAACATGATCCCATTTCTGCAAGTATCGTCCTAATTTACCTAACTCCTGACTGAGAAGGGTGGTGTAGGGAACTACAAGGGGTTGGAGGGGGATGGTTGTAGGTTGAGTTGGGGTGGGGAGAGAGGTGAAGGGGGGAGTGCTGGCCTAAAATGACCAAAAATTAATTAGTGCATTAGTGATCATTCATCTTATTGATAATATTATATATAATCTTATGTGTTTTTGCCAATTTGTGCCAAGAATAGACCATTCAAACCAAAGATCATTCAGTATCAAGATTGGAATTGGATTTAAACATAATATTCAATTCTTTTTTTAAAAAATGTAGCCCTTTCACTGCTCAGGATCAATTCAAAATCGGAATGAAATAAATTGTTTTGGTGACCTCGGAGTGATGGTGCAGTGGTGCCACATTGTCCAGGCTCTGGGGAGCTCTGGAAACCATGGGGAGAGTCACATTTATAGGAAATACACCACCCAGCAGCTTTAACTAACGGATGAGATGTTTGTTTTGCAGAGGACACTGGCAGGAAACTCACAATTGAAGAGGAAGAGGCAAAACGGATCGCGGAAATGGGGAAACCCATATTGGGCGAGCATCCAAAATTGGAGGTCATCATTGAGGAATCCTATGAGTTCAAGGTAAGAAGTCACTGCATTCCCATTTCAGATTGTGGACTGGCATTTGACGAATTGATAAGACGGGATTTTCCAGCCAGCGGGATCTTCCAGTCCCGCCAATGATGAGTTCTTTAGCGAAGGAGGGTGCGAACAATGGGAAACCTCGTTGATGGTCACAGGACCAGGAGATCCCCAATCTTGTCACCTCTGTCACTGCAAAACATGCCACAGTGTGCGTGAAAAATCCCACCCTGTGTGATCAATGAAAAATCAGCAATGTAAAGAGGGCTAAGAATCCCAGAATGCCACATCAGACCAATTTAGAAATATGACAAGGACTAAAGCAAAGCAGAGAAGGACTGAGGCTAGCAGAGTTGTTTGTTTATTAGTGTCACAAGTAGGCTTACTTTAACACTGCAATGAAGTTACTGTGAAAATCCCCTGGTCGCCACACTCTGGTGCTCGTTTGGGTACTCTGAGGGAGCATTTAGTATGGCCAATGTACTTAACCAGCACGTCTTTCGGACTGTGGGCGGAAACTGGAGCACCCTGAGGAAACCCACGCAGACATGGGGAGAATGTGCAAACTCCACACAGACAGTGACCCAAGCTGGGAATGGAACCCTGGTCCCTGGTGCTGTGAGGCAGCACTGCTAAACATTGTGTTTTGTGATTTTTGAGGTGAATGATGAAAATATCTTCAACTAGTCACACAACCAACGAAGTGGTGCTGGTAAAACCTGAGACCATGGTCGACCCTGCTAAATTGCACATCTGGCCCAGTGAGTCTGGCCCAACTATTTGAAAGAGCATCTTACCCAGGCCCACATTCTGTCCCTATCCCTGAAATGCCACGCATTTACCATGACTAATCTATCCATTGGACACTAAGGGGCAATTTAGCGTGGCCAATCCACCTAACTTGCATATTGTTGGACCGTGGGAGAGAACCCACACTGTCACGGGGAGAATGTGCAAACTCCACACAGACTGTCACCCACGGCTAGAATTGAACCCGGGTCCCTGGTGCTGTGAGGCAGCAGTGCTAACTGCTGTGCCTGGGTTGGAAGACTCACACCTTGTTTGTCATTGTCCCCATTCCTGTGCTTTGTCTGTGCTCTCTGAACTCCTGCCAGTGTTAGAGTGGTGAGACATCTGCTCCTTTCGTGTTTGTCACTGACTATATCCCACTGTTACATTACACATTAGGAAACCGAGCTCTGGCTGTCAACTTATCCAATTATGTTATCAGCAGCAATGACTCTATTTAAAGAGGAATCAGAGCATTAAGATTAATCTTTCTTTTGCTGGCAGCCTGATTTCTGAAAGCAAACCTCACTAATTATTTTAAGCAGGGAGTGATATCAGGAATTTTAAAACGTGATTTGAAAAGTATGACAAAGCACCAAGATCGAGAAAATTTCTAGACCCCCATGAATCAAGCGTCTGATTAAATTTCTTGCACACGGCTGCATGATGGCACAGTGGTTAGCGCTGCTGCCTCACAGCGTCAGAAGAACATAAGAAATTAAGAACTCGGAGCAGGAATTGGCCATCTGGCCCCTCAAGTCTGCTCCGCCATTCAGCAAGGTCATGGCTGATCTTTTTGTGGACTCAGCTCCACTTACCCACTTGCTCACCATAACCCTTAATTCCTTGACTGTTCAAAAATTTATCTTTGCATCAAAAATGAGGTAGCCTCAACTGCTTCACTGGGCAGGGAATTCCACTGATTCACAACCCTTTGGGTGAAGAAGTTCCTCCTTAACTCAGTCCTAAATCTGCTCCCCTTTATTTTGAGGCCACATCCCCTAAATCTAGTTTCACCCACCAGTGGAAACAACCTCCCTGCTTCTATCTCATCTATTCCCTTTATAGTTTTATATGTTTCTATAAGATCTCCCCTCTTTCTCCTGGATTCCAGTGAGTTTAGCCCCAGTCTACTCAGTCTCGCCTCATAAGCCAGAATCAACTGAGTGAATCTAGGGTTCGATTCCCGGCTTGGGTCACTGTCTGTGCAGAGTCTGCACGTTCTCCCCGCATCTGCGTGGGTTTCCTCCGGGTGCTCCAGTTTCCTCCCATAGTTCAAAAGATGTGCTGGTTAGGTGCATTGGCCGTGCTAAATTCTCCCTCAGTGTGCCCGAACACGCACTGGAGTGTGGCCACTTGGGGATTTTCCCAGTAACTTCATTGCAGTGTTAATGTAAGCCTACTTATGACACTAATAAATGAACTAATGCACCTTTACTCATTTGGCAACACCTTGATTTTTCTGGATTAATTATTTAATATTCGAATGCTTGTTTTACGGTGGTCAAGGCAACAGATAAATCCAACGTATTCAGACAGCAGGAGCTAATGAAACGACGATAAATGCTGGCCTATCCAGCAATGGCCATGTCCCATGAATGAATAAAAATAAGTGGCAGGCTGCTTTTCTTGCTTTGGGCTAGGCTTCGCAGCAGAACACCAGCTTGTGATTGAGGAGCAGCGAGTAATAGCTAGGTGAGTGGTGATAGTGATTGAGGTTTGACAGTCGGGGCAGGGCAGCCAGATAGGCTGAGTGAGGGAGGGGTGGGTGCGGAGGTGATGGAGGGAGGTGCAAATGGCACTGGGGGGACCAGAGGTGGGGAAGGCCCATGGGAAGCTAAGCTGGCAAAGTGGAACAGGGAGAGCAGCAAAGGGAGAGATGGAGAGGGGCTATAAAAGCACAGCGTGAGGGGCTGGGTGTGGGGGGGGGGGGAGAGAAGGACTATGAGGTGGGAGAGGGGCAGTGAGGGGGAGAGACAGAGACTGTGAGGGACAGAGAGAGGGAGTGTGAGGGGGGAGAGAGGGGCTGCGAGGGGGGAGAGAGGGGCTGTGAGGGGGGAAGAGAGGGAATGTGAGGAGGGAGAGAGGGGCTGTGAGGGGGGAGAGAGGGGCTGTGAGGGGGGAAGAGAGGGACCTCGAGGGGGGAGAGAGGGACTGTGAGTGGAAAGAGAGGAACTGTGAGGGGGGGAAGATAAGAGTTGCAAGGTGGGGGGGGAGAAAAAGGGCTGCAAGGGGTGAGAGAATCGTAGAATCCCTACAGTGCAGAAGGAGGCCATTCAGCCCATTGAATCTACACCAACCACAATCCCACCCAAGCCCTATCCTCACAAATTTACCCCACTAATCCCTCTAACCAACACGTTCGCTGACTCTAAGGGGCAATTTGGCATGCCTGCACATCCTTGGAGTGTGAGAGGAAACCAGAGCACCCAGAGGAAACCCGTGCAGACACAGGGAGAACATGCAAACTCCACACAGGCAGTGACCCAAGCCGGGAATTGAACCCGGGTCCCTAGCGCTGTGAGGCAGCAGTGCTAACCACTGTGCTACTGTGCTGCCCGTACTTGGTCTCTGGCAAGTCTGTATCCAGGATGGAGTGTCAAGCACGTTGGGCACAATCTTACCAGCTCACTGAGGGAGGAAACTGGAGCACCTGGAGGAAACCCACGCAGACACAGGGAGAACATGCAAACTCCACACAGACAGTGACCCCAGGCCAGAATTTAACCCGTGTCCCTGGCACTGTGAGGCAGTAGTGCTAACCATACAGCCACCGTACCATCCCAGGTAGAATCCACAGTGGACCCTGGTGGTTTTGACATATGGTGCAATGCAATCGATGGTGTTCTTAGGGGTAGAGAGATACTAAGCCGTTCTCTTGATTCCAACTCAGTAATCCTGACTGGAAGATACATGTGCTGATGTCAGATGCAGACAAGATTTTATTCCCTTGATTACAGTTGACTGGTGATGCACTTGGCAAATGAAAAATGGCTATTTGGGTGACATAACTGGGGTCTGTTCCTCTCAGAAAGGAACTGGAAGGAAATTAGAGAAACATGCTTGCTTGCCAAACATTTTTTTTAAATTACAGTGACGAGAAATGTTTAAATTATGAGGCTCCGTCATCACTTTGGTGCAAATAAAAGCAGGCCAATGTGTAGACCACACAACCTGCTCTCTTAACTTGCTGTGGATATCTCTGACGATGATGAAATCACATTAAGGCTTGCTGCAATTTCCATTAATATTGAGATGCGCAGATGTTATAATAGCACTGGCACCCCCTCCTGTGTCTCACATTTAGCGTCATTGGGCAGCCTGTCACCACTGCAGCTTTACAACGATGAGATAAGGCTTAGGCTTACTTTAAAGACACCTTAATTGGTGTCTGCTAGCAGCTGGGATTTTAATGTCTTGTTGGAGACAGTCTGCTAATTAAAATACAGGGTTTATTCCAGCTCGCCAACCAGAGTTCCTACTGCTGTGCAGACTGCTGCTCTCGCTTACCTGCAAGCCATAGGGCGGCACAGTGCTTGGCACTGCTGCCTCACAGTGCCAGGGATATGGGTTCGATTCTGGCCTTGGGTCACTGTCTGTGTGGAATTTGCACGTGTCTGCATGGGTTTCCTCCAGGTGCTCTGGTTTCCTCCCACACTCCAAAAGATGTGCAGGTTAGGGTGGATTGGCCATGCTAAATTGACCTTTACTGTCCCAAGATTTGTAGGTTAGGTGGATTGGCCATGCTAAATTGCCCCTTAGTGTCCAAAGATGTGCAGGTTAGATGGATTGGCCATGCTAAATTGTTCCTTAGTGTCCAAAGATGTGCAGGATGGGTGGCTTGGCCGTGCTAAATTGCCCCTTAATGTCCAAAGATGTGCAGGTTAGATGGATTGGCCATGCTAAATTGCCTCTTAGTGTCCAAAGATATGCAGGTTGGGTGGATTGGCCATGCTAAATTGCCCCTTAGTGTCCAAAGGTGTGCAGGTTAGATGGCTTGGCCATGCTAAATTGCCCTTTAGTGTCCAAAGATGTGCAGGTTGATGGATTGGCCATGTTAAATTGCCCCTTAGTGTCCAAAGATGTGCAGGTCGATGGATTGGCCATGCTAAATTGCCTCTTAGTGTCCAAAGATATGCAGGTTAGGTGGCTTGGCCATGCTAAATTGCCCCTTAGTGTTCAAAGATGTGCAGGTTAGATGGATTGGCCATGCTAAATTGCTCTTTAGTGTTCAAAGATATATAGGTTAGGTGGACTAATCATGGTAAATGCATGGGGTTACGGGGATATGGTGAGGGGGTGGGATGCTCTGTTGGAGAGTCAGTGCAGACCTGATGGGCCAAACGGCCTCCTTCTGCACTGTAGCCCAAGGCCCCATTCCCCACGACAGGCAGAAGTGGCGGAACTGATGAGCTAGCAGCAGGCACGTGGAAAGCTGCGAGTCCGAGAACACGCGGCGGTTTTATAAATAGTTCTTCTCATCCTCAAAAATAGCGCCTGCTTATTGTACCGCTCACAAAGAAAACAAACAGAACATTTGACAAACTGCTGCCTTAATTAGTGACAATATAACGACAACAATTAAACCCACTCACAGCAATCGGCACGCTTTCTGGAAAGTAGCAATGTCAAGCCTTCTTCCAAAATAACAACCATTTTGTTTGGGTATCATTTTCACAGCGCGCTTGCAAATTATAACCCTGATGAGCGAGGAGGGGCACTGTAAAGCTCGCTGAGCGGTCCACATGACTGGCAGCTTAATCTGTTTACCAGTGTGACTGCTCGTTTAGAGAGCAGCCTTCCTGGCCAGTGGATTCATTAATTCCCAAGTGAAGACCAACCCTGCTGCCACTGGGGCAAAACCAGACACGGGGGTGGGGGGCATCCATCCTTAACTGGCCCCTTTGGCCCATCGGAAGCCCCCACCCGAACAAGGTGCTTACCCTACCCCACCCTTGCCAGGCTGCCTCCAACTGCCTCATGGAAGCATAGAACAGGATCATGCAGTGCAGAAGAAGCCCATTCAGTCCATCTACGCTGACCACAACTCCACCCAGGTCCTATTCCCATAACCTTGTACATTCACCCTAGCTAGTCCCCCTGACACTCAGGGGCAATTGAGCATGGTGCATTGGCCATGCTAAATTCTCCCTCAGTGTACCCGAACGGGCGTCGGGCTGTGGCGACTAGGGGGTTTTCACAGTAACTTCATTGCGGTGTTCATGTAAGCCTACTTGTGACACTAATAAATAAACTTTACTTTAACTAACCCGCACAGCTTTGGACTGTGGGAGGAAACCGGAGCACCCGGAGAAAACCCACGCAGACACGGGGAGAATGTGCAAAATCCACTCAGGCGATGACCCAAGCCAGGAGTCAAACCCGGGTTCCTGGTGCTGTGAGGCAGCAGTGCTAACCACTGTGCCACCCAAACCCCTCAGGGCTGTGCAGTACCTCGCTGATGGGAGGGAAAAGAGAATGGCAGAGATTGAGAGTTAAAACACAGGACAAGTGTTCTGAGCTTTTACATGAAACACCTGGGGCTAAAGAGACTGAGGTAACCAGACAACTGAGGGATCGTAGCAGGATGTATTCTTCCCTCCAGCTTTATATTGAACAGAACAGGAAAACTAAGCACGAATAAAATCGAAGAAGTAAGCACATGATGAGTCCATTCAGGCTCCTTGAGGTTTAAATTTAGCAAGGCTGCAGATAGAGGTTAGCATATTATTCTTTTTTTTCATTCATGCGACATGCTGACTGGCCAGCATTTATTGTTCAGCCCTAGTTGCCCTTAAACTGAGGGATGAGCGACACGCTGGCACAGTGGTTAGCACTGCTGCCTCACAGCGCCAGGAACCCAGGTTCAATTCCCGGCTTGGGTCACTGTCTGTGTGGAGTTTGCACATTCTCTCCGTGTCTGCATAGGTTCCCTTGGAGTGCTCCGGTTTCGTCCCACAGATCAAAGATGTGCCATGCTAAGTTCCCCCTTACTGTCAGAGGGACTAGCTAGGGTAAATGCATGAGGTTACGGGGATTGGGCTTGGTTGGGATTGTGGTTAGTGCAGACCTGATGGGCCGAATGGCCTCCTTCTGCACTGTAGGATTCTATGAATGGCACGCTGGATCATTTCAGAGGGGCAATTTGAGAGTCAACCACATTGTTGTGGATATGGGGTCACACGTAGGCCAGGCCTGGTAAGGACAGCAGATTTCCTTCCCTAAAGGGGGTTAGTGAACCAGGTGGGTTTTTTGCAACAATCAACAATGATTTCATGGTCGTCATTAGATTTTTATTTGCAGATATTTCTTTGATTGAATTCAAATTGCATCATCGGCCATGATGGATTCGAGCGAACATTGGTCCCCAGAACATTAGGATTGGCCATGCTAAATTCTCCCTCAGTGTACCCAAACAGGTGCTAGAATGTGGCAACTAGGGGATTTTCACAGTAACTCCATTGCAGTGTTGATGTAAGCCTACTTGTGACTAATTAAATAAAGAAAATAGCTATCCATCCACCATAGAGAGAGGGTGCAGAATGTAGTGTTGCAATTGTAGCTAGAGTTTAGAGAAACTTAATGTAAGGTTCAAAAGTCTGATGGCAGCAGAGAAGAAGCTGTTTTTGAGTTCGTTGATCTCAGACTTTTCTATCTTTTTCCCAATGGAAGATGGTGGAAGAGAGAATGTCCGGGGTGCGTGGGGTCCTTGATCATGCTGGCTGCTTTGCTAAGGCAGCGGGAAGTGTAGACAGAGTCAGTGGATGGGAGGTTGCTTTGGGTGATGGACAGGGATGTGTTCACAACTCTTTGTAGTTTCTTGCGAACTGATGGCTTTGGAACTGTACAGCAGGGGAGTCTCTTAATGATAATGCAAGGTGACCTGGCTGGCACAAAGGAATGAATCTACTAATTGTGAGGTGCATAACTCTGGCACAATCCTTGTACAACGCACATAAATCAATCAGCTGTTTGCTGGAACTGCTGGAAGATAATGATAACATAATTAATCCGTGTAGATTAATCAGTATTCAGTGAATCAGTATTCAGAAGAGCAGAGTTCAGGCAGTGAGTTAAGCAAGCCACCTGCTGAAGCATTGAGTGCACAAAGCCCCATGAATTTTAAAGAAGGGTTGTCTCTCTGCTGCGGGCAATGATCACTATGCTGAAATTCATGCTGTCATGTGCCACAATGGCTTCGATTTTCATGGAAGAGGGAGGATGAATGCGGGACTGGGGAGTGGAAGTTGCCACTAAACCTGGCAAGGTCACCTCAATGATAAGTCCTCATTTCAATAAAACTCCAGTAGATAAGGGCAGCACGGTTAGCACTGCTGTCTCAAAGTGCCTGGGACCCAGGTTTGATTTCTGGCTTGATGTCTGTGCGGAGTTTGCACGTTCTCCCCGTGTCTGAGTGGGTTTCCTCCGGGTGCTCCGGTTTCCTCCCACAGTCCAAAGGTGAACGGATTGGTTAGGTGGATTGGCTGTGCTAAATTGCCCCTTAATGTCAGGGGGCTTAGCAGGTTAAATATGTGGGGTTGCGGGGATAGAGCCTGGGTGGGATTGTTGTTAGTGCAGAGTCGATGGGCTGAATGGCCCTCTTCTGTACTATAGGGATTCTACGATTCTATGTAAATTGAAGGACTGTTGGGGCAACAGCAGATGAGCAAAGTGTAACAGAATGCAAGTTGTTCTTCTGTAGAATTTTGCCCGAGAAGGTGGCACTGCCGCGTTGCACCATTAATTTTTAAACTCTAGATTGTGTACCACTCATATATTCTGTTCATTGATTAGTGGGGGTGGCATGATGGCACAGAGTTTAGCACTGCTGCCTTACAGCGCCAGGAACCTGGGTTCGATTCCGGCCTTATGTGAATGTTTGGATGGTAACCATGATGTGGAGATGCCGGTATTGGACAGGGATGGGCACAGTGAGAAGCCTCATAACATAAGATTAAAGTCCAACAAGCTTATTTGGAATCACGAGCTTTCGGAGTGCTGCTCCTTCAGGTGAGTCACTTAGCTGTGTGCTTGGACATTAGGTGAGCGCTCCGAAAGCTCGTGATTCGAAATAAACCGGTTGGACTTTAACCTGGTGCTCATACTGTGTCTGAGTGGAGTCTGCACGTTCTCCCCCTGTCTGCGTGGGTTGCCTCTGAGTACTCCACTTTCCACCCACAGTCCAAAGATGTGCAGGTTTGGTGGATTGGCCAGGCTAAATTGCCCCTTAGTGTCCCAAGATGTGTAGGTTAGATGGATTAGCCAGGGTAAAAGTATGGGATTACAAGGATAGGGAGGGGAGAGGGCCTGAGAATGATACTCAATCAAAGAGTCGGTGCAGACTCGATGGGCCAAATGGACTCTTCTGCGATTTAGGGATTCCATGAGTGGGTAGTTGGATAGTTCTCTCGAAGAGCTAGTAAAGGTAGAATGGGCCAAATGTCCTCCTCTTATGCTGTATGCTACTGTGATTTGATGACAAGTTTTTTGACCACTGGTTAATTCTGTGTGCTTGAACCCTCAGAGCACAGTGGACAAGCTCATAAAGAAGACGAACCTTGCACTCGTGGTGGGGACGCATTCCTGGCGGGATCAGTTCATGGAGGCCATCACAGTCAGCGCTGGTAAGGACTATTTACCATAAATGTGCTAACTTTAACACGGGACACAGCATTCTTTTGAGCTGGAAGCAAGAAGAAAATCTTGGCACGGTCATGCAGCAACAGCAACTTTCACTTTTCTGTGCTGACAAAGCGCTGGTCTAGTTGGATGGACTTTGTCATTGACGGCACTTGTCGACAGGATGTAGGCCGGAATTCTCCAGCCGTTCACACCGGCAGGATTCCACAGTCCCACCGGCAGCGCAGTGCTGCCTGTGGAATTCCCATTGAAGCCAGCGGGATTAGATAATCCGACCACTAGCAAACAATGTGTCACCTCCCATCGGTGGGAGACACATGGCTGGGATGTTTGACCAGCTAAATTTGCAGGGTGGTGACTTGAAGGAGGAATTCGGAGCTGGTCTTTCCTCATCCTAAGCTTATTCAGAGAATCCAGACAACACAGAATCCCTTTTTCCTTCCTGTGCCCCACACAGGAGGAAACCAAATCTTATACAAGACCGTAAGATATAGGAGCAGAATTACGCCATTCAGGCCATCGAGTTCCTCCACCATTCAATCATGACGGATATAATTCTCACCCCCTTCTTCCCGCAACCCTTGATCCGTTATTAATCTAGAACCTATCTATCTCTGTCTTAAAGGCACTCAGTGACCTGGCTTCCATAGCCCTCTGTGGCAATAAGTTCCACAGATTCACCATCCTCTGGCTGAAGAAATTTCTCCGCAAATCAGTTTTAAAGGAGTATCCCTTCAACCTGAGGTTGTGCCCTCAAGTTCTAGTCTCTCCCACTAGTGGAAACATCTTCCCCACATCCACTCTATCTAGGCCTCTCAGTATTCTGTAAGTTTTAATTAGATCCCCCTTCATCCTTCAAAACTCCATCGAGTATAAACCCAAACTCCTCAACAGCTCCTCACATGACAAACCCTTCACTTCTAGGATCATTCTTGTGAACCTCTTCTGGACCCCCTCCAAGTCCAGCTCATCATTCCTTTGGTATGGGGCCCAAAACTGCTTACAATATTCCAAATGGGGTCTGACCAGAACAGCCTCGGTAGTACATGCCAGCTCTTGTATTCTAGCCCTCTAGAAATGAACGTTAATATTGAATTTGCCTTCCTAAACTGCCAACTGAACCTGCATATTAATCTGAAGAGAGCCTGGAATCAGGACTCCCAAATCCTTTTGTGCTTCAGATTTCCAAAGCCCTTCCCCATTTAGAAAATAGTCGACGCCTCGGTTCTTCCTACCAAAGTGCATAACCTCACACTTTCCCATGTATATTTAAGAATAATGTCCTAACCTTTTCCCAGTTTGTAATGGCTGCTCTCACTTCCATCTGGAGCATGCACTTCATTGCGACATTAACATGCTCATCTGCAAAAGAGTTCATTATGGTGATTTACGAAGGGATCCTGCTGCCGAGGTTGTAATAGTGCTGTGAAACTTGGCTACATAGTGAATGACAATGTGAACAGTTGTAGACGTCAGAATAATATATGGAGAAATGGGCAGAAGCGAGCAGATGGAGTTCAGTGCTGAGGTTTTTTTTTTACAATTAATTCACGGGGCCGTTGACATTTATTGCCCCTGAACTGAGTAGTTTGCTAGGCCATTTCAGAGGGCATTCACAAATCAACCACCATGCCATGGATGTGGAGTCACATTAAACTTTTAAAGTTTATTGAAGTTTATTTATTCGTCGCAAGTAAGCTTACATTAACACTGCAATGGCTTGTGGGCTGATTTAGTTTGGCCACTGAACACTGTGTTGAAGAATGGAAATCATTTTGTGGGGAGCCCCTGTGTTGTCAGATATTTTCCACCTTCTTCCGTCGGGAAAAAGGTACGAAAGTCTGAGGTCACGTACCAACCGACTCAAGAACGGTTCTTCCCTGCTGCTGTCAGACTTTTGAATGGACTTACCTTGCATTAAGTTGATCTTTCCCTACACCCTAGCTATGACTGTAACACTACATTCTGCACTCTTTCGTTTCCTTCTCCATGAGCAGTATGCTTTGTGTGTATAGCACACAAGAAACAATTCCTTTTCACAGTATGTTAATACACGTGACAATAATGAATCAAATCAAATCAAATCAAAGGTATTGGAGTCCACGTTGGCAGACCAAGAAAGCAAAACGATCTTCAGGTATTCTCTTCATCATTTAAGCATTGAATTTCCTTATGGGTACCTGTGTTGCAAAAATTAGAGACACTTAAGAGGGGCAGAAACCAAGTAACATTAGAAAATGTTGAAATAACTTTGTGTATCTTCCGTTTTGTGCTTTTGTTTATTCTCCGAGCCAAGGCTGACATTTATTTTTCTTGCCTTAAGATCTTTGTAGCAGTTTAATACAACTGAATTATTTGCATGTAAGGCCAGTATCAGTCAACCACGTTGGTGTGGGACTGGAGTGACAGACAGGACAAGTCCACAAGGACAGCAGACATCCTTCCCTATAAGGATGTCTATAAACCAGTTGGCTTTTAACAATCAATTTAACAATTTCATGACCACATTTTTTTTTAATTCATTTGCGAGACGTGGGCATCACTAGCAGTACCTGAAGGAAACCCAGGCACACATGGGGAGAACGCGCGAACTCCACATTGATAGTGACCCGAGGCCAGAAATAAACCCAGGTGCCTGGTGCTGTGAGGCAGCAGTGCTAACTAATGTGTCATCATACTGTTTCTTTGGTGTAGGTACACCCACAGTGCTGTTAGGAACAGAGTTCCAAGATTCTGACCCAGCTACAGTGAAGGAACAGTGTGATACTCCAAATCAGGATGGTGAGTGGCTTGGAGGGGAGCTTCTAGGTGATGGTGTTCCCATATATCTGCTGCCCTTGTCCTACTAGGTGATAGAATCATAGAATCCCTACGGCGCAGAAGGAGACCATTCGGCCCATTGAGTTAGAACCAATGCTGTAACAGTGCATTTTACCCAGGCCCATCCCCTTGCTCTAACTCCACACATTTATCCCACTAATCCCACAGCTTTGAATATTAAGGGCCAATTTACCTAACCCTCACATCTTTGGAGTGTGGAAGGGAACTGGAGGAAACCTTTGCTAACACAGGGAGAATGTGTGCAAGATCCATACAGACAGTGACCCAAGGCTGGAATTGAACCTGGGTCCCTGGTGCTGTGAGGCAGCAGTGCTAACCACTGTGCTGCCCAGATGTGACAGGTTTGAAAGGTGCTGCCTAAGGAGCCTTGGTAAGTTGCTGTAGTGCATTTCATAGATGCAGGAGGGAATTAATGTTTAACATGGTAGGATATCAATCAAATAAATCAATTTTAATTCATCTTTTCTTAAATCCCAGATTTTTAAACAAATTGAATTCAAATTAATAAAACAGCTACGATGGGATTTGAACTCTCATTCTCTGGATGACTAAAGCCCAATGACACAACCATTCTGCATTTGCCAATAATTTTTCAAATACATTTGAAACAAAGACTGCTTCCTGGGAAGCAAAAATCTCACTGGTTTTCATAGTCCCGTGGACCTTACAAACTTTTTCCTAAGTTTTAAAGTTTTTTTTTCAGGTTTAACATTCTTCCCTCTGAACGTTGGAAAAAAACAACCAAGGTCCTTTGATGATCCAAACATGTCCCCATTATGGGCAGAATTTTCCCATCCCACCCGCCATAGGAATTTTAACAGGCAAGGGGGCAGACCACTTAAAGGCCTGTTGACCTCAAGTGGGATTTTCCAGTTTTGGGGCGAGCGAGGTCGGAAAATCCCGTCCTACATCTTCAATGGATGCAACATCGAAATGGCTGAAACCATTGAGGGTCCCACCCTTGTGCCTGGTCGATCCCCAAAGAATTTTATGGAAGAAATTCCGCCTTGAGTAGGAGGAAGCAGAGAACTGGCACCTACCTCCCAGTGTGGCAGTTTCTAGCTGGGCTTTTGGAGCTCCCAGCGAGGATACTCACCATTGCCAAGAAAATAGGGACCCACCCTTCCGCCCCGATCCCGCCATTCCTGATGTGAAAAAGCCCGGCAGCATTCGCAAAGAGCCTGCACGATTCCTGTATGCTTCCTTCCAGGATTTGGGTAACTTCTAGAATGGTCAAAAATTTTGAGGACAAGTTGCAGAGACTGTGCTCTATGTAGAACATTCAGGAGTGATTTGATAGGCTGCTTCAAACCATCAAAGAGCAGAAGGCAAAAAATAATAATTTCTTCTTATGTGGTGTCCGTCTCTTTAAGAAAGTGCAGCAGAAGTGGATAGATAGGGTAGAGGTAGAGAGATTCTTCCCGCTTAGAAAGGATAGCAGGACTAGAGGGCACAGCCTCAAGATAAGGGGGCACAGTTTAGATCGGAGTTGAGGAGGAACTTCTTCACTCAAAGGGTGGTGAATCTCTGGAATTCTCTGCCTGTTGAAGTGGTGGAGGCTACCTCGCTAAATATTTTTAAGTCACGGGTAGATAGATTTCTGATAGACAGGGGAATTAAGGGTTATGGGGAGAAAGCGGGAAAGTGGAACTGATCCACAGCCATGATCTTATTGAATGGTGGGGCAGGCTCGAAGGGCTAGATGGCCTACTCCTGCTCCTATTTCATATGTTCTTAAAGTGAGTCATCTGACTTGGGGGAACCAATGGGACATCGAGAGTGAGTGATCACCCCCCAGAGGGTGGAGTCCTCTCACAGGCAGAATCTCCCAGAAGCCATGTTGTAAGTATGTGAAGATTGGAGCTCTGCTCCAGAGCAACAAGACTCCTGTACCTAAGTTTCACTGCTCAACGTATGCCATCTGCTTCTAACAGGTTAAAGTTTATGTATTAGTGTCACAAGTAGGCTTGCCTTAACACTGCAATGAAGTTACTGTGAAAATCCCCTAGTTGCCACACTCCAATGCCGGTTCGGGTACACTTAGGGAGAATTTAGCATGGCTAGTGCACCTAACCATCACGTCTTCGGATTGTGGGAGGGAACTGGAGCACCCAACGCAGACACGGGGAGAACATGCAGACTCCACACAGACAGTGACCCAAGCCGGGAATCGAACCCGGGTCTCTGATGCTGTGGGGCAGCAGTGCTAACCGTTATGCTGCCCTGTCACCCCAAAGCCTCAAATCCCTCGGCAATGTGAGAAAGCCACAACATAACAAAAACAAGCTGATATAACCCTAAAATCAGAGCCAGGCCGTTCAGAGTTGAGTTAACTCTGACAAAGGGTCACCTAGACTTGAAACGTTAGCTCTATTCTCTCTCCACAGATGCTGTCAGACCTGCTGAGATTTTCCAGCATTGTTTCAGATTCCAGAATCCGCAGTATTTTGCTTTTATGTTTTTTGTTCAGAGTTGATGCCAGGAAGTATTTATTCCCACAGAGGATAGCGGAAATCTAGACCTCTCTTCTCCAAGTTATTGTTGAGGCTAAAGGAAGGTGCAAGTTGTCAGTTAGAAAACTGGAAACTGAGAACAATGGATACAGCAATCAAAATCCTGCATTCACCCTTTCAGGGACAGTGGCCGGAATTCTCCAGCCCTTCACACTAGCGGGATTCTCCGCAGCGCACCCCCATCTGCGGGTCTCCTGCCGGCATGGAGTGACCTCAATGGGAATTCCCATTGACCACGGTGGGACCGGAGAATCCCACCGCTAACAAAACACGCCTCCTCCCACTGGCAGGAAACACGCGGCTTGGACACCCAGTGTCTTTCAAAACACAAACACTTCCAGAACGTTCTCTGTCCTTGATGATGAACCATTCTGTGATTACAGTGTTCATAACAGGCTGCATTATTGGTTGACTCCTGAATCTCTGCATTTCACTTGCCTGCACAAAGCCATTTGCTGTAGCTCTCTTGACACGCCATAACTGTGACTGTAGTGAACACTCTCTGTTCGCCACATTACAGGGAGGATGTGGAGGCTTTGGAGAGGGTGCAGATGAGGTTTACCTGGATTAAAGAATATGAGCTATAAGGAGAGGCTGGCCAAACTAGGGTTGTTTTCTCTGGAGCAGCGGAGGCTGAGGGGAGACCTGATAGAAGTCTATAAAATTGTGAGAGGCCATAGATTGAGTCAGACTTTGTTCCCCAGAGTTGAAGCGCCTAATACTAGGGGGCACGCACTTAAGGTGAGAGGGGGTAAGTTCAAAGGAGACGTGAGGGGCAAGTTTTTTACACAGAGAGCGGTAGGTGTTTGTAATGTGCTGGAATGTGGTGGTGCAGGCAGATATGGTAGGGGTATTTAAGGGTCTTTTAGATAAGCACATGAATGTGTCAGGAATAGAGGGATATTGACCAAGGGCAGGCAGAAGAGATTAGTTTAATGTGGCATCATGTTCGGCATAACTTTGTGGGCTGAAGGGCCTGTCCCTGTGCTGTGCTGTTCCATGTTCTATGATTCTGCTCCCACCATTCAATGAGATCATGACTGATCTGGCATGATAATCCTCAACTCCACCTTCCCACCTTATCCCCAAAATCCAGTGTGGTAATTCCCTGAGGGAGGAGTCATGTGTTCCACTAGTCCAATCAGGGATAGAATTGGGGATTCACTGGGATGTGTTGGGAATTGTCCCAGCGGTTGGACCCAAGAGCTGAGTATAAAAAGACCTTTCAAAGCATTCTATAAGTAGTTGTTTATAGCGATAATAAATCATTATGTTTTATAAGCAAACCAGTGGAGCCAATCCTTGAGGTTATTACACCCTTGATTCCCTTACTGATTAAAAATCTGTCTATCTCAGCCTTGAACATGCTTAACAACCCAGTCCCTACAGCTCTGTGTGTTAAAGAATTCACTCGCCTCTGAGAGAAGGAGTTTCTCCTCATCTCTGTCTTACTCTGAGGTTATGCCTCTGGTCCCAGACTCTCCCATAAGGGGAAACAGCCTCTTAGTATCTAAGTTTATTTATTAGTGTCACAAGTAGGCTTACATTAACACTGCAATGAAGTTACTGTGAAAATCCCCCTGGTCGCCACACTCCCGCACCTGTTTGGGTACACCGAGGGAGAATTTAGCATGGCCAATGCACCTAACCAGCATGTATTTCAGACAGTGGGAGGAAACTGGAGCAAACCAACGTAGACATGGGGAGAACGTGCAGACTCCACACAGACAGTGACCCAGGCTGGGAATCGAACCTGGGACCCTGGCACTGTGAGGCAGCAGTGCTAACCACTGCTTCACCCATACCCTATCAAGCCCCCTGAGAATCCTATATGTCTCAATAAGGCCACCCCTCATTTTTCTAAATACCAATGAGTACAGGCCCAAATTACTCAACCTCTCCTCATAAAATCCCTCCATGTTGGGACCAACCCAGTGAACCTTCTCCAGATTGCCTCCAATGCCAATACATCTTGCCTTAGATAAGGAGACCAAAACTGTTCACAGTATTTTAGGTGTGGTCTGACTAATGCTTTCTATAGTTTTAGCAATTTCCTACTGGCTTTGTTGTCTTCAGAGTCCAATATTGCCATACCTGCGTGCTTTACAGACAAAGCATACCGGACATAGAGAAGGAAAGGAGAGAGTGCAGAATGTAATGTTACAGTCATAGCTAGGGTGTAGAGAAAGCTCAACTTAAGATGAGGCAGGTCTATTCAAAAATCTGATGACAGCAGGGAAGAAGCTGCTCTTGAGTTGGTTGGTACGTGATCTCAGACATTTGTATCTTTTTCCTGACGGAAGAAGGTGGAAGAGAGAATGTCCGGGGTGTGTGGGGTCCTTTATTGTGCTGCCTGCTTTTCCGTGGGAGGCATAGACAGAGTCAGTGGATGGGAGGCTGGTTTGCTTGATGGATTGGGCTGCATTCACGATCTTTTGTAATTTCTTGCAATCTTGAACAGAGCAGGAGTCACACCAAGCTGTGATACAACCGAAAAGATTGCTTTCTATGGTGCATTTGTAAAAGTTGGTGTGAGTTGTAGTGGACATGCCAAATTTCCTTAGTCTCCTGAGAAAGTAGAGACATTGGTGGACTTTCTTAACTATAGCGTTGGTGTGAATCACACTTTAGCTGCATCGCTGGATGATATTGAGTCTTTGTGAGCGGGGTTTCCCCCTCTTCTCTTCAGGCAGCCAATCAGGCACTTATCCAGACAACATCAGACCAAGGTGCCAGTTGGGCAGAAACCCCACCCCCCTAAAGCTGCTGGCCAATCAGAGCTAGGCCAGCTCATCCCTGCTGACAGCGCCACCAGGCGTGGTGGATGGTGCCAGTATGACAGTGAAGCCTTGACCAGGGATTATTACCAGAGTGATGTGAGGGGGCATGAGAGCAAGGTGGAGAGGGGAGTGGGGGGAGGTCAGATGGAAGAGCAGGGGTTTGTCTTACAGGAAGCAACCCCCTCGCACCCCCCCCCAAACTCTCAATATCGAGTCCGTCAATCAGGCACTGAGTGCAAGTTAAGCCCCCTACTGCCCCCTCCTCCCCACCTCCCACGAGAGTGCAGGAAAACTCAGCAGGAATTCCTGGTCCATTCTTTGGAGATGCAGATAACCCATGCTCATCCCATTAAATCCCAGACCCATCATTAAATCCCAAAGAACTTATTGATAATTGCCCTCAAGTCATCATTAATGAGTTGAGTTGACACCCCACCACCACTGAGCAGAATTCCCACTTTGGACCCTTCCCATCCCATCCCATCCCAACTAAGCAGGAATTGGTATCCCAAACGACTCTCCCACTCACCCACCTCCACCACCACCCCCCACCACCCCCCATCACCCCCCATCACCATACACTCCTAGGATGTGCGGGTGAGATTGATCAGCCAATAACAAATTGCCCCTTAATGTCAGGGGTAGTGGTGGGGTGAGTATGTGGGGTTGCGGGGATAGGGTGATTTTTGTTGGTGCAGATTTGATGGGCTGAATGGCCTCCTTCTGTGCTTCTACGGCTACTCCAACAGGCTTCATTACAGTCCACACCCAATGTGTGGGACCTAATCGATCCACCATGACCAATTGGAAAGAACAGTTCATTGAATAGCAAATACAAGTTGTCAGCCTGAAATATGATCTAATCTCAGTGACGTCTTCTTGCTGTTTTAAGCAGAACTAACATCTTACCGCAGGCCTGCGGAACACTCAGGATAGATGTGAAAAATTAGTTTTATAGGATCTTCTCGAGGTGATTGCCATAAATGACTTGCCAGTAACCAAACACTTAGATGCATTAGTTTATAATGACCTGAAGTACAGTGGATCAGATGATATCCTGAAACTCTGCACTGATGTTCCTACCCTTTGGTCACATCCATTATGCATTAGCAATGCCACCAGGCCAACATCGTAAAGGGATTGTGAAGATTTCATCAAAGAATTGTAGACAATTGGTGTTCTATCATCTCAGAATTGGCTTGAGAACAGAGTTACATGACTGACTAATCCAATCCCAGATCTAGTTGTTATCGACAACCCTTGCAATCCGTGATAGCGTGGCTAGTTTATTTACAGTTTGCAACTCAGCGCTGAGTATCAAGCTTTCTGACACAGCACCTGTTAACCCTTAAGTTTGTTTATTAGTATCAAAAGTAGGCTTACATTAACACTGCAATGAAATTACTGTGAAAATCCCCTAGTCGCCACACTCCGGCGCCTGTTTGGGTACACTGAGGGAGAATTTGGCACAGCCAATCCACCTAACCAGCAGGTCTTTCAGACTGTGGGAGGAAACCTGAAGGAAACGCATGGGGAGAAGGTGCAGACTCCGCACTGACAGTGACCCAAGCTGAGACTCGAATCCAGATCCCTGGCGCTGTGAGTTAGCAGTGCTAACCACTGCACCACCATGCCTCCCACCCTCTGTTCCCTCTGGTGAGAGCAAGCAAAGCATTTAGTAAATATTGAGCAAATTTACAGTATAGTCAGGAAGAACAGGAAGTCTGTTTAGTTCAGCCCTGGTTAAATGGGGATAAACTGCGATGTGTAACTGCACATGTTCGAGGACATTTGGTGCATTGTGACCTGTCCAACTAAGTGAATACTTTAGATATTTTTGTTATTCATTCATGGGACATGGGCATCACTGGCTGGCCAGCATTTATTGCCCATCCCTGGTTGCCTGAGGGCAGTTGAGACTCAACCATATTGCAGCCAGCTTAATCAAGTTCCCCACACACCCCAGACATTCTCTCTTCCACCTTCTTCTGTTGGGAAAAAGATACAAAAGGCAGTACCAACTGACTCAAGAACAACTTCTTCCATTAGACTTTTGACTGGACCTACCTCGTATTAAGTTGACCATTTTCTACACCCTAGCTATGAGTGTAACACTATGTTCTGCACTCTCTCCTTCTCTGTGAATGGTATGCTTTGTCTGTATAGCATACAAAAAACAGTACTTTTCACTCTATAATAATCCATGTGACAATAATAAATCAAATCAAATCAAATCAAAAGAAGGGTAACCTTGTGCAATGACCTTTGATGCAATTAGTCAAGTAACCCTAGGAAGAATTTACCACCACCTTTGGAAATGGCTAATCTGATGTCTGTGTCAGCACCCGTATTATCACATATTCACTTCTGGTTCTGAACAGCCAGGAGTTTCAGAGAACATGAGAATTTCAGTACCATATTCTGCTCACACGGATGTTTGGCTCAACAGGGCTTCACATTTGGAAAATAATCTGTTTTTAAATTACTCATAAAGTGTTGGAACTACAAGATGAACGTTCAGAAGAAAAAAAACTTTTGTTTTACTTCAATTTAGTTTTTCTCTGCGAGGTTTGCTATTTTTGATCCGCAGTTCAGGAGTGGTTGGCTAAGCCACGGTTCACGTTGCTTATAGTGTTCATCACCCAGTGGCACGGTGGTTAGCACTGCTGCCTCACAGCGCCAGCGACCTGGGTTTGATTCCTGGCTTGGATCACTGTCTGTGTGGAATCTCACGTGTCTGTGGGGGTTTCCTCCGGATGCTCTGGTTTCCTCCCACAGTCCAAAAGATGCACAGTTTAGGTGCATTGGCCGTGTTAATGCTCCTGTAGTGTACCCGAACAGGTGCTGGAGTGTGGCGACTCTGTGATTTTTACAGTAACTTCATTGCAGTGTTAATGTAAGCCTACTTGTGACAATAATAAATAAACTTTAAACAGAGGCCGCCATCAGCATGCATTTACAGAGAGGGACTGACAAACACAAGGGGGAGATAGAATGAGAAATACACGCACACACATACATACACACATATACACACACACATACGCACATACACACACACCGACACACACTCGCACACACACACATAGACAGAATATGAGATATAATGGTACAAGTTGGGTTTGATTTCAGTGTGGAGCCAGCAATCATAGCTGATGCCATTAGACATATTGATGTTGGATGTCTATGCATGAAATAAGCCAAGATCCTTTATCTGTGCTAGTGAACGGCTTGCTGCCTTTATTAATGTCAGGGAAACTAGGCTTCCCTTGAATGGAGTAATGTCAGCTTCTGTTAGGCATGGATGCACAGTAGCAAGCAGTCATCACCAAATGGTTGTGTATATTTTTATTAGCATGTGTGCGGTAATGGGAATAGGGCTTGCCTGGGTGGGATTGTGGTTGGTACAGACTCGATGGGCCAAATGGCCTCTTCTAGAGTGTAGGGATTCTCTGATTCTCTAGAGTTAGGAGGAGGGAGAGTGCTCTCAGCTTCACAGCATTCCTCATAGCCATGGTGGACAGCAACTTGCATGGCCAATCCACTTAACCCACGCATCTTTGGACTGTGGGAGGAGACCGGCGCACCCGGAGGAAACCCACACAGGTACAGGGGCAAATGTGCAAACTCTGCAAGACAGTGACCTAAGCTGGGAATCGAACCCAGGTCCCTGTCGCTGAAAGGCAGCAGTGCTAACTACTGTGACACCAAAATAATGTATACCCAACTTAAGTCATTGAATTATAAACGTTTATACACGGAAGCAGGCCCTTCAGCACAACTTTTTCATGCCATCCTTTTTAGTACCACAAAGTTGGTCCTAATTGCCCATGTTTGTCCCATATCCCCCTACACCCAGCTTATCCACATAACTGTCTAAGTGCTTTTTAAAAGACAAAATTGTACCCGCCTCTACTACTGCCCCTGGCAGCTCATTCCAGAAACTCACCACCCTCTGTGTGAAAAAATTGCCCCTCTGGATCCTTTTGTACCTCTCCCCTCTCATCTTAAACCTATGCCCTCTAGTTTTAGACTCCCCTACCTTTGGGAAAAGATGTTGACTATCTAGCTGATCTATGCCTTTCATTATTTTATAGACCTTTATAAGATCATCCCTTAGCTTCCTACGCTCCAGAGAAAAAAGTCCTAGTCTATCTAGACTCTCCTTATAATTCAATCCATCAAGTCCTGGCAACATCTTAATAAATCTTTTCTGCACTCTTTCTAGTTTAATAATATCCTTTCTATAATAGGTCTGACAGAAAAGTCTCGCACACGTCCACACTAACTTCCTTCCTGGCTCCAACTGAAGATGTTCCTCCTCCTAAGACCACCCTCGCTCCCGATTGGGCCTATTTCCCAAGTGACCTCTCCAAAGGTTCCAGCCTGATCACATGACCCACAAAGGATCACCCCTTAAAGGGGCCACATTAGCACACAAAGATTGCTGTACACAACTATGTCTAAACAACAATAAGTGGTTTAATTCATGAGCTTAACTATTTACAGCTGTACCAACTTACAAGTGTTACTCAGCCTGAGCCATGAACTTTCTCCTTCTGGACTCCAGGTCATGTGACTCTCTCTTACATCAACATGTGGGCATTACTACTTTGCCATTACTATTTCAGGGTCTCTCAAGCCCGAACACCTTATTTTTTAAAAAATATTCCATTCATGAAGGTACAAAGCCAATGCTGAGTGGACTGGGTTAATCCATCTCTTTGCTTGCTCCAAAAACCAAATATAAATTGAATCAAATTCATGGTCCCCACGAGAGAGATAAGCAAGATCGGAGCAGACAAGGTAAGGCATTGCACCCCATCTCGGGCTTGATCCGACTGATGCTTGATCTTAGCCAGAAGGCCGAGAAGCCTAATACTATCATTAACTCTGGTGAGAATTCAATTGTTATCGGCATTGCAGATTGAATTCTGCTGTTAAAATAATGAAGCTACTGTGTGGAGGCAAAGTCCCACAGATCTGTGTAATGTTTCACTGTCACAGTGAACATTTTTTTTTCATACTGATAGAGAATCAATTAAGCTGCAAATTCACCTCAGACCCGCAGCTGAATCAGTTTGTGTTTTGGCGAAGAAAACTGCATTAATTGAGCAAGAACAAAGTACAGCACGGGAACAGTGTCAAGTTTCTAGGTGTCCAGATCATCAACAACCTGTCCTACTCCTCCACGCCAACACTATAGTTAAGAAAGCCCAACAACACTTTTACTTTCTTAGAAAACAAAGGAAATTTGGCAAGTCCGTTATGACTCTCGCCAACTCTTACAGGTGCACCAAAGAAAGCATTCTTTCTGGTTACATCACAGCTTGGTATGCTCCTGCTCTGCCAAGACCACAGAGGGTCGTGAATGTAGCCCAGTCTATCTAGCAAACCAGCCTCCCATCCATTGACTCTGTCTACACTTCCCGCTGCCCCGGCAAAGCAGCCAACATAATTAACAACCCCACATAACCCGGATATTCTCTCTTCCACTTTCTTCCATCAGGAAAAAGATACAAAAGTCTGAGGTCACGTACAAACCGACTCAAGAGCAGCTTCTTCCTTCCTGCTGTCAGACTTTTGAATGACTTACCTCGTATTAAGTTGATCTTTCTCTACACCCTAGCCTAGTTTGGGGGCGTTTAAGAGATCCGTGGATAGGTTTATGGATGGAAAGGGATTGGTTTAGGTTAGAGGGTCATTGTTTTTTAACTGGTCGGCGCAACATCGTGGACCGAAGGGCCTGTTCTGCGCTGTAATGTTCTATGTTCTATGTTCTATGTTCTATGACTGTAACACTACGTTCTGCCTCTCTCATTTCCTTCTCTCTGAATGGTATGCTTTGTCCGTATAGCGTGCAAGAAACAATACTTTTCACTCTATGTTAATACACATGACAATAATAAATCAAATCAAATCAAAGGTCCTTTGGCCCTCCAAGCCTGCATCGACCATGCTGTCCAACTGAACTAAAACCCTCTCCCATTCCGGGGACCCTATCCCTCTATCTCCATCCCCTTAAAAGTCACAATGGTATCTTCTTCCACTGCCTCAACTGGCAACGAGTTCCAGGCACCCACCACCCTCTGCGTAAAAAACTTGCCTCGTACATCTGTTTCAAACCTTGCCCCTCACACTTAAACCTATGCCCCCTAGTAATTGACTCTTCCATCCTTGCAAAAAGCTTCTGACTATCCACTCTGTCCATACCTCTCATAATCTTGTAGACTTCTATCAGGTCACCCCTCAACCTCTGCTGCTCCAGACAAAACCAAGCTTCTCCAACCTCTCCTCATAGCTAATACCAGGCAACATCCTAGCCAATCTCTTCTGTACCCTCTTCACATCAATCATTGCGATGCCAACATTGTTTAATATCATGGAGTTGGAGACAGTATATGCACGGGTCCCCCATTTCTCCAAAGTAAATCATCTTATCAGGATTGGGAACACCAGTTTGGTGAGTCAGATGTTGCATTATCACCAGCAAACAATTTGAGTCAGAATGTGTTATTAGTAACAAATCTGTTTTTGCGACTGTATGAAATTTCTCTGTCATTTGAGCAAAAACTTATTTAAACTCAGCAGATGTTCCACACATTCCTAATCGATGTTGCACCAAGCCAATGTCAGCCTTTTCTCCAACACATCATCCACAATGCTTCATTTCCAGGAATCAGAATTCACAATATTGATTTTTATTATTCATTGATGGGACATGGGCATCGCCGGCTGGCCAGCATTTATTGCCCGTCCCTAGTTGCCTTTAGAGGGTAGTTGAGAGTCAACTACATTGCTGCGGCTCTGGAATCACATGTAGGCCAGACCAGGGAAGGACAGCAGATTTCCTTCCCTGAAGGAGATTAGTGAACCAGAAGTTTTTTCTGACAATCATTTATACTGATAATTGACAATGGTTTCATGGTCATCAACAAATTCTTAATTCCAGATATTTTTTATTGAATTTGAATTCCACCACCTGCTGTATTGAGGGGTCTCCCTCAATGTAGCAGGGGGATGGGGGAGGTGAGTGGAGGGTGGTCCTTGTTTTTACCTCTTGGCCTGTTGAAAACTGAAGTTGCTGGCGGGATGGACTCTATATGAGCCCACCCCAACAACGTGGCGTTGTGGGACCAACCTCCATTAGGATTCGAACCCGGATCCCCAGATCGTTAGCTGAGTTTCTGGATTAATAGTCTAGTGATTATACCACTAGGCCATCGTCTTTCCTATTAAGCACAGAGAGAGAAGGCACTGTATTGAGCCTGGAGTGGGGCAGGGAGAGCAGTTGGTGTCACTGCTGAACTTTATGGTTCCTGAACAAGTTTGCATTTTAAAATCACAGCTATTGACACTTAAGTCTAACTTTATTTATTAGTGTCACAAGTAGGCTTACATTAACACTGCAATGAAATTACTGTGAAAATCCCCAGTTGCCACACTCTGGCACCTGTTTGGGTACACTGAGGGACAATTTAGCATGGCCAATGCACCTAACCAGTGCATCTTTTAGACTATGAGAGGAAACCGGAGCACCCAGACAGACACGGGGAGAATGTGCAGGCTCCACGCAGACGGTGACCCAAGCCGGGAATCGAACCCGGGAATGAACACCAACTTTCCAAGGATCAGGAAGCCCTAATCCATGTCAAACTGATGTTGCCGTTGCATTTACTGCAGTGGGGTCCAGTTGGAGTAATCAGACAGTATGATGGGTATTCCTGAAACACATGGGGCGGAATTTTATGACCTCGCTTGGGCAAGGGTTTTAAAATCCTGCCCGAGGCCAACGGATTTCCATTCTCTGAGCCTCAACTGTCCCGATCCGGATGGTAAAAATCCCGGCCATGGAGTGGCAAGACTGATTTAATTTCCTTACTACCAAAGATCGCTTTGGTCTTGCATTAATACACTGCTGTTGCTTTGGAGCTGTGATGCTGCGAGGTTTGCACTGATTTATTTAGATTGCATTAAATATCTTTTCACGAATCTGAATGTGGGTGGTGTGGCGATGGCGTACTGGGGTGGCAGGCTGAGTATTAGTTTGGATGCTCACCTGGTGGTAAAACATATATAGATAAATATTTATATGTAGTGTCATAGAACATGGAACAAAGAATATTACAGCATAGTGCAGACCCTTCGGCCCTCGATGTTGTGCCGACCTGCAAAACCAATCTAAAGCCCATCTAACCTACACTATTGCAATATCATCCATATGTTCATCCAATGACCATTTAAGCCCTTAATGTTGGCAAATCCATTACTATTGTAGGCAGGGCATTCCACACTCTTACTACTCTCTGAGTAAAGAACCTACCTCTGACACCTGTCCTATATCTATCACCCCTCAATTTAAAGCAATGTCCTCTCATGCTAGCCATCTCCATCTAAGGAGAAAGGGTCACACTGTCCACCCTATCTAATCCTCTGATCATCTTATATGCCTCTATTAAGTCATCTCTTAACCTCCTTCTCTCTAAGGAAAACAACCTCAAGTCCTCAGCCTTTTCTGGTAAATCTCCTCTGCACCCTTTTCTAATGCTTCCATATCCTTCTTATAATGTGGCGACCAGAACTGTATGCAATACTCCAAGCGCGGCTGCAACAGAGTTTTGTAAAGCTGCAACATGATATCATGGCTCTGGAACTCAATCCCTCCAACAATAAAAGCTAACACACCGTACGCCTCCTTAACAACCCTATCAATCTGGGTGCCAATATTCAGGGATCTATGCACATGGACACAGAGATCTCTCTGCTCATCCACACTACCAAGTAACTCACATTAGCCCAGTACTCTGTATTCCTGTTACTCCTTCCAAAGTGAATCACTTCACACTTTTCCACATTAAACTCCATTTGCCACCTCTCAGCCCAGCTTTGCAGCTTATCGATGTCCCTCTGTAACCTGCAACGTCCTTCTGCACTGTCTACAACTCCACAAACTTTAGTGTCATCCGCAAATTTACTAACCCATCCTTCTACGCCCTCAGCCAGGTCATTTATAAAAATGACAAGCAGCAGTGGCCCAAAAACAGATCCTTGTGGTACACCACTAGTAACTGAACTCCAGGATGAACATTTCCCATCAACCACCACCCTCTGTCTTCTTGCAGCTAGCCAATTTCTGATCCAAACCACTAAATCACCCTCAATCCCATGCCTCCGTATCTTCTGCAATAGCTTACTGTGGGGAACCTTATCAAATGCTTTACTGAAATCCAGATACACCACATCAACTGCTGTATCCTATGACTGTGACACCAGTCTTAAATTGTACTTTTCAATGGATCTTTGCAATCATACAGCACAGGGTCATCGACAATCACTGGAGCTAGAGATCACAAATGTTCCATTGCCATCTTAGTCTGGATTCCCCCTGCATGGTCTTGTATCAGGGTGGCATTCCTGCCTTTGAGCTAGAAATGATGGGTCCCCACCCTAGAGGTAGAATTTTCTAGGGTTTTTTTTGACTAAATGTCAACTCAGAGGTGAAAAGCGCTGTGCTGCCTCCCAGCTCCACTGCTGGCTTTTCACACTGTAGACTGTGAAACGTAGTTTTAAAAAAAGCTGGAGGTGGTTCCCATGTTTCACAATGCCGCTGGGGTGCCAACAAGAGCCCCCCAGCAACCACGACTTTCAAGAGATAAAAACAAGGACCACCATCCCAAAACCCCCCCATGGACGGCGTGATCCGTCAACAGGCCACATGGAACCTTCCACACACATGGAGAACCCCCCCACTCCATCGACACATAGAACTCCCCGCTCCATGGAAGACAATCCTCGCAATTCTCCCAGGTACTACACCCTGGCATGGCGGGATTGACCTATAAGCAAAGGATGAGTCGGTTAGGATTATATTTGCTGGAATTTGGAAGGATGAGGAAGGGTCTCATAGAAACCTATCAAATTCTAACAGGACTAGACAGGGTAGATGCAGGAAGAATGTTCCCTCAAGAAAATGGCGACACAGGGCTCATCTCTGGATATGTACCTTTGGAACGCAGGCTTACTGCATATCTCTTTTTTAACAATGCTGGGCAGTAGATAATGAAAATTATGATTAATTATTTAATGATGGGGGAGTCCAGAACCAGGGGTCACAGTCTAAGGAGATAGGGTAAACCTTTTAGGACTGAGATGAGGAGAAATTTCTTCACCCAAAGAGCGGAATTCACTACCACAAAAAGCAGCTGAGGCCAAAACATTGTATGTTTCCAAGAATGAATTTGACATAACTCTTGGGGCGAAGGGGATCCATGGATCTGGGTGGAAGCTGGGGACAGGCCGATGAGTTTGATGATCAGCAATGAAGCAACCCTTTCAAGAGTAAGCAAACCAAGCATGCTGCTCTAATCAAGCAAAGAAGGTTTGCTAACATGAACATGGGTGGCACGGTGGCACAGTGGTTAGCACTGTTGCCTCACAGCGTCAGGGATCCGGGTTCAATTCCGGCCTTGGGTGACTGTCTGTGTGAGGTCGGCGCATTCTCCTTGTGACTGTGTGGGTTTCCTCCCACAGTCTGAAAGACGTGCTGGTTAGGTGCATTGGCCATGCTAAATTCTCCCTTGGTGTACCTGAATAGGTGCTGGAGTGTGGCAACTGGGGGAATTTCACAGTAACTTCATTGCAGTGTTAATGTAAGCCTTACTTGTGATTGATAAATAAACTTTTAATTTTATGGGCAGCATGGTGACACAATAGTTAGCCTTGCTGCCTCACAGCATCAGGGACCTGGGTTCAATTTCGGCCTTAGTGACTGTCTGTGGGAAGTTTCTCCCTGTGTCTGCGTGGGGTTCCTCCGGGTGCTCTGGTTTCCTCCCACAGCCCGAAAGATGTGCGGGTTAGGTTGATTGGCCATGCTAAATTGCCCCTTAGTGTCAGGGGGATTAGCAGGGTAAATATGTGGGGGTTACAGAAATAGGGCCTGGTTGGGATTGTGGTTGGTGCAGACTCGATGGGCTGAGTGGCCTCCTTCTGCACTGTCGGGATTCTACGTTTCTATCGAAAAACTGAAAATACAACAGGGAGTCAGGCTGTAAGCAGCGAAATTTCTGTTCTCGTTAACCAAGATCAACAGTTGTTATTTATCTAATTTAATTAATTTTGAATTTGGTGATGTGTCTTGATTGAATTATTAATTCTAATGAGTGGAGGCCTGTGTTGCCATTATCTTACTGTCTTCTTGGTTTTAATTAATCTTCACGCTGCTATGTTGGAGTGCTGTATTTCAATTGAGTTTTAATGAGTCTCATCTCTGGGTATGTACGTTTGGAACGCAGGATTACTGCATATCTCCTTTTTAACAATGCTGGGCAGTAAATAATAAAAATATGATTAATTATTTAGCCACCAGTGTCGAAAGGCAGAAAGCAGCCCTGATATTTTCAATGACATTGCAGAGTACTTGACTCACACAAGTTAATTGGCTGTTAAGTGTAATCCAGTTTGATAATAAGAACAGCACAGGTAGTTGCGTGCGGTGCTGTTAAAACTGACAGTAGTTGTGAACAGACTGCAGAAGCCTCAGGGTCCAAGGGACTGGGCTGGACGTCAGAAATTAGCAGCACGGTGGCACGGTGGTTGGCACTGCTGCCTCACAGCGCCAGAATCCCAAGTTCAATTCCAACCTCGGTCACTGTCTGTGTGGAGTTTTGACGTTCCCCCTGTGTCTGCGTGGGTTTCTTCCCGGATCTCCAGTTTCCTGCACTGTCCAAAGATGTTTGGGTTAGGTGAATTGGCCATGCTAAATTGACCCTAATGTCAAGGGGGCTAGCAAATGTGTAAATGTGTGGGCTTATGGGAATATGGCCTGGGTGGGATTGTGGTCAGTACAAACTCGATGGGCTGAATGGCCTCCTCCCATACTGTAGGGATTCAATGAAATTATCCCAACTAGGATCTAGATTCAAATCTGGTCCAGACTAATAGAGGGGGGAAATGTTTGCTAACTCACTGGATATTGTAGTGACTGGATGCCCAAAGCAAATACTGACCACTTATTGTAGACAATATACAGGATGGCTTAGTGGTTACTGGGCCTAAACATGTCAGTGAAACTGGTTTTGGATTGCTAGGATGCCCTCGATCTGCTGGTGAATTGGGAGACCTCCTTCTATCTCCCCCACGGACATTGGACCACGCACCCCCACCCCACCCTTTCCATCAGAGGCATGTTCTCCCCCACACCTACGCAGGTTGCTGGCATTGGGGCATCGGGGTCACCCCCTCCACCCTCCCTTCCCTACCCATCATAGCCCCCTTCGTGATCCATCCCAGTATAAGCAGCCCCTGCCTTTGCATAGGCCCCACTCTGTGCATAGGCACCCATCACACCCCTGTCTCCCCATAGTTCCCTCCCCCCGTCACAGTCTCCCCTGTCACAGCCCCTGTGCAAGCCCAACCTCCACTCAGGCCTCACCCCCTTGGCACTCCCCTTAGCACACATATCAAGGGAAGCTGTTCCCCTGGCCACCCAGGAGCTTCAGTGGCCCCCACAACCCTGGTATGGCCATGGCATCTAGTCTCCGCTGGGAGAGACCAGTAATGATTTGCGCCAATGTGACGTCACGCTGGGGAAGGTGGGAAGCATCTGGGAAGGGGGAAGCAGCCGTGCCGAACTCCATAATAAGACAGAAATCCAGGCAAAGTGGCTCGCGCCAATAAAAAAGAGGCTGGGAGACAGCAGTCCAATTCGCGCCAGGTGTCTGTTGGACTTTTGGCCTCTCCTGCCATTTTCCCAGCCCGCCATGCCAGTCAAGGGGTGCACTGAGCTGGTAAGATTATGCCCACAATGTCACTTTCTCACCCCACCCACTCCAGTTCCACCAGCCTAAAAATTGAGGCTGGGTAGGCAAAGACTCTTTAAGTGGCCATTAAGGGCATTAGTAGGTGAATGGGTGGGATTCTTCTTTCCTGCCCAAGTGTGAAATTGAGCCTGGGTTTGGGTGGGATGGTTCCCACCTTCCAGATAAGCATGCTGAGTGACTTTAAAGGGAACTTGGAGGAGGTATAACGTCCATGTACCTCCTTCCCCTTGTCCCTCAGGGCATTAGGATTGCGGGTTTAGAAGGTACTATCAGTGGAACCTCAGTTGAGTTCCTGCAATGCATCTTGTACAGGGTGCACACTGCTGTTACTGTGCCTTGGCTGTGGAGGGCGTGAATGTTTAAGGTGTTGAATGGGGTAGTGATCAAATGGGCTACTTTGAATGTTGTGAGCTTCTTGACTGTTGCTGGAGCTGTCCTCATCCGGGCAAGTGGAGAATATTCCATCACATTCCTGACTTCTGCTTTGTAGATTATGGATGGAATTTGAGGAGTCAGGAGGTGAGTTATTCACCACAGAATTCCCAACCCCTGGCCTCCTGTGGCCACAGTATTGGTCAGGTTTCCTACAGCTCCACTTACAAAGTTCCATGTAACTACTTATTTCACCAGTCCAAGTTTTATAATTGTTTTGCCAGATGATGGTGAATTATTATCCATTCTCTCATAGAAACCCTACAGTGCAGAAGGAGGCCATTTGGCCCATCAAGTCTGCACCAACGACAATCCAACCAGGCCTTATTCCCGTAACCCCGCATATTTACCCTGCTAGTCCCCCTGACACTAAGGTTAATTTACCATCGCCAATCAACCGAACTCACACATCTTTGGACTGTGGGAGGAAATCAGAGCACCCGGAGGAAACCATGCAGACATGGGGAGAATGTGCAGACACCACACAGATAGTGACCCAAGCCAGGAATCGAACCTGGTTCCCTGGTGCTGTGAGGCAGCAGTGCTAACCACTGTGCTACCATGCTGCCCCTCGATTAGGATGCCTGCAGATGGATGCTACTTATTCAGCCTTTTAAGTGTTGGATCAAGCTCAAGATCTGATGCAATGCCTTAGTTTGTCAGCCTGGATCTTGTTCGCCTATCTTATGGGGACCATGAATTGGATTTAATTTTAATTTGTTTTTTGGAGCAAGCAAGGAGATGGATTTAGGTTCGACCTATCTATTCTGAGTATTGGCTTTGTAACTTTAAACATGGAATTCAAAAAAATCATAGAACCCTCCAGTATAGGAGGAGGCCATTCAGCCCATCAAGTCTGCACCAACCACAAGTCTATCCAGACCCTTTTCCCCGTAACCCCACACATTTACCCTGGCGATCCCCCTGACACTATGGTCAATGTAGCATGGCTATCAACATAATCCGCACATCTATGGACTATGAGAGGAAACTGGAAAAAGTCCATACAAGGAGAACGTGCAAACTCCACACAGACAATCACTCAAGCTGGGTATTGAACCCGAGACCCTGGCATTTGTGAGACAGTCATGCTAACTGCCGTACCACTATGCCGCACAAGCAGTTAGACTTAAAATCATGGTGTCGAACTCTGGAAAGGGAACCTTGTAGGTACCTAATGACAATACTGAGAGACCAGTACTTGTACTGTGGATGACATGTGGAAGGCTCCATTTGTGGTTAAGGGGTTCTTAGATGTGTTATTGCTTATGCAAATGCTTGTGTTTGATTATTTTTAGCACCAATCTTTTGGAAATCTCACTAATTGGGACAGAGTATCCGACTGGCTGCTAATGGTGCAAAACTGATAGAAATGAATAACTTTTCTCTTCCAGAGTCGGGTATTTTGAGACCAGTTCAGGCAGCCAAGGTTGTGCTAATTTGCCATGGAACTTAACTGGTCAGATACGAGGAGGCAGCCACTACATAATTGTGCTGTAACCAATCCATTCCAATGGGGAAAGCTCAGAAGAGGCCAGATTAGACAGTGCAAGGATTAGAGTGTACAGTTAGGGTAGAATGTAAACAGCTGTTCACCCCACGCTCTCACTGCAGTGGAATCAGAGAATTTGGTGGCCAGTCAAATCTCCGTTTGTTGCAACGGGGTGGGAAAATCCCGTTGGCACAAACGATGATAAGATTCTGACCTTAGACTCTGATTAATATTTGAGGAAAGCAGAGTGTGTGATGTATATATTTTTTAATGTTTATGGAGAATGGTATTGGATAATTATGGGCAGCACGGTGGCACAGTGGTCCGCACTGCTGCCTCACAGCGCCAGAGACCCAAGTTTAATTTCGGCCTCAGGTGACTGCCTGCGTGGAGTTTGCACGTTCTCCCCGTGCCTGCGTGGGTTTCCTCCGGGTGCTCTGGTTCACACACTCAGGATGTGGAGATGCCAGCGTTGGACTGGGATAAACACAATAAGAAGTCTGACAACACCAGGTTTAAGTCCAACCGATTTATTTGATAGTAAACTCACAAGCTTTCAAGGTTCCCCTCTTCGTCAGGTGAATGGAGAGTTCAAAAGCTCTGGCTAGAACTCTCCATTCACCTGACGAAGACGGGAACCTTGAAAGCTTGTGAGTTTACTATCAAATAAATCGGTTGGACTTAAACCTGGTGTTGTCAGACTTCTTACTGTGTTCACCCACTCAGTCCAGAGATGTATGGGTTAAATGGATTGGTTATATTAAATTGCTGCTTAGTGTCCAAAGATGTGTAGGTTAGATGGATTAGGGCAGAGGAGGGGACCTGTGTAAGATATTCTGTCAGAGAATATCTTACCCAAGCCCTGTCTCTGTAACTCTACACACCCATCCCATTAACCCTGTTGACACTGACCAATTTAGCATGGCCAATCCACCTAATCCTCACATCTTTGGACTGTGGGGAGAAACCGGAATACTCAGAGGAAGCCCACACAGACACAGGGAGAACGTGCAGACTCCACACAGACATTGACCCGAGGCTGGAAATGAACCCAGGTCCCTGGCACTGTGAGGCAGCAGTGCTAATCACTGCGCCACCGTACCACCCTAGATAGGGTGAGATAGGGCCTGGATGGAATTTTGGTCAGTGCAGGCTCGATGGGCTGAATGGCCTCCTTCTGCACTGTATGATCCTAACTACCTGAGTCAGACCACAATTATTGTAGATAAGACTCAGTGTACTAAACAACCATGAAGATAAACTCTCTTTTTTGACGCAAACCAGCTGAGCATCATGAAAATAATACACATGACGCCTCAGTACAGACTTGAAGGGCCAAATGGCCCCTTCTGCACTGTGGGGATCCTAAGTTTGAACGGTCAACATGCGAACTCCACACAGAATGTGACCCAAGGCCAGAATTGAACCCGGGTTCCTGACGCTGCGAGGCAGCAATGCTAACCATTGTACCACCATGCTCCCTTTCAGGTACCTAGTTTTATTCAGTGATGCACCTTACTTTTCTCACTGTTTCATTTATTTCCGACTATAGCTAGCCTCAGCTTCGACCATTGTAATGTAAGCTGAACAAGGCCTATATGCGATGGTTTGAGATTTGATTTGATTTAAGTTGATTTATTATTGTCACATGTATTAATATACAGTGAAAAGTATTGTTTCTCGCATGCTATACAGACAAAGCATACCATTCATAGAGAAGGAAAGGAGAGGATGCAGAATGTAGTGTTACAGACATAGCTAGGGTGTAGAGAAAGATCAACTTAATGCGAGGTAAGTCAATTCAGAAGTCTGACGGCAGCAGGGAAGAAGCTGTTCTTGAGTCAGTTGGTATGTGACCTCAGACTTTTGTATCTTTTTCCCAAAGGAAGAAGGTGGAACAGAGAATGTCCGGGGTGTGTGGAGTCCTTAATTATGCTGGCTGCTTTGTCAAGGCAGCGGGAACTGTAGACAGAGTCAATGGATGGGAGGTTGGTTTATGTGATGGACTGGGCTACATTCACGACCTTTTGTAGTTCCTTGCAGTCTTAAGCAGAGCAGGAGCCATACCAAGCTGTGATACAACCAGAAAGAATGCTTTCTGTGATACATCGGTAAAAGTTGGTGAAAGTCGTAGCTGACATGCCAAATTTCCTTTGTCTTCTGAGAAATCTGAAGGGTTTTGGGTAGAGGATAGTCAGTTAGGAACTGGGTGGCATGGTGCCACAGTGGTTAGCACTGCTGCCTCACAATGCCAGGGACCCGGGTTAGATTCCCAGCTTGGGTCACTGTCTGTATGGAATCTGCGTGTTCTCCCAGTATCTGCCTGGGTTTTCTCCAATTTCCTTCCACAGTCCAAAGATGTATGTGCAGGTCAGATGGATTGGCCAGGCTAAATTGCCCTTTAGTGTCAGGGGGTGTTGGCTAGGTTAAGTGCATGGGGTTAAGTCGTAGAATCCCTACAGTACAGAAGGAGGCCATTCAGCCTATCGAGTCTGCACTGACCACAATCCAACCCAAGCCCTATCTCTGTAACTCTACACACCCATCCCATTAACCCTGTTGACACTGACCAATTTAGCATGGCCAATCCACCTAATCCTCTCATCTTTGGACTGTGGGAAGAAACCGGAATACTCAGAGGAAGCCCACACAGACACAGGGAGAACATGCAGACTCCACACAGACATTGACCCGAGGCTGGAAATGAACCCAGGTCCCTGGCACTGTGAGGCAGCAGTGCTAATCACTGCGCCACCGTACCACCCTAGATAGGGTGAGATAGGGCCTGGATGGAATTTTGGTCAGTGCAGGCTCAATGGGCTGAATGGCCTCCTTCTGCACTGTATGATCCTAACAACCTGAGTCAGACCACAGTTATTGTAGATAAGACTCAGTGTACTAAACAACCATGAAGATAAACTCTCTTTTTTGACGCAAACCAGCTGAGCATCATGAAAATAATACACATGACACCTCAGATGGGAATCTTCCTGTGCCGTTTATTTGTTGCTCAGGCTAATACAACTTAAAGATCAGCTTTGGGTGACTGTATTCTGAAGAGTTTTTGTATCTCTGCCAGAGTTGTAAGTCAACACAGGAAAACTGTGTTGAGGATTCAGTTGATGGCTATCTGTCTCAGTGGCCCTGAACTGTGGTGCTATTGTTTGAATTCATAAATTAATTGCATCAGAAATCGCAGACTAGAGATAGGAAAGCGAGAAGAAACTCATTATCCCAGTCCTCAGATTCACTCTCATTGAAATTCCGGTGACCATGGATTTTTGGCCTTGGTGAGTGTGTAGCCCAGCTGATGGATGTTCCAGTTCTCATTAATATCCCCTTTTAGTACTTTATATAATATTTTTCATTTGAGTGGTGATGTTTGTCCTTGAGACAAATTTCCAAAAGAGCATTGCGAACTTCTCAGTTCCGAAGGGGCGACACAGTGGTACAATGGTTAGCGCTGCTTCCTCAGGGTTTGATTCCTGGCTTAGGTCACTGTGTAGAGTTTGCACATTCTCTCTGTGTCTGCGTGGGTTTCCTCTGGGTGCTCCCCCTCCAGTCCGAACGACGTGCTAGTTAGGTGCATTTTCTCGGCAAAGCAGCCAGCATAATTAAGGACCCCACGCACCCTGGACATTCTCGCTTCCACCTTCTTCCGTTGGGAAAAACTGGATGTTTGTAAATGTGGTACCAATCAATAATCTACACTTTTCGCTGCCTTAGAAATCAAGGACCCCACGCACCCCGGACATTCTCTCTTACACCTTCTTCCGTCGGAAAAAAGATACAAAAGTCTGAAATCACATACCGGCCGACTGTTTGGGTACACTGGGCAAAAATTTAGCATTTGATTTGATTTGATTTAAAATTTATTATTGTCACATATATTTGTATACAGTGAAAAGTATTGTTTCTTGCATGTTGTACAGACAAAGCATACCATTCATGAAGAAGGAAAGGAGACAGTGCAGAATGTAGTGTTAGTTACATTCTGCACTGTCCCATTTTCCTGCACTTGTCTCATATCCTTGAATGTTGTATTGCAAATGCTCGTCCAAGTACTTTTTAAAGGTTGTAAGGTTTACATCCTCCACTACCTTCCTAGGCAGCACATTCCAGATTCTCACCACCCACAGAGTGAATATTTTTTCCTCAAATCCCCTCTGAATCCCCTGCCCCTCACCCTAAAACTATGTCCCCTCGTGATTGACCCCTGAACCAAGGAGAACATCTGCTTCCTGTTCACCCTGTCCGTGCCTCTTATACATTTCACGAACCCCCCTCAGCCTTCTCTGCTCTAAGGAACACAATCCCAGTCTATCCAATCTTTCCTTATAGCTCAAATGCTCCAGCCCAGGCAACGTCCTAGTGAATCTCCTCTGCACCTTCCCCAGTGCAATCACATACTTCCTATAATGAGGTGGCCAGAACTGCACACAGTACTCCAGCTGTGGCCTAACCAATATTCTGTACAACTCCAACATTACCTCCTTTGTCTTTATGCCACAACTGGTAAAAGCAAGTGCCCCATATGCCTCCTTAACTACCCGATCCACTTACTGTACCACCTTGAGGAGTCTGTGAATGAGTACTCCAAGATCCATCTGTTCCTCTGAACTCCCTAATGTCCTGCCTCTCAATAAATACCCCCTTGCTTTGTTATTTCTTCCAAAGCACATCGCTTCTCACTTATCAGTGTTAAGTTTATTTATTAATCACAAGTGAGCTTACATTAACACTGCAATGAAGTTACTGTGAAAATCCCCCAGCCGCCATGCTCCGGCGCCTGTTCGGGTACACTGAGGGAGAATTTAGCGTGGCCAATTCATCTAACCTGCACATCTTTGGAGTGTGGGAGAAAACCAGGGCACCCGAAGGAAACCCACGCTGACATGGGAAGAACATGCAAACTCCACACAGACGGTGACCCAGGCCGGGAATCGAACTGGGTCCCTGACACTGTGAGGCGGCAGTGCTAATCACCGTGTCACCCCTGCTTTGCTACTGCTCTGCCCACTTGATCAACCTGTAACCTACAACCTATTTCTTCGCTATTAACCTCCCTAACAATCTTGGTGTAATCTGCAAATTTGCTTCACATTCTCCCCATATTTTCACCTTTCTCATTCATATATATAGCAAACAGTAAGGGACCCAGCACCGAACCTTGTGTTACACCAGTGGACACCGGGCTCTGGTCACTCAAACAGCCTTCCACCACCACACCGATCAGGTTTAGGGTGAACATCTACATGATGGTGACTGCACAGGTTGTGTTCAAACATTATGAGTGGGATTTTCCAGCCCTTCCCTTGTACTCAACACTGAAATGGACAAGATGATGCACTCTGGAAGAAATAACAAGACGGGGGGTATTTAATGAATGGCAGGACATTAGGAAGCTGAGAGGTGGACATGGATCTTGGGGTACTTATTCACAGATCCCTGAAGGTGGTACAGCAGGTGAATAGGGTAGTTAAGGAGGCATATGAGACACTTACTTTTATCAGTCATGACATAGATTGTAAGATCTTCAGGTCCCCTCCCCATCCCCTCTCCTGGCAGCAAGATGGAAAAACCAAAGCACTGTAAACATCGGCAGGACTGGAAGATCCACCTTCTGGAAGACAGGTCGCAGGGGGTGGAGGGGTGGGGGGATGTGGGATCCTCTCTATGGTTTGCTTCAGTTTAAAAGGCTTCATTTTAAGATATTTCTGCCTATGTAACTCACTATGGGGCAGCACGGTGGCACTGTGATCAGCACCGCTGCCTCACAGCACTAGGGACCAGGGTTCAATTCCTGGCTTGGGTCACGGCCTGTGCAAAGTCTGCACATTCTCCCCGTGTCTGCGTGGGTTTCCTGCGGGTGCTCCGGTTTCCTCCCACACTCCAAGGATGTGCGGATTAGGTGGATTGGTTGTGCTAAATTACCCCTTAGTGCCAGGGGAACTAGCTGGGGTAAATGCATAGGGATAGGGCCTGGGTGGGATTGTGGTCAATGCAAATTCAATGGGCTGAATGGCCTGCTTCTGCACTGTAGGATTCTATGGTTCTGTGCTAAACATTAAAGCTACCTTGGCCACATTTTAAAACTCATCCAGGAATTCTGGGATGAGCTCAGAAATTGACTGCATTTGAAAATGCGATATCAGCAGAAATGGTTCTTTTCATACACAAGCTTTTCATGGTCACACAGCTGTGAATTGTTTTTGAAAGTTACAGACACTGCTTGTACCTGGTAATTTCATAATACAGATAAAGAACTCATGCATTGTCAGTAACAATAATCTGTTTGGTTCAGTTGAGTTGAATCCTGTACGAGTTCAAAATCAAGTCTGTATCGGAACCAGTTTCCTGGAGCCTCTCGCTCCTTTCTCTCTCTCTCCAGTAAATCAGTATCATTGGCTTCTGTTAAGCTACTTTTTAAATGATGCTCAAGAAAACACTCTGGTTGTGCCTGTGTCTATCCTAAGAAGAGAACAGATCCTACAGGGGAGTTCACCTTGTGACCCTGCAAGGTTGGCCTATCTGGCTTACTATGATCTCTCTCTCTTTCTCTCTGATATGTCCACCAGGTGACGAGGAGGACGAAGACACGGGAGAGGAACGGCTGCCCTCCTGTTTCGACTACGTGATGCACTTTCTGACCGTCTTCTGGAAGGTTCTGTTTGCCTGCGTGCCTCCCACTGAATACTGGAATGGGTGGGCTTGCTTCATGACATCCATCATCATCATCGGTCTCCTAACAGCCGTCATTGGTGATCTGGCCTCTCACTTTGGCTGCACGATTGGCCTGAAGGATTCAGTCACAGCTGTGGTGTTTGTCGCCCTCGGCACTTCAATACCAGGTACGTGACAGTGAGAACCCCCCAGGAAAATGAACGCTACTTTCTGCTTATCTGATTACTTTTATTTGCGTTCTATTGAAATTGATGGAGAATATTCATGTTAACTTAAAACAGTTCTAACTCGGGAGAAAGAAAGTCATTTACTGATTAGTTTGCTTCTTTGGCTAGATGGAGAAACTTGGTTTGTTCTCCCTGGAACGATAGAGGTTGAGGGGAGGGTGGGGGGCGACCTGATAGAAGTCGCCAAGGTTATGAGGGGCACGGACAGAGTGGATAGTCAGAACCTTTTCCCCAGGATGAAAGGATCAATTACTAGGGGGCATAGGTCTAAGGTGCGAGGGGCAAGGTTTAAAGGCAAGAGGCAAGTTTTTTACACAGGGGATGATGGTTGTCTGGAACTCACTGCCAGGGAAGGTGATGGAAGCAGATACAATAGTGACTTTTAAGGGGCGCCTTGACAAATACTTGAATAGGATGGGTATAGAGGGATACGGTCCCTGGAAGGGTAGGGGGTTTTACTTCATTTGGGCAGCATGGTTGGTGCATGCTTGGATGGACGAAAGACCTGTTCCTGTGCTGTAATTTACTCTGTTCTTTGTTATCGGTGTCACAAGTAGGCTTACATTAATACTGCAGTGAAGTTACTATGAAAACCCGATAGTCGCCATGCTCCGGCACCTGTTCGGGCACACTGAAGAAAAATTAAGCATGGACAATGCACCTAACCTGCATATCTTGTGGACTGTGGGAAGAACCAGAGCACCCGGAGGAACCCCACACAGACATGGGGAGAACATGCAGACTCTGCACAGACAGTGACCCAAGCCGGGAATTGAATCCGGGTCCCTGGCACTGTGAGGCAGCAGTGTTAACCACTGTGTGCCACCACGCTGTCCTACATGTTGCCCTATTGAAATGTCTCCAAATGCTTTGGCTGTAACGATGTGCAGTGATAGTCGTAGAGGCGGCAGCCACTTTGCACTCGACAAGTGTCTACAGCAGCATCTTGGGCAGTACATGGGGCAGATGTTCCTCTGCTTTCCCACTGGGTTAGGCCTATCTTCCAGGCTCAAAGCAAGGGAAGGCGTTAGCAGAGTGTGGCTGCCTGAGGAACAGTGAACCTGATGTATATACAACACTAAAAATAAGTCACATCACCTTCTGATTGGAGTCTGCATTCACCCGGTGTACACATAGAACATAGAAGAGTACAGAACAGGAACAGGCCCTTCGGCCCACAATGTTGTACTGAACATGAAGCCAAATTAAACTAATTCCTTCTGCCTGCCTTTGGTCCATATCCCTCTATTCCTTACATGTTCATGTACTTATCTAAAAGCCCCTTAAACCCCCCTAATCGTATACCTGCCTCCATCACCACCCCTGGCAGCGCGTTCCAGACACATACCACTCTCTGTGTAAAAAACTTACCCCTCACATCTCCTTTGAACTTTCCCTGTCTGTCCTTATGTGCATACTCCTGGAATTAGATACTGGAAAAGGATTCTGACTGTCAACCCTATCTATGCCTCTCATGATCTTATAGACTTCTATCAGGCCTCCCCTCAGCCTCTGCCGCTCCAGAGAAAACAACCTTAGTTTGTCCAGCCTCTCCTTATAGCTCATACCGTCTTATCTAGACAGCATCATGGTAAACCTCTTCTACACCCTCTCCAAATCCTCCAATGTCTGAAATTATGTGACGGCATTGTTAAGTCTGAGACTAATTCCCACGTATATAACAAGCATAAGATGGAGACGGTGTGAATAGGCAGTTTTTAAAAAGTTTATTTGTGGGACGCGGTATCACTGGCTAGCCAGCTTTTATTGATGTGGAGTTGCTGGCATTGGACTGGGGTAAACACAGTAAGAAGTCTCACAACACCAGGTTAAAGCCCAACAGGTTTATTTGGTCGCAAAAGCCACAAGCTTTCGGAGTGCTGCTCCTTCATCAAGTGAGTGGGATTTCAGTTCATAAACAGGGCATATAAAGACACAAACTCAATTTACAAAATAATGGTTGCAATGCGAGTCTTTACAGGTAATCAAGTCTTAAAGGTACAGACAATATGAGTGGAGAGAGGCTTAAGCACAGGTTAAAGAGATGTGTATTGTCTCCAGCCAGCACAGTTAGTGAGATTTTGCAAGCCCAGGCAAGTTGTGGGGGTTACAGATGGTGTGACATGAACCCAAGATCCTGGTTGAGGCCATCCTCATGTGAGCATTCTCCAATGCGGCCTTCATGACTCGAGCAGAGCCGCTGAACAGAGACTGATAACCGAGTTCTGCACACATGAGGACGGCCTCAACTGGGGTCTTGGGTTTGTGTCACACTATCTGTAACCCCTCCGACTTGTCTGGGCTTGCAAAATCTCACTAACTGTCCTGTGGAGACAATACACATCTCTTTAACCTGTGCTTAAGCCTTTCTCCACTCATATTGTCTGTACCTTTAAGACATGATTACCTGTAAAGACTCGCATTCCAACCATTACTTTGTAAATTGAGGTTGTGTCTTTATATGCCCTGTTAGTGAACAGAAATCCCACTCACCTGATAAATAAGCAGCGCTCTGAAAGCTAGTGGCTTGTGCTACCAAATACACCTGTTGGACTTTAACCTGGTGTTGTGAGACTACTTACAGCATTTATTGTCCATCCCTAATTGCCCGAGGACAGTTGAGAGTCAACCACATTGCTGTGGCTCTGGAGTCGTGGGTTGATCAGACTGGGTAAGGACGGCAGATTTAGAACATAAGAACATAAGAAATAGGAGCAGGAGTAGGCCATCTAGCCCTTCGAGCCTGCCCCGCCATTCAATAAGATCATGGCTGATCTGTCGTGGCTCAGTTCCACATTCCCGCCCTCTCCCCATAAACCTTAATCCCCTCGCTTATCAAAAACCCATCAACCCGCGTCTTAAAAATATTTAGCGAGGCAGCCTCCACCACTTCAACGGGCAGAGAATTCCAGAGATTCACCACCCTTTGAGTGAAGAAGTTCCTCCTCAACTCCGTTCTAAACCGCCCCCCCCTTTATCTTGAGGCTGTGCCCCCTAGTCCTACTGTCCTTTCTGAGCGGGAAGAGTCTCTCCACCTCTATCCTATCCATCCCATTCATCATCTTATACGTCTCAATGAGATCTCCCCTCATTCTTCTAAACTCTAACGAGTACAAGCCTAGTTTATTTAGCCTCTCCTCATAGCTCAACCCCCTCAACTCCGGTATCAGCCTAGTAAACCCCCTCTACACTCCCTCCGAGGCCAAAATATCCTTGCGTAACTGCTGCGACCAAAACTGCACACAGTACTCCAGCTGCAGCCTCACCAATGCCCTATACAGCCGCAGCAAGACCTCCCTACTTTTATATTCAATCCCCCTCGCTATGAAGGCCAGCATCCCATTCGCCTTCCTGACCACCTGCTGCACCTGCAGGCTGGGTTTTTGCGACTCATGCACAAGGACCCGAGGTCCCTCTGCACCATCGCCTGCTGCAGTTTTTCGCCATGTAAGTAATAATCCTTCCCACCATTATTCCTACCAAAGTGGACCACCTCGCACTTGCCAACATTAAATTCCATTTGCCAGTTCCTGGCCCATTCGCCCAGCCTATCTAGATCCTTCTGCAGACTCTCCACACTCTCCGCACAATTTGCCGTTCCACCAATTTTGGTGTCATCAGCAAATTTTGACACCATACACTCGGTTCCCTCCTCCAGATCATCTATATAAATGGTAAATAGCTGAGGCCCCAGCACCGACCCCTGGGGCACCCCACTAGTCACCAACCGCCAATCCGAATAGCACCCATTGACCCCCACTCTCTGCCTCCTATTTGACAACCAATCCTCTATCCACGCTAACACCCTACCCCCAACCCCATGCCCCCTTACCTTCTGCAATAACTTTCCTTCCCTAAAGGACATTAATGAACCCGATGGGTTTTTCCGACAATCGGCAATGGTTTCATGGTCATCAGTAGATTTTTAATTCCAGGTATTTTTTATTGAATTCAAATTCCACCACCGGCTGTGGCGGGATTCGAACCCGGGTCCCCAGAACATTACCTGAGTTTCTCGATTAATAGTCTAGCGACAATACCATTAAGCCATCATCTCCCCTAAAGCAGTTAATTAATTTCCAAGTACTTTTTTCTGGGGGGGGAAGAGGGTGTTTTATTTCTGGCACTGCAGGAAATCATGATGTGGAGATGTTAACCTGGTGTTGTGAGACTTCTTACTGCAGGGAATGCCTTGGAAGTTCTTGCCTCGTGGTTGCGCTGACCCACTGCGCCTCCTGTTATTTTACAGATACTTTTGCCAGCAAGGTGGCCGCCGCCCAGGACCACTATGCCGACGCCTCCATCGGAAATGTCACCGGAAGCAACGCCGTCAACGTCTTCCTGGGCATCGGGTTGGCGTGGTCCGTCGCTGCCATCTACTGGGCATCCCAGGGCAAGGAGTTCCGGGTCGACGCCGGCACCTTGGCCTTTTCCGTCACCCTCTTCACCATCTTTGCTTTCATCAGCGTCAGCATCCTGCTGTACAGGAGGCGGCCGCATATCGGGGGCGAGCTCGGGGGTCCGTGGGGGCCCCGCGTTGTCACTGCCATGTTATTCGGGGGACTGTGGTTACTGTACATTCTGTTTTCTTGTTTGGAGGCCTACTGCTACATCAAGGGATTCTAAAGCAAAGGGGAACCACCCTCCCCCCCCACCCCACCCTGCTCCCGCTCCCCCCCACCCCTCGCCAACTCCGCTACCCCCAAAGAGACGCACCACTTGAATCTCTTCGAACACAAATGCAATACTTGCCAACAATATTCCACTCTTTAAGGGTTTAAAATAAAAGACATTGGAGATGGCCCCATTGAAAAGGGTGGCATCCTCCCTACAAATCAAACGAAGACACAAGACATTTTGTAGAGGGTGTTCTGTACCTTTGTCACTCACTCCTGAGCTTTCTTGCCTTACAGAAGGGTTTTTATTGGACTACAAAAGGGTGGTGGGGTGGGGGCTGGGGGGAACGGTGGGTGGGTGGGGGGAGGTATTGGGATGCTGTTGGGTTGTTTGAACTGAGTTGGATGAAGGTTTGTCTAGTTGAAGGGTCAATAGTGGGGGGGTGGGGGGGGGGGGAGCAGAAACGGCGTGGGGAACTGCCCTTCTGAAGCGGGAAAGGCCTTCAACTCGTTCAAAGCAATTCTCGTGTCCGGTCCTCGTCGCTGAGAGATAGGCCATCCCAGCAGAACAAAGACAATGTCTCGTCGAAGAACACTGCGTGGATGGCGATCGAAGGCTTGCCCCTTGCAGAGACTCCCTTTAATACGTGATGACGTGTCCTGTAAATTTTGAAAACCGGTTTTTACATGTCGGTGAAACGTATCGGGAACCTTGCTCATGTTGCAACGACCTGAGGAGAACCGAAGCATTTGTTGGGGGTGAAAGGGGGGGGGGGGGGTCAAAGGTCAACCTGTCTCTCTTCAGAATACTTGTTCGGTTCTTTTTTTCCGCGTGGCGGGTTTGACTAAACCAGCGCCGGGGGTTTCATTGTAAATAATGTCGCGCCATCTCGACACGCCCTCGCACCAACCCAAAGGGAAATGCCATCCAGAGTCTTAAGGTATTGCTTCCAGAAGTTGCATAAATAGTAGGTCTTATACCCGGGGACAGGGATAGGGGCCATTCAGCCCTTCCAGCCGAGTGCACCCATTCAACGGCCAATCTGTTCTTAACTCTATTTATTTGAAATGATAGCAAGATTGTTGGAGTGGGGGGTGGGTTGTTGAAACAGCAGATTTTACAGTGACCTGTGGTCCATACAGAGCCAGACTGCAACTGAATGGTGCTATGACTGGTAACTTGCAAAGCAAATGTGTGGAAACATGTCTGATTTGGATTGTTTGTACACGTTACGTTTGCTACATGAAGGAGCATGTTGTTGCTTGCGTTCTCTGCAGTTTAAACAGGACTTAAGATAAGGTGACGGAAGGCATCGCTCACTGTAACCACAGCGGCCACACTTGTTGCAAACCTTTGCTCCTGGCGATGGTACGGGATCGTGGGCACGGGTATCACCCAGGCAAAGCTTACTGTGAAAAAGAGATTAGGGGCGGAATTTTACCGGCATGTCTGCCTGAGGTTTGTACGATCCCGCACGAGGCCAGCGGAGAATGCCGGAATCGGGGCGGGCGTGCCGGTAAAATTCCAGCCATGGTGTCAGACCTGAAGCGTTCGAAGTTTGAGGGAGCTTAACGTTTTTGTTTCAAGGTTTATTCATTAGTTTTACAACTAGGCTTACATTAACACTGCAATGAAGTTACTGTGCAAATCCCCTAACCGCCAGCCTGTTCGGGTACACCGAGGAAGAATTTAGCACGGCCAATGCGCCCAACAAGCACGTCTTTCAGACTGCGGGAGGAAATCGGAGGAAACCCCCACACAGACATGGGGAGAGCATGCAGATTCCACCCAAACAGTGACCCGAGGCCGGGAAGCGAACCTGGCTCCCTGGCATTGTGAGGCAACAGTGCTAACCACTGTGTGCCACCGTGCCACCCCGGAGAACCTAGAGGGAAGGGTTTGAATGTGGAATCTCTGGGATAATCAAGTGGAAGTAGCTAGATATTCAGAAGTGCTCTTATCTTTCCTACTGCTAGTGATGTGGTAAACCCCTGTCTGTTCATAACCCTCTCCTTTACGATGGGAAATCAAAAACTGGTCCAGTACAAGTAGAATTTTTCTTTGACGGGCGTGACGTGTTAGCCAGTTTGTCTAAGCAAGTGCTGTTCATTGGATTGTTGGTTTTATCCAAAGTAAAAGTAAAGTTCATTTACTAGTGTCACAAATCAGCTTACATTAACACTGCAATGAAGTTACTGTGAAAATCGCCACACTCCAGCGCCTGTTCGGGTATTATAGCTTGTAGGAAGTTTGCATGGATAAGTTGAACATACTCGTGTGCATTTCTTTCGTTCTGGTTATGAAAGGTTTGCGTCAAATCACAAAGAAATGTAATTGTTAAAAAAAATGAATAATTTTGAGTAACTTTTTTTTCCTTTGTAGTTAGATTCGCTCTGATTTTTGATGTGATAATTTGTGACAATGTTGACTACTGCCTCATTGCTTCTCGATTTAGGTGCACATTCGCTTGTGTAATAGTGGTCATAACTCATGTTTTTTTTTACGCCTCCTTTCGAGTGAGGAAAGGTACGGGTTAGAAGAGGGTGGGAGGTCTGAGGTAAGCCACCTCGATGGCCGCTCACCCACACTGACCAACAAGTTGTGAATATTTTGCCCGCCATTGCGCTCCTGCGTTTGGGGATTGGTGCAAGCCAAGATTACATTGAAGAGGTTAGGATGGGATGGCACCCCAAGGGTGCCTGTGCAGTTGGTGCCCACTGGTCCAGAGGTGTGCAGATTAAATGAATTGGCCATGCTAAATTGCCCCTTCATGTCGGGACACTGGCTAGGGTAAATGCATGGGGTTGTGGGGCTAGGGCTTGGGTGGGATTGTGAACAGTGTAGACTTGATGGGCCGAATGGCCTCCTTCTGCACTGTAGAGATTCTATGATTCTACGGTCACCACCCATCCAATCGAGTGGCTGCTATCTCTTTGGCCTAAGAAAAGACAGTTCAAGTATTCTGAAGAAATGTAAAAATGTCTGAAAATGTTGAAGTAGAGTCTTGTGTTAAACATTTTCTTTAATTCCTTGCCCTCCACTCCACCAAATCCCCAGTTGTGTGAATGAAACTGTGAATAACTCCGAGCCTTCCATCTGAGTTTGTCTGTCGTTGGTGTTGGCCCGGGGAGAAGGCAGCACTGCAGAAAGGAAAGGTCGATGACAGTAAGGACATGACTCTGGTTGGTGTGGGTTGACCAATTCATTACCCAGTTCATAATAGGAGACCCTATTACCTTATATACAGTTAGACCCCCCACCCCTACCATTTAATGTACAGAACTAGTTCTGCAGTTATGACTGTTTAGGATCCCTTCCTGCATACAATGAAATTCTCCAGCCATTCACGCCCCACCTCCGCTATCAGCGAGAATGGAGAACTTGGTGCTCAGCCAAATCTCCTCTGGCTGCAGGAGAATCCCAGCCATGGGTGAGACCGGTGAATCCAGCCTAGATTTTTCAATCAGATGATGAAAGACAAAGCCCAAGAAATTCCAGCACGCCCTTTATTGGACACCTTACCCGCACAGTGTTAGCATCCCACAATCAATTCAGGAGTAACTTGGGAGAAATTGGGGGAGGAACCTGGAAGTAGGAATTGGGAGTGTGGTGAAAAATCCAAGGGTTGGGAGTGGCTTGAGTATGGAGATGCTAACCTTTCCTTACTTAGGTAACGTTTAGCATTGGCTTTTCATTGGAGACCGTCAGTGCTGGTACTGGCCCCCTGGGGGATGAACCAAACTTACAACGGGAATCAGAAGCAGCAGTGGGCCCCTTATGTTATATACAAGTGACTTGCAGCTGCCTCAGGTGTGAGTAAAGGACACCACTCATTTGCCCTTTACCAAGATGGCAACCCAGCATGATAACAGAGCAGAAGTGTGCGATGCACGCATCCAAAGATGTGCAGGTTAGCTGGATTGTCCATGTTAAATTGCCCCTTAACGTCAGGGGAGTAGCTAGGGTAAATGAATGGGGTTATGGGGATAGGGCCATCGGTTGCAGACTCAATGGGCTGAATGGCCTCTTCTACACTATAGGATTCTATGACACCATTTTGGCCCCCAAAACTACGGTTGCTACTGACCCTAATTTCGCACGCAGATGGTTTGCACACTAAGACAAAAGTGTTTCCCTGTCAGCTGACTCTTTATACCAACTATATCGCTGTCAATTGATCCCTGATGCAGAGTGATTCAATCTACCCAGAATCTTCTGCAAGGTAATTCAAGTTTATTTATTTATTTATGTCACACAAGTAGGGTTAAATTAACACTGCAATGAAGTTATTGTGAAAATCCCAAGTGTGGCCACATTCTTGCCCCTGCTTGGGTACAATGAGAGAGAATTCAGTATGGCCAGTGCACCTAACCAGCACATCTTTTGGATTGTGGGAGGAAACCAGAGCACCCGGAGGAAACGCACGCAGATGCAAGGAGAACGTGCAGACTCCACACGGGCAGTGACCCGAGGCCGGTATTGAACCCGGATCCCTGGCGCTGTGAAGCAGCAGTGCTAACCACATCACGCCACCCATGGTGCCACTAAGTTTAATGTCTTGATACAAAAGTGATTCCCCATCAGTTGACCCTTTGTACAACTATATCCCTGTCAATTGGTCCCTGGTACAGAGTGATTCAATCTAGCCAGAATCTTCTGCAAGGTTAACATTTTAGACAATATAAATTGACCGCTTTGCAGACAAATAATTTATATAGGGTAACTCAATGAACAGAGGCCCTGTAAACACACTGTAGTCACTGACTATAGATAATTCTTCTTCCGTGAGGAGCCAACTGTGTATTGTAACAGTACACACCGAAAAGGGTTACAGATTCTCAAATCCAATTTCAGAAGCAAATAGAGGATAATCCATCCAATTTGTCAAAAAGAAACTGCAACAGTGCTGACTAATCCATCTCAGAATCGTTGACTCTGTTCTTAATTTGATGTGTGTAGCTACTGCACCACCTTCTGACACCGGGTGAGTGGAGGTTGATTTTGACTTGGTGAGTAATGTAAAATGAGCGATGGCGAGGCAGCAGTCTGTTTTACATCTCTCCCCCTCACCCCCACCCCCGGTTTTTTATTTCCATGGACTGAGACGGAGAGCGGTGAAACGCGCCGCCTACTCACTCGCCGTCGCGCTAAGTCACAATCTACCTCCAGCGGTGCTCGGTTCTTCCGCGGCGAATCACTGTGTCGATGAATCGTCCTTTGTGCTCTGGATAATGCCAGGACAAGTGGACAATGTTCTCGTTTGAAAGACTTGAAAGTTGGCCGGACATGGCCGCCGCCGTTTCAGCTTTTGGAATCTACTGATGGACACAAGCGGAGATCAGAAAATAGGCAGTAAAGCCTGTATCATTAAAAAAAGATTCCCTGGCCCACTGCTACAGGCAGTGTACACAAAAAAAAAGCACAACTGTTATGATTCATAAACCACCAACTTTCAACTTAGAGTCCACTTTGTGGATATTGGCATCCGTGACCTTTGACCTTCCATCTGTAGTCTGCTGACCCTTGCATGTTGCATCGCCTGGAGTTGTTTAATTACTTAGTTTGTTCCATTGTTGTCTATTTTTTTTTAATCCTTTTCCTAATTTGTCTTCATTCTTACTGTATCAAAGATTCTGTACATGATAGTACGTGACACGGTGGATGGAAATGGCCCCATTTCCTTCGGGCCGTCTTTTCAATCACCGTGGCTAGATTTGTTGGAAAGGCAGGACTGCTCACCGCGAAGTGCTTCATTGGGAAAACCAGCTTCAGGAAGATTCTGGGGAGACGGGTAACCGCACTGCCTGTTCACCTAGGGCCCGTTAGTGTAAACACCCCAGACTTGCATACAAAGTTGCTTTGTACAGTAACCTGAAGGGAAAATGTGTGAACATTTACAATAAAAGATTGAAAACGATTGGAGGCTTTGTGAGTGTGCTCGCTTTTGTCCTGGATTATTAGAGGTTGCCTCTCAGTTGCGCTCAAAATATCCCACCAATCCCAGCCAGCATCTACCCCTGAAGTAAAAAAGTTAAAGTTAATTCATGAGTCACAAGTAGGCTTACGTTCACAGTTAATGACCACTTCAAGGCTTCATTCCGCCACCACTGCTAAATTTATTTATTGTTGTCACAAGTAGGAACCTACAATGAAGTTTCTGTGAAAATCCCCCAGTTGCCACACTCCGGTGCCTGTTCGGGTACACTGAGGGAGAATTTAGCATGGCCAATTCACCTAACCAGCACGTCTTTCGGACTGTGGGAGGAAACTGGAGCATCCGGAGGAAACCCACCCAGATGCAGGGAGAAGGTGCAAACTCCGCACAGACAGTGACCCAAGCTGGGAATCGAACCTGGATCCCTGGTGTTGTGAGGCAGCAATGCTAACCATTGTGCCACCGTCCCCCTGATCCTGATAAAAAAGAAATCCCACAACACCAGTTTAAAGTCCAAACAGGTTTATTTGTAGCAAAAGCCACAAGCTTTCGGGACGGCCTGTCCCTTCGTCAGGTGGCTGGGCATTAATTGCGGCTTTTGCTACAAGTGAACCTGTTTGGACTTTAAACTGGTGTTGTGGGATTTCTTTCTGATTTACCCCAGTCCAACGCCAGCATCTCCACATCCCGAAAAAAGACACACACAAGCACAATTTTCTTTATTCATTCATGAGATATGGGCATCACTGGCTGGCCAGCATTTATTGCCAATCCTTAGTTGCCTGAGGGCAGTTCAGAGTCAACCACATTGCTGTGACTTGAGTCAAATATAGGTCAGGCTGGGCAAGGACAACAAATTTCCTTCCCTAAAGGATATTAGTGAACTAGATTTTTTTTCTGACAATCAACAGTGCTTTCACATTCACCAGTAGATTCTTAGTTCCAGATTTTTTTTATTGAATTCAAATTCCACCATCTGCCATAGCGGGATTCGAATGCAGGTCCCCGGAAGATTCGCTAAGTTTCTGGTTGAATAGTCCAGTGATAACATCACTAGGCCATCGTCTCCCCTAACAAGTAACGCAGTTTCTGTGCCCATGACCACATTGTTTGACTATATCTGTAACTGTTGACAGAATATGGGTGTCAGTCGATGATGCCGACACAATCAAAGCAGAAAGCGTTTCGGGGAACATGGGGAGATTTCACCCAGAGCCCCAGTAATACTTATCCCTCAAACCACCACTAAAGACGGATCATCAGCTCATTGTCACATTGCTGCTTGTGGGATCTTTCTCTGCTCGAGTTGGCGCTTACATTATACAAACGTTTCAAAAGTCCCTCATTGGCTGTTAAACACTTTGAGATGCCCTGAGGTTGTGAAGGGTGCTATATAAATGCAAGTCTGTATTTCTTGAAGTGTACCACCCCAATAAACGTAAGGGGTGGAATTCTTCAACCACACTGGTCTAAAAGCTGGAAATTCCCACCCGAATGTCAATAACTAAAATTCCAGTGGGATGGGAGAATTCCGGCTAAGACGTAGGAGCAGAAGTAGGCCATTCAGCCCATCCAATCTGGTCCTCTATTCAATGAGGTCATGACTGATCTGATTTGATAATCCTCAAATCCACTTTCCCGTTTTATCCCCATAACAGTTGATTCGTTTACAGATTAAAAATCTGCCTGTCTCAACCTTGAATATATTACATAACCCAATCTCTACAACCCTCTGTGGTAAAAAAATTCCACAGATTCACTGCCCTCTGAGAAAAGAAATTCTTCCTCATCTCTGTCTTAAATAATCAACTCCTGACTCTGAGATGATGCCCTCTGATCCTGGGCTGTCCAACAAGGGAAACAGCCTCTCAGTGTCCACCCTGTCAAGCCCCTGAGAATCCTATCTGTCTTAATAAGGTCGCCTCTCATTCTTCTAAACTGTGCCAGAGGGAACCACTCCTGGCAGGAGGGGTGAAGCTAGCGGGTCTGGAGAATACCATCCTGTGCCCATTAATCACAGTGAAATTCTCATATCAATATGAAAATCAATCTACTCAACCTCTCCTCATAAGGAAATCCCTCCACACCCAGGATCAGTATAAAACCCTCTCTGTGCTGCTACCAATGCTGGTGGTTACTGCCTCACTGCTCGGGGCTCAATTCCGACCTTGGGTGACTGTCTGTGTGGAGTCTGCACATTCTCCCCGTGTCTGTGTGGGTTTCCTCCAGGTCGTCCCACAGACCGAAGGTGTGCGGGTTAGATAGATTTGACATGCCAAATGTGTGGGGTTATAGGGATAATGTTGCGGGAGGGGGGGTGTTGGTAAGGGTCTAGGTAAAATATTCTGTCAGAGAGTCGATGCAGATTCGATGGGTCGAATGGCCTCCTTCACTACTGAAGGGATTCTATGGCTGGGATTCTCCTGGCCTGCTGCACTGCGGGAGACACCACCGGGATTGTGAGTTTCCCACGTGCTTGTCTTAGCATAATCAGCCCCCCACCAGGAATTGGCATGGAGCTGATTTTCACGTTGACATGAGAATTTCACCATGATTAGTGGGCCCAGGACGGTATACTCCGGAACTGCTGCTCCTCCCTTCCTGCCGAGAGTGGTTCCCCCTGGTGGCGTATAGCACTGCTGCACACTAACAGGGAACAAGGGCGCTGACTCTGTTGGAGGGAACAGAACCTTTGAGGCCTCCCAGGGAGTTTGGGGTAAAGTGGGGGGGGGGGGGGTGTGCCCCTTGGACAATGCTTGCCTGGCAGTGTCATCCTGGCACCCTGGCACTGCCCAAGGAGCAAACTGGCACTGTTCACCAGGCACCTTGGTGCCGCCCACTGGGCACCGGGCAGTGCCTAGGGGGCGGGGTCAGACGTGGTGGGGCATACAGGGGGCCTGTTGGAGGAGCAATCGGTGGGGGTGGGGAGAGAGGGAGGGAAAAGGAGACTGGGGCTGGCCCTTGGGATGTTGGGAGGTTCAGAGCTGTCCAGGAGGCGATTAGGGTTGCTTGTTGGGGTGGAAAGGGACGGGGCTGAGATGGGGTGGGGGTTGGGGCTAGTCATGGGGGTGGGGGGAGCACACACATAGGGGCTGGCCTAGGGAAGCCCAGTAGTGATCAAAGGATCAAAGGGTGAGAGATTAGAAGGTCACATTGGGGAAGGAAGTTGTGGGGTTAACCATTGGGGTGTGGGATGGAGTTGTGTTGGGGCTGTCCAGGAGGTGATTGGGGCTGGTCATTGCAGTGGCGGGGGGGGTGCAGTTTGCGGGGCTGGCTGGGAGTTGGGTAGGTGGGACACACATACATACACAGGCACACATAAGGGCTGGCCTGGGGAGGACTGGTAGTGATTGAGGGGTGAAGGAATTGGAGGGCCAGCATTGGGGAGAGGGGGGGGTGGTTTGCAGGGCTGGCCAGCAATCGGGAGGCCCGTTGAGGGGAGCCAGTGTCTATGTGTCATTCTCCCCTCTGACAGATTGGAGACAGGCAAACTCAGAATTTGGCGCCACTGGTCAGAATATTGGTCCAATGCCACGATCACAACCTGGGGCCATTTTCAGAGAGGAGGTTGGGTGGAGTCAAAATCTAATCAATTTGGTGCACATTTATGTAGTTAAAGCCCCATTTCCATGGCAACAGGCATCACTGAACTCACCCACTCCTGCTCCAACAAGCAACCACAAGGAGAGTCATTGGTTTTGTGATAATGTCACTGGTCTAGTAATCCAGAGATCCAGGCTAATGCGCTGGGAACATGGGTTCAAATCCCATCATGGCAGTTGTCAGAATTTAAATGTAATTAATTAATAAATGCGGAATACAAAGCAAGTCTCAAGAATGGTGACCATGGACCTATGATCGATTGTTGCAAAATCCCTCCTGGCGCATTTATGTTCTTTAGGGGAGGAAATCTGCCATCCTTACCTGTCTGGCCTACATGTGACTCCAGACCCAACAGGTATGCAGTTGATTATTAAATTCCCTCTGAAATGGTCTAACAAGCCCTTCAGTTCTAGGGCAATTAGGAGCTGGCAAACAAATGTTGGTCTTGCCAGTGACATCTACTCCCCATGAAATGATTTAATAAAATGGCCGCCGAGCACAGCTGCAGCCACTGGGGTGTGGCCCCATGGAGAACTTGTCCTTCCAAGATCACAGGCCGTGGGTTTCCTCCGGGTACTCTGCTTTCCTCCCACAGTCCAAAGATGTGCGGGTTAGGTTGATTGGCCACGCCAAGAAATTGCCCCTTAGTATCCAGGGATGCGTAGGTTAGAGGGATTAGTGGGTATAATATGCAGGGGTATGGGGGTAGTGCCTGGGTGGGATTGTATTCGGTGCAGACTCGATGGGCCGAAGGGCCTCTTTCTGCACTGTAGCGTTCTATGATTCTATGAACTGTAACCTATGTTCAGAATAACATGGGTAGAAGTTGCTGGGTGGTGTGGTTCAAATACGCCCATTGTTATTTTCCAAAGGAAAACCAATTAAACATCTGGGGCAGGTTCGGCATCCAATTAGGTTGGGGGAAGAGAATACAAACTGGAAACTCTCCAGCACTCAGAAATCAGCAGTTCCACCCATTCCTCTCGCTCCAGGAACCTCGTATTCCATGTTGAGCAGCTAAACACTCAGCCTCAGCCTATTGCCATCTCACGTAAACTTTCCTTTAGTGTTGTCCTGCCCTCCCCTCCACTTAAGTCCTTTTGAGCTCTCACACCTCTCTGCTTTGTCTCCCTGCAGGAGAGAAGGGCACGCTAATGTGAAATAATGCATTTTGGAAGGACAAATGTGAGGAAATGCATTTGGAAGGTCTAATACAGGTAAGAAATTTGCAGTGAATGGCAGGACCCTTAGGCAAAGGGATCTGGGTGTATAGGTACACAGGTCACTAATAGTGGTAATGCAGGTGGAGAAGGTAGTGAAGAAGGCATACGGCATGCTTGCCTTCATCGGCCAGAGTATTGAGTTTAAAAATTGGCAAATCGTGTTGCAGCTTTATAGAACCTTAGTGAGGCCACACTTGGAATATCGTGTTCAATGCTGGTCGCCACACTGCCAGAAGGGTGTGGAGGCTTTGGAGAGGGTACAGAAAAGATTTACCAGGATGTCGGCTAGTATGGAGGGCATTATCTATGAGGAGAGGTTGCAGAGACTTGGTTTGGTCTCACTGCAGCGACGGACGTTGAGGGGAGACCTGATAGAAGTCTACAAGAATATGAGAGGCATGGACAGAGTAGATAGTCAGAAGCCTTTTCCCAGGGTGGAAGAGTCAATTAGTAGGGGGCATAGGTTTAAGGTGCGAGGGGAATGTTTTAAATGAGATGCATGAGGCAGATTTTTTACACAGAGAGTGGTGGGTACCTGGAACTCCTTGCCAGGGGAGGTAGTGGAAACGGATATGGTGCATGAATGAGATGGGAATAGAGGGATTTGGTCCCCGGAAGGGTAGAGGCAGCATGGTCGGTGCAGGCTTGGAGGGAAGAAGGCCCTGTTCCTGTGCTGTAATTTTCTTTGCTCTTTGCTATTTGGGAAGCCGATACCATAGGAAATGGGTGAAGGGGATGATGGGGTGGCACTTTGGCATAGCGGCACAGTGGTTAGCACTCACAGCACCAGGGACCCATGTTCAATTCCTGCCTTGGATCACTGTCTCTGCGGAGTTTGCACTTTCTCCCTGTATTTGCGTGCGTTTCCTTTGGTTTCCTCCCACAGTCCGAAGATGTGTGGGTTAGGTTGATTGGCCATGCTAAATTCACCATTGTGTCAGGGGCATTAGCAGGGTAAATGTCTGGGGTTATAGGGATAGGACCCCTGGGTGGGTCTGTGCAGACTCGATGGGCTGAATGGCCTCTTTTTGTAGCGTAGGGATTCCATGGCCCTGTAATGATACACACCTTGATGGCCAGTGTCAAAGTCAAGGATTTAGCTCCCCACACACAAACAAGCCTTTATTTCCTGCAGCCTGGGAACCCTCCCTGCCCCCATCCATGCCTATTGGTTTCAAATTGACCATGAAGGTGATTATGGTAAAGATACCTGTGGACTCACAGTGGGTCCACAGCAGGACTTTGTCCAGCATAATCATGAACCAATCTGATGGAGGCCCATGGCCACCAATGTCCTCTTTAGGCCCGCTACTTGAAGCAGGAGCCTCTGGTGAATTTATGTGGGACTGGAGCTGTTTCTTCTTCAGTAGATGTTAAGGTTAGGAATGATTGTAAGCACAGTCCTTGAGGAAATCAGGCTCTCTGTTCATACTATTATGTCCTCTGGCACGACCACTATGCTGAATAGGATAAACTGAGGACAGGACTAACATGAAAACTTCACATTCATGAGTGCTGAGGCCAGGAGTAGCAGAGTGTCCTGTGCCAGCACAGATATGCCCTGGCATCTTCTTCATGCCTTATTGGACCATAAGACCATAAGATATAGGAGCAGAATTAGACCATTTGGTCCATCAAGTCTGCTCTGCCATTCAACCATGGCTGATATGGTTCTCATCCCTATTCTTCTGTCTTTTCCCCATTACCCCTGATCTACTTATTGATCAAGAACCTATCTATCTCTGTCATAAAGACACTCAATGACCTGGCGTCCACAGCCCTCTGCGGCAATGAGTTCCACAGATTCACCATCCTCTGGCTGAAGAAATTCCCCCTCATCTCTGTTTTAAAGGAGCGTCCTTTCACTCTGAGGTTGTGCCCTCAAGTTCTAGTGTCTCCCACTAGTGGAAATGTCCTCTCCATCTCCACTCTATCCAGGCCTCTCAGTATTCTAATTTTCAATTAGATCCTCCTTCATCCTTCTAAACTCCATTGTGCAAGTCAACTTCCATCTACGTAATCATAGAGTCATAACAGAGCAGAAGGAGGCCATTTGGCCCATCAAGCCTACACTGATGACAATCCCACCTAGGCCCTTCCCCATCATCTCACATATTTACCCTGCTATCCTCCTGACACTAGGAGGCAAGCAATCTAACCCGCAAATCTGTGGACTGTGGGAGGAAACTGGAGCGCCTGGAGGAAACACATGCAGATACGAGAAGAACATGCAAACTCCACACAGACAGTGACCCAAGGCCGGAATTGAACCCAAGTCCCTGGCACTGTGAGGCAGCTAATCTACACTTACAGGTCTGAGTACCTAAGGGAAAATACATTATATGAGGGTCGGGAGACACAAAGAAGCAAATACATTGCTCCTGACAGTGTGTGATCAGAACATACTATCAAGTGGATTCACTGGACCTCAGGCTCCACCTATTCTCATTTACACTTTGCTGGTATGTCAGCCACAGCTCAGCAGGTAACACCCTCACCTCTGAGTTAGAAGGTTCCAGGTTCAAGTCCCATTCTAGATCAAGCATACTCAAATCAAGTGCAGTACCGAGAGAATGCTGCTTTGCCAGTAAGTGTGCTCCTTTGGATGAGATGTTAACCAGAGGCTCCGTGTGTCATTCCAATAGATGTTAAAAGATTCCATGGCGCTATTTAGAATAAGGGCAGAGATGTTATTCCTGGGGTCCTGGCTAATAATAATCCCTCAATCAAAGTCACAATAACACATTGTCTGGGTCATTATCACGTTGCTGTTTGTTATGTGGAGATTAGCTTCCGCATTTCCTACATTGCAATGGCGCCTACACTTCAAGACATACTTAAATATGCTGTAAAATGCCTTGGGACAACCAGTAGTTCTGAAAGGCGCTATATAAATGCAGGTCTTTCTTGATCAAAATTCTGTTGCTGGGAGCTTGCTGTGCGCAAACTGGTTGTCACACTTCCTACATTACAACAACAACCATGCTTCATTGGCTGCCAAGCTCCCTGAGGTGCCTGATGGTTGTGAAAGGTGCCGTCTGAATGGAAGTCCTCCTTCCTCTCCAGCAGCAGAGGTCTCAGCAGGGAAGTCAGCAAAGAACATATTCGAGTGAATACCTTTAAATTGGAAAAGGTAAACCTTTCATTGTTGTACTGTTCTCAAATAAAATGTTCTCCAAGGGCAGCACCGTGGTTAGCACTCACAGCACCAGAGACCTGGGTTCAATTCCTGCCTTAGGTCACTGTCTGTGTGGACTTTGCACATTCTTCCCATGTCTGTGTGGGTTTCCTCCGGGTGCTCCGGTTTCCTCCCACTGTCCAAAGATGTGCAGGTTAGGTGGATTTACCATGCCAAATTGCCCCTTATTGTCCTCAGATGTGTAGGGATAGGGAGATTAACGAGGTACAATCATGGGGTTACGGGGAACATGGTGGGCTCAGATAAAATACTCTATTGCAGAATCAGTGCAAACTCGATGGGCTGAAAGGCCTCCTTCTGCACTGATGGGATTCTATGGATTCTATGATCAGTATGGAAATGCTATCCCCACAGGGGCAGCAGCAGTTAGAGGGGTAGGTTCACCACTGCTTATTCAGGGCCTCTCAGGAAGGCAATTCTGTGGAGAGAGACTACGTCGGTTAGGATTATGTTCACTGGAGTTTAGAAGAGTGAGAGGGATCTCTTAGAAACTTATAAAATTCTAACAGGACTGGGCAGGATAGATTTAGAAAAAACGTTCCTGATGGTGGGGGAAGTTCAGAACCAGGAGACGTAGTTTGAGAATAAGTGCAAACCTTTTAGGGCTGAGGACCTAGAGGGTGGTGAATGTGTGGAATTCACTACCACAGAAACTAGTTGAAACTGAAACGTCTGATTTCAAGAAGAAATTAGATATAACTATTGAGCTAAAGGGATCAAGGGATATGGGGGGAAGGAGGAGTCAGGATAGTGAATTTGATGATCAGGCTTGATCATAATGAATGGCGGAGAAGGCTCGAAGAGCTGAATGGCCTACTCTTGCCTCTAGTTTCTATGTTTCTCAATGTGCTAGGCTTGCCCACATTGCCTACATCCTTAGAATAAAACACAAGAAGATAAGCCTACATTGACCAGGGTTCTGCACCCAATGATAGAGGTGATATATATTATTTATTTATGCTAAGATTATTCATACTGTTCAATTTGTATTCACTGTAACTAGGTTGATTCTTTTCAAATTCATTTCTCCAAACTCATATTGCAATTGCAAAAAGAAGTGTAAGATTTTGATTTACTTGGGCCATGCACTCTAATGGAATTTTATAAATGTACAATGCGTTATTTGAATGGTAAATGATTTTGATTTGACTTGATTTATTTTTGTCACATGTATTGGGGTACAGAAAAAAGTATTGTTTCTTGAGCTCTACACAGACAAAACTTGTTCATAGAGAAAGAAAGGAGAGGATGCAGAATATAGTGTTACAGTCATAGCTCGGGTGCAGAGAAAGATCAATTAATGTGAGGTAGGTCCATTCAAAAGCCTGATGGCCGCAGGGAAGAAGCTTTTCTTGAATGGATTGATGCGGGAGCTCAGATTTTTGTATCTTTTTTCCGACAGAAGAAGGTGGAAGAGAAAATGTCTGGGGTGCGTGGGGGTCCTTGATTATGCTGGCTGCTATTCCGAGGCAGCGGGAAGTGTACATCTACAAACATCCACTCCCTCCACCACCGACACTCAGTAGCAGCAGTGTTCCTTCTCTTGTCAAGACAAGGTTGACTAATAGAGTAACGGGAATTGATTGTGGAGTAATATGCACAGCCTCAGAATTGTTGATTCGATTTGATTTATTATTGTCACATGTATTGAGATACAGTATTGTTACTTACACGCCAAACAGACAAAACATGCCGTTTATAGAGTTCATAGGGGAGAAGGAAAGGAGAGAGTGCAGAATGTAACGTTACAGCCATAGCTAGGGTGTCAAGAAAGATCAGCTTAACGCGAGGTACGTCCATTCAAAAGTCTGATAGCAGCAGAGAAGAAGTTGTTCTTGAGTTGGTTGGTACGTGACCTCAGACTTTTGTATCTCTTTCCCGACGGAAGTAGGTGGAAGAGAGAATGTCCATCTGAAATTAGACAATTCACACCACTTAAGTTGAACCATTATATGAAGTGAAATTAAACATCTGGGCCCCTGTAGTATTCTGTGATTTTCTATGGGTCAAGTGCTGGCAAGTGGGATTAGGTAGGCAAATCAGGGCATTTCATGTGTCGGTGCAGACTCGATGGGCCAAAGGGCCTCTTCTGCACTGTATTACTCAGTGATTCTGACTGAGAGTACTGGGTTCGGGGGCTTCACCAAGGGTGATTGTAATGATGTTGGCAGTTTAAAAGTAGAGGAACTCTCAACACTAGATGGTGCAAAAAGAAAGAGAAATGGTCAGATGTGACCATCTGGAGCAGTTCACCTTTCCGCCTTTAGAGGGTGCTGTCACTGCAGTTAATGCGATTGAATTTAATGAAAAGTATCTTCAAATTAAAATTTCCCCAGTCTGTGGGGAAAAAATTGTTTGGCTAACATTTTTATTGTTTGAGAAAAGAGAATAGCTGTTTGCCACTATCATCGTGATGGTGATTCTGAAGGGATTTGACAGGGTTGACTCCGGGTTGTTTCCCAGGCTGGAGTGTCTAGGCACCATCTAAGGATAACAGGCTGGTTTTCTTTTTATTTATTCATGGGACATGGGCTTCGCTGGCTGGCCAGCATTTATTGCCCATCCCTAGTTGCTCTTAGGCAATTATGAGTCAATCGCATTGCTGTGGCTCTGGAGTCATATGTAGGCCACACCGGGTAAGGACAGCAGGTTTCCTTCCCTAAAGCACATTAGTGAACCAGATAGGTTTTTCTGACAATCGACAATGATTTCATGGTGATCAGTAGATTCATAATTCCAGATATTTTTTATTGAATTCAAATTCCACCAGTTGCCGTGATGGGATTCGAACCCAGATCCCCAGAACATTAGCTGAGTTTCTGAATTAATAGTCAAGTAACAATAGCACTAGGCCATCACCTCTACTTTCATAGAGTCCTACAGTACAAAGGGAGACCATTTGGCCTATCGAGTCTGCGCTGTTTGGTTCTCAGAGAGTTCTAGGAAATTGTCTCAAGTTCATTCCATGAACTCATCCAGTCACCACATCACCACATCCCTGTCATGTCAATTAGGTTCAATGTCATTGGTCTTTATTTGTGCCATTCATTCGTCTTTCTTGATCCAACGCTTGGCATCATCCATGACAAAACTTGTTAGATTAGCACTCCATCCTACCTTAACCATTTGCCCTGTTTTCAAATGACACATCCAGCTGGAATTTTCTGCCTGTTCTTGCCGGGGGGACCTTCCGGTCACACTGACAGTGAACCCCCGATGCAAGTTTCCTGTTGGCGGGGGTGGGAGGTGCATTGAACAGGAAACTGCGTTGACAGCGGTGGGATCAGAAGATCCTGCTACTGGCCAATGGTGGGCTGCCTCCACCACCATGAAATACGCCATGGGGGGAGGGGGTGTAGAAAATCCCACCCACCGTGTCTGTAACCTGTGCCATACAGAAGATGCTCTGCAGGAATTCACCAGTGTTTCTTCCACAGCAGTTCCCAAGCCCATAACCAGTACCACCTGATAAAACAGATGCAAGAGAACTGTGGAAGGATCCCCACTATATGAACTGCAGCAGTTAGAGAAGGCAGCTCACCATCAACTTCTCAGGGGCAATTATAATGAGCAATAAATTTTGGCCTTAGCAGCAATTCCTGTAGCCCATGATCAAATAAACAAACAAACAAAATCCCTAGACCAACATTCACCCCTTGATCAACATTCACCCCTCGACCAACATTCATCCCTGGACCAACACTCACCCCTCGACCAATATTCACCCCTCAATCAATATTTATCCCTAGATCTACATTCACTCCTCGATCAACACTCATCTCTATTCCACCATTCACTCCTCGATAACAACTATCCCTTTACCAACACTCATCTCTCCACCAACATTCATCCCTCAAGCAACACTCGCCCCTTCACCAATACTCAACCCTAGACAACATTCATCCCTCAATCAACAACCACCTCTTCACCAACACTCATCCCTTGACCAACATCCATTCCTAGATCTACATTCACCCCTCAATCAACATCATCCCTCAACCAATATTCATCCCTTGACCAACATTCATCCCTCAACCAACAATCTCCCCTTGACTGACATTCATCCCTTGACTGACAATTGCCCTTCGACCGATATTCATCCCTCAACCAATAATCACCCCTTCACCAACACTCATCCCTCGACCAACATTCATCCCTCAAGAAACATTCATCCCTCAACCAACACTTCTCCTTTGACCACTGCAGCAGGCGACAATGCAGAGGGACCTCGGGGTCCTTGTGCATGAGTCGCAAAAACCCAGCTTGCAGGTGCAGCAGGTGGTCAGGAAGGCGAATGGGATGCTGGCCTTCATCGCGAGGGGGATTGAATATAAAAGTAGGGAGGTCTTGCTGTGGCTGTATAGGGCATTGGTGAGGCCGCAGCTGGAGTAGTGTGTGCCGTTTTGGGCGCCGTACTTACGCAAGGATATTTTGGCCTTGGAGGGAGTGCAGAGGAGGTTTACTAGGCTGATGCCGGAGTTGAGGGGGTTGAGCTATGAGGAGAGGCTGAATAAACTAGGCTTGTACTCGTTAGAGTTTAGAAGAATGAGGGGAGATCTCATTGAGACGTATAAGATGATGAATGGGATGGATAGGATAGAGGTGGAGAGACTCTTCCCGCTCAGAAAGGACAGTAGGACTAGGGGACACAGCCTCAAGATAAAGGGGGGGGCGGTTTAGAACGGAGTTGTGGAGGAACTTCTTCACTCAAAGGGTGGTGAATCTCTGGAATTCTCTGCCCGTTGAAGTGGTGGAGGCTGCCTCGCTAAATATTTTTAAGACGCGGGTTGATGGGTTTTTGATAAGCGAGGGGATTAAGGGTTATGGGGAGAGGGCGGGAATGTGGAACTGAGCCAAGACAGATCAGCCATGATCTTATTGAATGGCGGTTCAGGCTCGAAGGGCTAGTTGGCCTACTCCTGCTCCTATTTCTTATGTTCTTATGTTCTTATGACCAATCCGCATCCCTCAACTGACACATCCCTCGACCAATATTCATTCCTTGACCAACATTCATCCCCTGACCGTCACTCATCCCTCGACCAATACCTATCACTGAACGGACATTCATCCCCTGACTGACCTTCATTAGTGTTGTCTAACACTCACACCTTGACCAACATTCATCCCTTGGCCAACATTCATCCCTCAGCCAACACTCATTCCTCAGCCAACATTCATTCATTAGCCGATTGAACCTAAAATAAATCAATCGGTCATGTATCTCCTGCTTGTTGTGGGGCTTTTGTATGTGACAATTGGCTGTGGTTAGATTGCATGCCAGTAAGTGGTCGTGAAGTGTCAGCTTTTGACTTTGAAATACTTTGTAAATGTGATGAAACACTATATGAAAGTTCTGTCTCCAGGCATAAGCTGCACCTATTTTACAATGTTTTATTTTCATCTTGTCCTATTACTTAAAACTCCTGATAAGATTTATAATGAGCTCACACAAGCGACACGCCAGTGGCTAATATTTCTAAATGAGTGAGCAGAGGAATTGTAACAATGATAGTCAATCTCAAATTCCAGCAATAGTAAAAGCAAAATACTGCAGAAGCTGCAAATCTGAAATAAAAACAGAAAATGCTGGATAAACTCAGCAGGTCTGGCAGCACTTGTGGAGAAGGAAACAAAGGCAAGATCCTTCAGCCGTTCATGTTGACACAGTGTTTAGCACTGCTGCCTCACAGCGCCAGGGACCTGGGTTCGATTCCGGCCTCAGGTCACTATCTGTGTGGAGTTTGCACATTCTTCCTGTTTCTTCATGGGTTTTTTCTAGGTGCTCCGGTTTCCTCCCACAGTCCAAAGATGCGCAGGCTATGTTAATTGGCCATGCTAAATTACCCCTTAGTGTCAGGAGGACTAGCAGGGTAAATACACGGAGGGAGAATCTCCCGTCCCACCCACCATGAGAGTTGTAGTGGGTGGGATGTAGACTAGACAAAGATTCATTGACCTTAAGTGGGATTTTCCAGTTTTGGGATGAGCGCGGCAACAGAATCCCACCCATGAGGTTGCAAGGATAGGCCCTGGGTAGGATTGTTGTTGGTGCACGTTTGATGGGCTGAATGGCCTCTTCCTGCACTGCAGGGATTCTATGATTCACATCAGCAGAATTTTCCCATCCGGCTACATTGAATGAAGATGTGGCTGAGCGCCAAACTCTCTGTCCTGTCTGGCAGTGGCGGTAGATGTGAATGACCAGCGTTAACCTTTTGGATCTAAATGATCCTTCTACAGACAACTTCTAGCAAACGCTTTGCTCCCTTGACATAATTTGGGCAAACGTTACTATCTGCAGAATGGAAATATGATTTAACGTTATTTCTGATTCATTACCAACTGCATAAATGGAAGCACCACGGAGGGTGGCTCTGCTGCCTCCAGCAGGTGATAAGCAGCATTACAAGGGGAGATCTTACATAGGCACTTTCAAAGACAATGCCAGCCAAATAAACAGACTGAAGGTGGTAGGTAAATGTAACCACTGGGAGGTCCAATTTGCATTGATTTGTGTTATTAAGTTATGAAACAATCACTGTAATTGAAGCAATATTAATGTACTGGTTCTGCACAATGTCATCGGTGGATCTGACAGGCAGCTGCTCCAAGTCTCAAGCAGCAAACATTGTCTGTAGTCCTTGGGTGGTTTGAACACTAAGAGATTCTTGCCTTTGTAAATTAGGAGTAATTTAGTCTTTTGTCAAAACTGCAGCTTAATCTCTGACTGTTCGGCAAATATAAAATTCTGTCATTGCTTTGACAAGCCCAGAGCAGCAAGCTAAAGAAGGTGGAGAAACTGCAAACTAATTTTCTGAACCATTAGACTCTTATTACAGATATTCACCATGAAGAGGATTAACTATCACCTTATGGGGTGGATAGATGTGGAGGTGGTCAGTGTAGCCTTGAGTCACAGAATCCCTGCAGTGCAGAAGGAGTCCTGCACCGACAACAATCCCACCCAGGCCCTTCTGCTGTAACGCTACATAATTACCCTGCTAAGGGGCAATTTAGCGCAGCCTATGATCAACATTCCCACACACCATCAGTTGAGGCCCTCAAGTAGACAGTTAATGACCACTTGAAGGTTCTGTCCTGGCACCACTGCTAAGTTTATTTATTAGTATCACAAGTGGACATTAACACTGCAATGAAGTTACTGTGAAAATCCCCTAGTTGCCGCACTCTGGCGCCTGTTCGGGTACACTGATGGAGAATTTAGAATGGCCAATACACCTAACCACTGTGTCTTTCGGACTGTGGGAGGAAACTGGAGCACCCGGATGAAACCCTCCCAGACAAGGGAGACTCCACACAGACAGTAACCCAAGCCAGGAATCGAACCTGGGTCCCAGGTGCTGTGAGGCAGCAGTGCTATAACCGCTGTGCCACCATGCTCCCTCTGCTATTCCAGTGTGCACGACAGTTAAACATGTAGGGCCTGCTGGTGATCCCCCCCACCCACCCCCACAGCCCTTTGCTTGAGAAACACTTTGCAGCACTACTTCCCCACCCTGCTGGGTCACGCGGCAACCCGGGGCCTCCAATGGGTGTCTTTCCCTCTCTAGTGACCAAAAGAGCAGCTGGCTTCTGATTGGTCAGCAGCTCCGCCTTCACAGGCGCTCATTGCCTGATTGGGGGACTCAACATCAGGAAGGTCTGAGAGTATGAGGAGTGCAAGATGGTGGGGGGGTGGGTGCGGGATGCTGGGGGTAGGTGGGGGCGTTAAGAAATGAATAATACTCAAAACAAAATGGGAAGTTGAATCATATGTATTATGTTGTGGTTGTTATGGCGATGCCAAAACACTTTAGGCTTTGTTAAAAACAAATTGAATGGACTTACCTCACATTAAGTTGCTACACCCTAGCTATGACTGTAACGCTACCTTCTGCACTCGCTCCTTTCCTTCTCTATGAACGGTATGTTTTGTCTGTATAGCACGCAAGAAACAATACTTTCCACTGTTAATACATGTGACAATAATAAATCAAATCAAATCATATCAAATCAAGAAGGTATTTATTGACTGAGAGAAATCAGTTACAGGGAGATTGCAGTCCACAGCTGTCCTGGCACAGAACTCCAGTCTTTACATGGTTACTACATGGCTGCTCGATGATTCTGCCTGAGAGAGAACTCCACTCCCTGGTGTGATCATTCGCACTGCGTTCCCATTGGTCCCTCAAGTTAGGTCACTCTCTTCTGTTGTACTGTCTTAAAGTGACAGACACCACATACACAACAACATGTCACCTCCTTCTGGCCCAGGTGATGCCAAGGACCACTGTTTGTCCAGTGACACCCTCTTGCCCTTTCAACGTTCTCCCCTACAACGCCCATCCCCAATCATTGCCCAAATACTCCCCCAACTCCTACAGCCTACTATCCCTTCGCTTGAGAAACCCCTTGCAGCACTACTTCCCTGCCCCCCCATGTCGCTCGGCAATCCAGGGCCTCCAATGGGTGTCTTTCCTGCAGCAGCCTCTCTAGTGACTTCTGATTGGTCAACAGCTCTCTGTAGGTGGGACCTCTTCTCCTGGGGTCCTCATTCTGGGGAAAGTTTAAAGTTTAACGTTTATTTGTTTAGTGTCACAAGTAGGCTTAATTTAACACTGCAAAAAAGTTACTGTGAAAATCTCCCAGTCGCCACACTCCGTCACCTGTTCGGGTACACTGAGGGAGAATTCAGCATGGCCTATACACCTAACCAGCACATTTTTCAGACTGTGAGAGGAAACCGGAGCACCCGGAGGAAACCCACACAGACGTGAGGGAAAACATGCAGACTCCGCACAGACAGTGACCCAAGCCAAGAATCGAACCCAGGTTCTTGGCACTGTGAAGCAACAGTGCTAACCACTGTGCCACCACTGTTGGCATTTTCATTGTCTGATTGGCTCATGGTTTCTGTGGTCCTTCCCTAAAGGGGGCAGGACAGTGTTCCCACTTCATTTCCAGGTAGCAGGCAAGACCCCGATGTCCTCCAATGGTGATGTTCGCTAGGGGCCAGACCAGAAACCCCAAGATATATTATGCAGTTAGCCTTGACCCCAACTTTTACTTTTGATTTTTCATTAGGATAAGCATTCACTCCCAGTATGCTTCAAGTGACCTACTAGGAAGCTTTTATCAAAACAAATTTTATTTAAGAACACAGTTAGAATATAACAAAAAGAAGTAGCATAACTTTTACCAATTAAAATACTTAAATATGAGAAAATATGATTCTTAACAGCTAGCTTTCTCTATTGTTCCAATTTAAAGCCATATCCCAATAGACATACACCTTTATTCAAAATGCATCAGCACAAAAAATAAATACATTCACATGCTGCTAGACTTCCAGCCTTTTAATGCTTCTGGAAGAGATCCCGACACAGTGTTCAGAGAAGAATATAACCTCAAAACAGCAGAACCTCATTTGAAATTTGACATTCTTGTGTTTTTGATTTGTTTTGATTTAATTTATTGTCACATGTATTGGGATACAGGGAAAAGTATTTTTTTCTTGAGCTATATGGACAAAAGATACTGTTCATAAAGTACATAGGGGAAGAGAGGAGAGGGTGTAGAGTGCAGTGTTACAGTCATAGCTAGGGTGTTGAGAAAGATCAGTTTAATGCAAGGTCAGTCCATTCAAAATTTGGTGGCAGCAGGGAAGAAGCAGTTCTTGAGTCGATAGGGATGTGACCTCAGACTTTTGTATCTTTTTCCTGATGGAAGAGAGAATGTCCAGGGTTCATAGGGTCCTTAATTAGCTTGTCCTGATGAGTGCAAGGGGAAAAACTTTAGCAACATGTTTCTCTTTGCAGCAAGGTTCAAAGTTGTTTTCAAAGAACAGCAAGGAAGGGAAGTCTGTCTATTTGTCTGGTGGTGGGTTCAATTGTGAAAGATGGAAAGTAACAAGATCAATCTCTTGATCTTTTCAGTGTTTCGCAGAGTTCAGGCTACATTCATTAGTAGTCCAGTACATCAAAGTGATATTATTCAGCAGAGATAGTGAATGTTCCTGCTTCTTTTCAGAATGATTAAAACCACTCTAATGAACTGATCAGGCTGAAGTTGGAGAAGCTATATTTTCATGTTCATTTTCCCTTGGAAGTTGTGTCCAATGTGGCTCTTGCAGAGAGGATCTTACACAATGCTGTACTCGCTAAATGTGAACATTTGCGTCAATATGGACTTTAGTCTGAATTTAAGCCACGGTGAGAATGGGACAGGGGAATGCAAACCCTTGATTTTGACAGTTTGAGACCAGGGAGATGGGCACAGTGGTTAACACTGCTGCCTCACAGCACCAAGGACCCGGGTTCGAGTCCTGGGCTCAGATCACTGTCTGCGTGGAGTTCGCGCATTCTCCCCGTGCCTGTGTGAGTTTCCTCTGGGTACTCTGGTTTCCTCAAAGATGTGCGGGTTAGGTGGACTGGCCATGCTAAATTCCCCCATTGTGTCAGTGGCATTAGCTAGGGTAAATGCCTGGGGTTATGGGGTTAGGGTGGTCAGTGCAGACTCGACAGGCTGAATGGCCTCCTTCTGCACTGTAGGATTCTATGTTCTATGTCCAAAACACTGCAGATGCTGGAATCTGAAACAAAAACAGAAAATGCTGAAAAAAGCACAGCAGGTCTGACTGAATCCATGGGGAGAGAATAGAGCCAATGTTTCGAGTCTAGATGACCCTTTGTCAGTGCTGGCTCTGGTGGCAGAGTCACAATCAGCTGCTTCTGAAGGGATTTCAGGAAGGGTCAGGGGAAAGCCCACAGCAGGGAAAATCTGACCTTCTTTCCCAATGCTCTTGGCCTCCTTAAAAGGTGAGTTAAATAAAAGTCTAAATCTTACCTGTTCAATCCTCTTTTGATCCCAACTCCTTTGAAAATGTTTCTCGTGGGATGATAAAGGAGAACCAGTAGATGTGGTGTATTTAGATTTCCAAAAGGCATTTTATGACGTGCCACACTGAAGATTATTATGCAAAGAACGGGCTCATGGACTTGGGGATAATATGCTGGCAAGGATGCCAGATTAGTTAATGAACAGTGATCAAATAGTAGGGGTAAATGGGATATTTTCCACATGGCGATCCATAACTAGTAGAGTGTCTCAAGGGTAATTGATGGGATCTCACTCTTTACAATCAATATTAATAACCTAGGGAAAGAGGCATGGAGTAATGTAGCTTTGGGGACGTGATGGCCTAGTGGTATTATCACTAGACTATTGATCCAAAAATTCAGCTAATGTTCTGGGAACCTGGTTCGAATCCTGCCACAGTGAAATTAGAATTTTATTTAAAAAACCCTGGAATTAAGAATCTACTGGTGGCTGTGAAACCATTGTCGATTGTCATAAAACTCATCTGGTTCAGTAACGTTCTTTTAGGAATGGAAATCTTCTGTCCTAACCTGATGAGGCTGACATGTGACTCCAGAGCCACAGCAATGCGGTTGACTCTCAACTACTTCTAAAATGGTCTTGCGAGCCATTCAGTTTCAAAGGCAACTAGGGATGGGCAATAAATGCTGGCCAGCCAGGAACATCCATGTCCCATAAGGAAATAATCTCGCTGATGATCCAGAGTTAATGCAAATTGATAGGTAGGGATGTCCTCACATCATTCCTGAAGAGATGAAACATCCTGGCCAACTCATAGAATCATAGAATACCCACAGCGCTGAAGGAGGATACCCTGCCCATCGAGTCTGCACTGACAAAAACCCCATCCAGGTCCTGTCCTTGAAACCCATTTATCTACTCTACTGATACCCTGACGTCCCCCTAATACTATGGAGCAATTTAGCATGGCCAATCAAGCTAACCTGCACATCTTTGGACTGTGGGAAGAAACAGGAGCACCCAGAGGAAAGCCTTGCAGACACGGGGAGAACGTGCAGACTCTGCACAGACAGTGACCCAAGCTGGGAATTGAACCCGGGTCCTTGGAGCTGTGAGACAGCCATGCTAACCATTGTGCCATTGCGCCACCCTCATGAGAGCCCTTGGCTTGAGACTGACCAAAGCAGAGAAAGTTCATTCTGGAAAGGCACTGAAGACATTGAGAGATGTCGTCAGGAACTCCCAAAATCAAGTTGGGGCATCGGAGTGACAGCACTCACCCACTTAACCCACCTAGCACCACTTGCCCTGTGCATGGCAGAGCCTGGAGATCTCTTGTATTGTTTAAAGTTTAATGTTTTCACTAGTGTCATAATCATAAGTGGGCTTTCATGAACACTGCAATGAGATTATCGTGCAATTTCCCTAGCCCCCACACTTTGGCACCTGTCCTGGTACACCGAGGGAGAATTTAGCACAGCCAATACACCTAACCAGCACGTCATTCGGACTGTGGGACGAAACTTGAACACCTGGAAGGAACTCATGCAGAATGTACAAACTCCACACAGACAGTGACCCAAACCAGGAATGTAACCTGGGCCCATGGTACTGTGAGGCTAACCAACACTAGCCCACACATCTTTGGACTGTGGGAGGAAGCCAGACACCTGAAGGAAACTGGGGTCCCTAGCGCTGTGAGGAGAATGCGTAGACTCCGCACAGACAGTGACCCAAGCCGGGAATCGAACCCGGATCCCTGGCGCTATGAGGCAGTAGTGCTAAGCACTGGGCCACCGTGCTGCCCTACTGATCACTCATCTCAGAAACCATCAAACTGAAGTGGAAGTAAGTCATTCTCGTTCCCGAGAGACTGCCTAAGCAGAAAAAGATCAGTGAATTAACCAGCTTGAAAAAACATAGCAAATTTCAAAAAATATAATTAAATCCATTTACAACATACAGCACCAGGCACAGATTGGCTGATTGGAGCAAAGATTCCAAAACAATGCTGTCAAGGTGAGTAAGACAGCAGATCAATAAAATTGATTTTTAAAAGAAAAATAAATGAACCACTATATTTAATATTTTTTACAAAATGCCCAGGCAGTGTCTGAATATCATATTGCTGAAGTTTCATTGATTTTAATTGAGGCACCTGACTCTTTTAAAATCTCCATTTCTATTCATGGAGACTTTGACCTCAGAGACTGAATTAACATAGCAGCCTGGTTTGAATTGAGGAGTGGAGAAGTCTAACCTAATATGACAATGGAAAGACATTATTAATGCAAGAATGTGTGAAATCCTTGGGAAGAAATGATAAATTATGGTAAGAATCAGAATTCAGAGAAATCCCTATAGTGCAGGAGGACACTATACATCCCATCAAGCCTGCACCAGCAGCAATCCCACTCAGGCACCATCCTCATAATCTCATGTATTTACCCTGTCAATCCACCTGATACTAAGTGGCAATTTAGCATAGCCAATCAACCTAACTGCATATCTTTGGATTGTGGGAGGAATGGTGGCACAGTGGTTAGCATAGAGTCACAGAGTTATAGAGCTTTACAGCATGGAAACAGGCCCTTCAGCCCAAATTGTCTATACTGCCCTTTTTTTAAACCCCCAAGCTAGCCCCAATTGCCTGCATTTGGCCCATATCCTTCTAAACCCATCTTACCCATGTAACTGTCTAAGCGCTTTTTAAAAGACAAAATTGTACCCACCTCTATTACTACCTTTGGTAGCTTGCTCCAGGCACTCACCATCCTCTGTGTGAAAAAAATGCCCCTTTGGACACTTTTGTATCTCTCCCCTCTCACCTTAAACCCCTCTTGTTTTAGACTCCCTTACCCTCGGGAAAAGATATTGACTTTCTCACTGATCTATGGACGACTGCCTTACGGCTCCAGGGACCTAGGTTCAATTCCAGCCTTGGGTCACTGTCTGTGTGGAGTCTGCACGTGCTGATTTCCTCCCACTCTCCAAAGATGTGCGAGCTAGGTTGAATGGCCATGCTAAATTGCACCTTGGTGTCAGGAGGATTAGCTAGGGTAAAGACATGGGGTTATGGGGATGGGGTCTTGGTTGGATTGTGGTCAGCGTAGACTCGATGGGCCAAATGGCTTCCTTCTGCACTTTATGACTCTATGAAATCGGAGCACCCAGAGGAAACCCACACAGACATGGAGACAAAGTGCAAACTTCCCACAGGTAGTTACCCAAAGCCAGAATCGAACCTGGCTCCTTGGTGCTATGAGGCAGCAGTACTAAACACTGTGCCACCGTGCTGCCCAATATACTCTATATAAAACCATATCTTCCTGGTTTTTATACTTTGTACCTTTATTAATAAAGTTTTACACTTTATTAATCACTCTCTCAATCTGTCCTGAAACCTATATTAATCGAAACACATTCCATTAGAATAGTGTTTTTTTAAGTTTGCTAATAGTTTAGTTAACCTGTTCACTATTAGTTAGATAAATAGAGAGAATCAGATGGTTATTTTGATTTAACCACTAAAAGTTGATGAAGCACAGATATTAAAACTTCACACATTTTAACAGATCATGAGGTGGGATACTCCTGTTTGAGTGGTTAGGTGTTAGTTCTCAGAGGGATGGACCAACTTCCCCCTTCATAACAAAGAGCCCGAGAAGACTCTGGACTTGCTGCATATTTGGAGGATTCACAGTGTTTGCAATAACTTCTCGACTTTCAATGGATCAAACGATCACCTCTGAACACGTGAGTGGAGAATTCAGTCCTGCTTTCATTGACCAAGCACTTGTCATTATTCAAAGTGATGTTACACAGGCACGCATGTGAGTGTATCATTAGTTCACTTTCAGTTTGACCATGGATGAAAGTGTCATCACTGACGTTGAGAGTGCCTTCATGTTCTCGAAGCGCAGTCTGAATCATGCGTGGAAATACCTTAGCTGCTGAATGTGATGATCTGTGTCTACATGCATTAGAATGCAAGACGCCTAGCAGATCAAGGGTAAGCAAGGGACTGGAGAGTGGAAGCACTCACAGTATGATATATGTATTCACCTGGTCAGAGAGCAAACTAGAAGAACACTCCATAAGCAGCGAGCCTGCATGGTGGGAGGAACCTACTGCCACAAAGTTGGGTTGAGTAATTATAAATTGGGAGGTAGGAAATTAGAATTTGTAAGATTGTTAAATGCTCGTGGGGGAAAGCATCACATAGTTCTGTTAAAAAGTGGTGCATTTTCTGTGAGTTTTAAAAAATGCAAGTACACAGAGAGCCCAAAATGAAACATTAGTATTGAAAGGCGAAGCAGCAGTTTTTACCAAGAGAACAGGCTTTTGAATTTAGCCAATCAATTTGAACCAGGCACTTGGATTTCAAGAACCTATTAAATTTAAATCTGATGGTTTTGACAACCTAGGACCAATCCTATTGTGGGAAATATTGATATATCATCTTGGGTATAAAAGAAGGGGGCAGTGGGACAAAAAGAGACAGCAACTGCGACCTGCCAGTGTTGATAACAACTCCCATCTCTCAACTTCCTCGGGAGAGAAGATCATTGGCTCTTATAGTTTCACCTATGTCTTAGAGAAAATACCATCTAGATAGCAAAAAAGAAAGAAGTCCCAGGCAGAAGAACCAACAGAGAAGCCCAGGATATTCCGAAAGATACAAAACCTGGTTGTAATTGAGAGAGGGACTAAATTCTATTTTTGTTAATGAATGGGAATTATATTTATTTTAACAGCATGCCATTAGAATCTTCTGTTACTTGGGAATAGTTGGAAGAGATTCATTTAGATTGTTAATAGTTTAGTTAATTTGTTCACAGTTAATTAGATAAATAAATTGTTAAGTGTTGATTTTAGAGGAAGTCTCAGGGGTTTATTTTGTATTTAATCACTAGAAGTTGCTGAAGAGCAGGTCATACCAATACACACACACTTTTTACAGATTATAAGGTGAGATAGTCCTCACCTGCTGCACCTGCAAGCTGGGTTTTTGCGACTCATGCACAAGGACCCCGAGGTCCCTCTGCACCGTCGCCTGCTGCAGTTTTTCATCCCGTAAGTAATAGTCCTTCCTACCATTCTTCCTACCAAAGTGGACCACCTCACACTTGCCGATTTCGGTGTTAGTCCTCAGAGGGGGGATCAGCCTTTGCTTTAAAACAATACCAATAAAGGTATTTATGTTTAAATGCACAAATTGCAAGATCTCATCAATGATACAACACCACACCAACAAGAAGACACTGAATTGATTCCAAGGTTTAGTTGTATCTAAAAGGTTTGTTGTGAATGGAGAGTATTGAAAAATTATTCTACATTTGATGATGCCCTGCATTGAGATCAGGCTGAGCAAATACCATTTAATACCATTCAATTTCTCTATGATACCATCGATTGCTGGTGTCAGGTGTCCTTCTAATATGGTTTGATTTAGTGACAGTATATCAACGTGGAGTTTAACCTGGTTCTCAGCCTTGGGTTTCTTCTATGGATGCAACGAAGCGGTTGGTAGACTCAGCCCCAACTTTCTCAGTAACATCACTTCTGACAGCGTTGCGTCTTTCTTGAGTGCTTTGCGGTTAGAGAGACAGCATTTTATCATTTGTGTTTTTGTTTCCTGCTTCACACGCTCAATATCACCAAAGCCACATTTGATTGCAAGTTCTCTCAGTCTCGTACAATATTGATCGATAGTCTCATTTGTTTCTTGCCCAGAGCATCAGGAGGCAATTTCTGAATATATTATAGTTTTCTTGGCACAAAACATGTTGTTAGTACATTTGTAACTGAGTTGTAGTCATTTTGCTTGGGTGGAAGTATCTCAAAAGCATTTTCCAATCCTTTACATACAATGGAGAAGTAAAGCTTTACCCTTTTGAAGAAGTCACATGGACTTGAAACATTGGGGTGAATTTTACAGTCCCGCCCGTCTCGGGATTCAGTGTGGGTGAGGGGCAGACCATGGAAAGGCCTGTTGACCTTGGACGGGATTTTTCCGAGCCAAGCATGTTCGGAAAATCTCATCCATTCACCGGAACTCTACCACTTGCCCGCCACAGAATCGGAGTGGGCGAGGGTCCGACAATGGAAATCTCCATTGACCTCGGGCGGGGTTCTCTGGTCTCGCCAGAGCAAGGACATAAAATCCCACCCACTAACTCTATTTTCTCTCTCCACAGATGCTACTAGGCCTGTTGGTTTTTTTTTCCCAGCACTTTTCCATTTTTGTTTTTATTCATTCGTGGATCACTGGCTGGGCCAGAATTTATTGCCCATCCCTAATTGCCCTTAAACTGAGTGGCTTACTGAGCCATTTCAGAGGGCAGTTAAGAGTCTACAACATTGCTGTGGCTCTGGAGTCACGTGTAGGCCAGACCAAGTAAGGACAGCAGATTTCCTTCCCTGAAGGACATTAGTGAACCAAATGGGTTTTTCCAACAATCGGCAATGGTTTCATGGTCATCTGTAGATTCTTAATTCCAGATTTTTCTATTGAATTCAAATTCCACCACCTGCCATAGCAGGATTCGAACCCGGGTCCCCTGGACATTAGCTGAGTTCCTGTATTAATAGCCTAGTGATAATAACACCAGGCCATCACCTCCAGCATCCGCAGTATTTTGCTTTTAATTACCCCTTAGTCATCTCATTGTAAAAGCTGCCAGCGCATCTCTAAAGTATCACAGCCACTTTTGCCAGTGTGGGATTTCAGCTGATGGCTGCATCAAAAGGTGATAGATTAGCAGAAACAATGTCATATTGAGCAGTAGCACAGTTATAATACTTGATCAAGGATCCAGCTGGGCCCAAGCCCAGACCCCCCTTCCTGGGTCAGGTGCCCCACAGTTTGAGTCACCTCACAGAAATACCCTTCATGCTCTTTCCCACTGCACAGAAGGATCTCCAATGGGTTGCTGCTGCACACCTTCCTCTACAGTGCCCTCACCTGTTGCCTGGATACACCTTGGCGGGCCTTCTTGCTGTTCAACGGCAGAGGTCTCCATTGGAGATCCCTCAATGGAGGGATTCTCCCCCACTACTTCAGGGACCTGATGTATGCAGCAGTTCTGTAAAACCATATGTTGCACCGGTTCATGGGCTCCCAAGAAATTTGCCCCTTTTTTGTGATCTTGCGGATTCTGTGGGCCATGTCTATGTTGAATGTTATTGACTGCATTCCCTTTTTAGTTACCTCAGAAACCTCTCGTTGATGTTTTGTTTGCACTACAACCCCACACTTCTGATCCTGGCACCTGGTGCGGTGGGGGAGGGGGGGGAAGGGCAGGGTTGTGGACAGGGAGGACCACCTCATGAACCTGCTCCTAGACCTGGCCAAACTTGCCCTGAACAGGTCCAGGCAGTGGTAGACTGAGAGGGTCATCTGGCCTGACTGTCTGCCTCTCTAACACTGCTACGTTCACAGCAAGTATCTCTGGAGAGGGGGCATGTGGTGTCCGAGGGCACTCTCAAGGCCTTCCATGCTGGCTGGGTACCTCAGGGGCTGGGGTATATTATCAACCCCTTTAATCACATTTGAATTTGATGTTTTAAGTTTCCTTTCTGCTTTGTTCTTTAATTTTGGGTGGTTCCCTTCTTTTTGGGGGGTTGTCCCTTTTAATTTGTCCCTCAGTTTATTTGGTTTAGTTCATTTGTTTGTTCAAAAAGATTGACCAAGGATCCAGGGATGTGTGCCTTCCAAAGAAAAATCTTCACTCTAATGAACTCAAATTGTTTTCTTTCTTTGATTGGATGACTACTCTGTGTGTGTGTTTACGCCGTGCAGACCTTCGTCTTGTTAATCAAAGCTTCAAGCTGTTCCGTCATTTCCTATTTAAAATCTTGTCTTTAGAAAGCAGACAAACACCTTCCAAAGGCTTCATGTCCAAAAACAATAAAACAATTTTTCATTCTGTACATTGCCATTGCAAAACTGTTGGGAGGAAATAGCAAGAAACCGAATTGATACAAGTGTTATTAAATCAGACTCCCTCTGCTGGTACATGAGTGCATGGTGGCCTTAAGTAAACAAAATGCACAATGCAATTTTCAAAATACTACAGAATGTAATTTTAGAAAAATATATATAGGTGGCAAATTGGTTAGCAATGCTGCCTCACAGTACCAGGGATTCGGGTTCAATTACCAGCCTGAGTCATTACCTGTATGGACTCTGCGTGTCCTCCTTGTATTTGCATGGGTTCCCTCTGGGTAACCAGGTTTCCTACCACAATCTGAAAGACATGCTTGTTAGGTGTATTGGCCATGTTAAATTCTCCCTCAATGTATCCTATTGATTTGATTTGATTTATTATCGTCGCATATATTAGCATACAGTGAAAAGTATTGTTTCTTGTGCGCTATGCAGATAGACAGGGTAGAGGTAGAGGGATTCTTCCCACTTAGAAAGGATAGCAGAACTAGAGAGCACAGCCTCAAAATAAGGGGGGGGGTGCAGTTTAGATCGGAGTTGAGGAGCAACTTCTTCACTCAAAGGGTGGTGAATCTCTGGAATTCTCTGCGCATTGAAGTGGTGGAGGCTACCTCGCTGAATATATTTAAGTCACAGGTAGATAGGTTTCTGATAGACAAGGGAATTAAGGGTTATGGGGAGAAAGCAGGAAAGTGGAACTGATCCACTTCAGATCAGCCATGATCTTATTGAATGGTGGGGCAGGCTCGAAGGGCTGGATAGCCTACTCCTGCTCCTATTTCTTATGTTCTTATGTGTCAGTTGTTACATGGCCCCAGACTTTTGCATCTTTTTCCCAACGGAAGAAGGAGAAAGAAAGAATGCGTGGGGTCTGTGGGGTCCTTAATTATGCTGTCAATGGATGGGAGACTGGTTTCATGATGGATTGGGTTACATTCATGACCTTTTGTAGTTTCTTATGGTCTTGGGCAGAGCAGGATACATTGATACATCCGGAAAGGATGCTTTCTATGGTGCATCTGTAAAACAGGTGCCGGAGTGTGGCAACTAAATGATTTTCACAGTAACTTAATTGCAGTGTTGATATAAACCTACTTGTGACGTTAATAAGTAAATTAAACTAAACCATATTGGTTAATCTAATTAAAAGCAGACCCTAAATAGTTGTTTTGAAGCCTGGGCATATATCCTTTAAAATGGCATCATTAAAGTGGCCAATCTGATTCGGAGAATGGATTTCAAAGCCTAGGACAAGGAACTGGCACACCAGAGCAAGTCCAAACTTCTGGTCATTCTTCCCTGATTGAGAGGATGTCCTTTCCCACTTGGGGCAGGCATATGGTGGTGTCAGCAGGATACATGGTGTTAGGAAGTAAAGTAGTAAATATATCATTGAATTATAGAATCCCTATAGTGCAGAAAGAGGCTATTTGGCCCATCGAGCCTGCACTGACAACAATCCCACCCAGGTCCCTATGCCACTAACCTCATGTATTTCACCTGCCAGTCCCCTTTACACTAATGGGCAATTTACCATGGCCAATCAACCTAATCCGCACGTCTTTGGAGTGTGGGAGGAAACTGGAACATCTGCCAGAAACCCACACAGACATGGGGAGAATGTGCGAACTTCACGCGGTTACCCAAGGCTGGGATTGAATCCAAGTCCCTGGCACTGTGAGGCAGCAGTGCTAACATCTGTGCCATTGTGCCGCTCTGTGGGTTTGCTGTAAACTTATTATATTCCTTTTGTGCTGCTTATTTGCAATTGGCCATTGCTGCTGCCTGTAACTAACCAGTAGCATGGAAACCTGTTGCCATGGTGACATTGACTACTCTGGCAGCACCTCAAGAGAGTTGTTCCTCCTTGAAATCGTGGACTAAACATTGCCTAAATACCTGGTTGGTCAAATCGCGTAGAGAAAATTATAAAAGAGAAAGATAAACCTGAGTACACAAAGAATCAACAGTCTTTATATATTTATTAGTGTAACAAGTAGGCATACATTAATACTGCAGTGAAGTTACTGCTAAAATCCCCTAGTCACCACATTCCGGTGCCTGTTCGGGTACACTGAGGGAGAATTTAGCCTGGTCATTGCACCTAATCAGCACGTCTTTCAGACTGCGGGAGGAAACCGGAGCATCCGGAGGAAACCAATGCAGACATGGAGAGAATGTACAAACTCTGTAAAATCGTCCAAGGCTAGAATTGAACTTGGGCCCCTGGCACTGTGAGGCAGAAGCACTAACCACTGTGCCACCAAGCCACCCTATAGTATAAAATGGCAAAATCTTCTTGACCTTTAACTCCACTTTGACCTGAACGATGCTATTTTGACACCCTGAATATCTCTTTCCAATGGTGTTTATCTCAAGGGGTCTAACACAACTGTGAGGGAAGAGAATGTAGAACCCCCATCCTATTGTGGGCTTTTGACCTTCAGCAAGATTTCTCCCTGCACACAAGAGGCTGAGACATGATTTATCGAGTGAGTAGGGGACACTTGCAAACATGAGATTATCATATATAAGCACAAAAGAACTAAGGTTCTAACAATGAAATATAACAATGTGCTGAAGGCATTTGCACTGTGCTGCATTGCATTATAGAGAATACACTGACCTGACCTCAGAACACTTCCTCCTTGGCTTAACACACACCAAACCAGTGGAAGGCACTTTTATGAAGTGGGTCACAAATGTAACACGGTAAAGCCAGTTAAGACAAATTTTAAAGATGGTCAATGGCAGAGAACAGAAAGGACTTGTTTTCATTGTGTTTATTTCAGGTCCCACTCCTCTGTTGTGCTGGATGACGGCTGATTATATACAATTCCACTGGCACCGTGGGTGGAAATGATGGCACAGTGGTTAGCATGTTCTCCCCGTGTCTGTGTGGGTTTCCTCTGAGTGCTCCAGTTTCCTCCCACAGTCCGAAACATGTGCTGGTTAGGTGTATTGGCCATACTAAATTCTCCCTCAGTGTACCAAACAGGCGCCGGAGTGTGGCACCTAGGTGATTTTCACAGTAACTTCATTGCAGTGTTAATGTAAGCCTACTTGCGATGAATAAATAAAGTCTACTTTAACTTTAATAGGCTTGTCCAAGATTAGTTTTATGCCGAGGGGCAAGTAATCGGATAGGAAGGTGGTGAGGGGGCAGCCTGCCACCTTCTCACCCGCTACCAATTGAAGACCTTAAGTGGACAATTGGTTCCTAGGTAAGGGATTCATCCTGCCATCGCTGGGGTTCACCCAGGTGTGGGTGGGGGAACTCACAAAGCGGGTAGCTTGAAAGCAAGACAGGCTCATTTGCTTATGGCTTCCAGATGAGGGATAAGTTGAGAGTTTCCTTATGGTCAGGGAGTGGGGGTGGAGGGTCTGACACACCACATCAAGCACAGACACACACACACACACACACACACACACACACACGTGTGTACACATGCACCCATTCACACACACTAAGGGGCAATTTAGCATGGCCAACCCAATCCATACCTAACCCGCACATCTTTGGACTGTGGGAGGAAACCAGAGCAGCACAGACATGGGGAGAATGTGCACACTCCACATAGAGACCCAAGCCAGGAATTGAACCTGAGTCCCTGGCACTGTGAGGTAGCAGTGCTAACCACTGTGCTGCCCATTTTTAACTCACAGTAATCAAATAATTGTATCAGAATCCGTTACTGTTATTGCAGTTTAAGATGCACTGATTACAAGTTCTTTCATTGTGACAGGTTTGGTTGCAATTTTGTCCTGGTTCAGTCGTAGTATTCTTGCCTCTGCGGTAGTGGTATTGTCCCTGGACTGGTAATCCCGAGGCAATTCTCTGGGAACCTGAGTTCGAACCCCATCATGGCAGAAGATGAAATTTGAATTCAATAAAAAATCTGGAATTAATGAAGCATGATGACCAAATCATTGTCGTTTGTCGTAAAAAACCATCTGGTTCCTTGAGGGAAGGAAATCTGCTGTTCCTTACCGGGTCTGGCCTAATGTGACTCCAGAGGCAATGTGGTTGGCTCTCAACTGCCCTCTGAAATGGAGGGCAGTTAGGGATAGGCAATAAATGCTAGGCCAGTCAATGATACCCACATCCTGTGTAATGAATGAAAAAAAATCCACAAAAGATCCTATGGCAATGTATATTGAAAAAGAGTACGGGAGATTTCCCCAGTGTCCTAGTCTATACTTATACCACTAACCAATACTAATGAGGTAGATTATCTTCCATTGTCTTCATGAAGTGACATTTCTTTATTTTTTGAGAAACAATTTTTAAAAACCTTTAACTGAAATTCAGGAATTTGAAATAAGAGAACAAACAACTTTAAAATGGTCACCTTCCAAGGTTAAAGTGAAGAAAACCATGTAAGAACTATACAACGTAATCATATACTCTTTTACCTTTTATTGCCTTCCAATGTTTCTTACTTCTGTCATCTTTGTGTGTTTCTGATTTGATTTAATTTATTATTGTCACAGGCACTGAGATGCAATGAAAAATATTGTTCCTTGGCTGCTATATAGGCAACATATAGCATTCATAGACAACATAGGGAGAAGGAAAGGATAGGATCGAGAATATAGTGTTGCAGTTGCAGGTATGATGAAGAGAAAGATCAACTTAATATATGATATGACTATTCAAAAGTCTGATGGCAGCAGGGAAGAAGCTGTTTTGAGTTAGTCAGTACATGGTTTCAGAAGTTTCTATCTTTTTCTCGATGGAAGAGAGTATGGCTGGAATTTTACTGCCACTCGGGAATCAGGGTGGGTGAGGCTTGTAGAACGTCATTCTCCATTGGCCTAAGGCAGGATCTTACGAGCCTCGGGTGGGCAAGGTGGTAAAATTCTGCCATTTGTGGGGGCCTTTGATTATGCTGGTTTCTCTCCCAAGTCAGCGGGAAATGTAGACAGAGTCAATGGATGGGAGGCTGGTTTGCCTGATGGATGGGCTACATTCATGACTTTTTGTAGTTCCTTGTGGTCTTGGGCAGAGCAGGAGCTATACCAATCTCGACACTGTAACAGTGCATCTTTTATTACTTTTTCCCTTCGGTAAGTAGTGAATAAATTTCCTCTTTCTTTTGACTAAGAAAATCTCATTTGAATGTCCTCTTATAATGTTCATTGTATAAATAGTAAAAAAATCAGAAAAGTCATCCACACGGGAAATCAATTTAAAACATATTAATTTGTTGCGACCAACACTCAGGAGATTGAGTAGAGGACAGTCAGTTCCCTCCTCCTCAACTGGTTGTAACATTGTAGAACAAAGAGTTAATTCTGATAGCCAGTGAATATGTACATGTGGAGCTATGCCATAGTGAAGTCACTCAGTGAGAGGAGATGAGCGTGAAGCATATCAAGAGAGTAGCTCCAGCGATATCTTGGCCTTCGTCAAATTTTGTAACTAGTTAGCATGTAATTTAATAGCTTTGAAGAAAAGACCATTACCTCCAGCAAGTTCTCTTCTGGTGTAAAGGTAAAGTCCTCCACGCTGATACTATAGTTAAGAAAGCTCACCAATGCCCTACTATTTCAGGAGACTAAGAAAATTTGGCATGTCCGCTATGACTCTCACCAACTTTTACAGGTGCAGCATAGAAAGCATTCTTTCCAGCTGTATCACAGCTTGGTATGGCTCCTGCTTTGCCCAAGGCTGCAAGGAACTACAAAGGGTTATGAACGAAGCCCTGTCCATCACGCAAACAAGCCTCCCATCCATTGACATGGTCTACACTTCCCACTGCCTCGGAAAAGCAGCCAGTACAATTTATGACCCCATGCACCCTGGACATTCTCTCTTCCACCTTCTTCCATTGGGAAAAAGATATAAAAATCTGACGACACGTACCAACCGACTCAAGAACAGCTTCTTCCCTGCTGCCATCAGAGTTCTGAATGGACTTACCTCGCATTAAGTTGATCTTTCTCTACGTCCTAGCTATAACTGTAACACCACATTCTGCACTCTCTCCTCTCCTTGCCTATGAACAGTGTGCTTTGTTTGTATAGCGCTCAAGAAACAATACTTTTCACTGTACAGTGAATTCCAGCTACTTCTTAATTGAATTCAAATTCCACTAGCTGCCGTGATGGGATTCGAACCCGGGTCTCCAGAACATTAGCTGAGTTTCTGAATTAGCAGTGTAGTGATAATACCACTAGGCCATTGCCTTCCTTTTTGTAGGCTTACTGAATGCAGGTACAGAAACAATTTGACAGATTTAGTTTTTCTGACGATGCTTTGAAAAAAGTGGCATGATAGGTTTTTAAAGCAATTTGCTTTGCAATATTCCATATCTAAATAATATTTCAGAGAATGATAGAATACATAAAACTGAATCTAAAGCGCAGAGAGAGGCCATTCAGCCAATTGAAACAGTGTCAATTATTTGAAAAAGCTTTCAATTTGCAGCACTCTGTTGCTTTCTCCCCATAACTCTTCAATTGTAGCTTACTTTTCAATTATTTATTTAATTGCCTTTTGGAAGTTACTTGCCATCATCCTTACATGATATGCATCCCACATTGCAACAACTCTCATCTTCCCTTTGCTTTACTTTCATGTTCTCTTAACGGGATGTGGATGTTGCTGGCTAGCCCTGCATTTTTATTGTCCATCCCTGAAAGGGAACTTAGCTAGGATAAATATATGGTATTAAAGGGAAGGTGTCCGGATGTGATTGTGGTTGGTGCAGACTTAATGGGCCGAATGGCCTCCTTCTGCACTGTAGGATTCTATGATTCTGATTACCCTTAACAGTGAGCTGCCTTCTCGAATCGCTGCAGTCCATGTGTTGTAGGTATGCCCACAGTACTGTTATGGAGGGAGGTACAGGGCTTTGACCCAGTGAAGGAACTTGTATTTTTTCTTGTCAGGATGTTGTGTGGCTTGGAGGGGAACTTGCTGGTGGTCCCATATGTCTGCTGCCATAGGATCATAGAATGCCTCACAGTGCAGAGGAGGCCATTCGGCCCATTGACTCTGCACTGACTCTCTCTGTCAGAGTACCTTACCAAGGCCCTTTCACCCAACCTATGCCCCATAACCCACACATTTACATGGCCAATCCACCTAACCTGCCCACCTCTGGACTGTGGGAGGAAACTGGAGGATCCGGAGGAAACCCATGCAGACATGGGGAGAATGTGCAAACTCCACACTAATGGTCACCCAAGGCCAGAATTGAACCCGGGCCCCTGGCGCTGTGAGGTAGCAGTGCTAGCAACTGTCATTCTAAGTGATCGAGGTAATGGGCTTGGAAGGTGGTGTCTAAGGAACCTTGTTGAGTTGCTGCAGTGAATCTTGTAGATGGTACACACTGCTGCCACTATTCATCAGGGAGCTGGTGGATGTGGGGTCAATCATGTGGACTGCTTTCCTGAATGGTGTTGATCTTCTTGAGTGTTTTTGGAGCCGCACTGATCCACATAAGGGGAAAGCATTTAATTGCCAATTATCACCATAGTCTTTTTATGAAGGTGATTTTTCCTCGGAGTTAATTTTACCACCCTGCCTACTAAGGCAGCGGGCGGGACATGGACTATGCAAAGATCCGTTGACCTGGAATGGGATTTTCCAGCCTGTGCACTGTGCAGAGATTGCGTTGGGTGTGCAAATCAATTCTTCAGTTTTATCATTGCCATTCTATAGGGATCTTTAAAAGCAATTTTTATTGCCATCTTATAGACCCAATTATTTTCAGGTTTTATTGCCGGTGAGAAAAATTTAGACCACAAAACCCTGGGGTATAAATGCAGAAAACCAATTAGTGGAAGAATTATTATTTTGAACATCATCAATGTGCAAGACAAGACAGAGAGTGAAAAGCTGAATGTAGGTTCCCTATCCCATGACTATTCCATCCAACCTGGGAGTGTACGGGGCAATTTAGTAATCAACCGAACCCGCACATCTTCAAACTATGGGAGGAAACTGGAGCACCCAGAGGAAATGCATATGCAGACACAGGTAGAACCTGCAAACTCCACACAGACAGTGAGCCAAGCCAGGAATTGAACCTGGGTCCCTGGAGCTGTGAGGCAGCAGTGCTAACTACTGTGCCACTGTGCCACCCTTGATACTTAATGGAGGGGGCTCACCATCACAGTCTCAACCAACCCTGAAATCATCCCCTCTCATAGAATCCTATAGTGCAAAAGGGGACCAGAAGGAATCTCCACCATCCATAATCCAGGCCCCATCCCCACAACCCCATGCATTTACCCTGCTGGTCGCCCTGACACTAAGGGGCAATTTTAGCATGACCAATCCACCTAACCCGCACATCTTTTGACTGCGGGAGGAAACCAGAACACCCAGTGGAAACCCACACAGGTTTGGGGAGAATGTGCAAATTCCACACTGACAGTGACCCAAGCCAGAAATCAAACCCGGGTCCCTGGCACTGTGAGGCAGCAGTGCTAACCACTGTGCCACCGTGCTGCATTTAATTTAAATTAACACTACAGGACATGGCTGGAATTTTACCGGCCAGCCCAGGAATCGGAGCGGGCGAGGGGTGGAGCATGGAAAGGTCTGTTGATGTTGGGCGGGGTTTTCCGGTTGCCGGGCAAGGCTGCAAAATCCCACCGCGTACGCCACAGACCTGATACCGCCGTGATGGTAACTCAATAAAAACTGCTGTGTAGTTTATAATCCAGGAAGATGGTTGTGAGTTTTCTCTCCTGAAGACTTAGAAGGACAAGCACAGTGGTTAGCACTGCTGCCTCACAGCACCAGGGACCGGGTTCAATTCCAGCCTTCAGTCACTGTCTGTGTGGGGTTTGCACATTTTCCCCATGTCTGTATGGGTTTTCTCCGGGTGCTCCGGTTTCCTCCCATAGTCCAAAGATGTGCAGGATAAGTAGATCGTCCCTGCTAAGTTGCCCATTGGTATCCAAAGATGTGCAGGTTAGGTGAATTGGCCATGCTAAATTGCCCCTGGGTGTCCAAAAATGTGCAGATTAGGTGGAACCAAAAGACAAAATGCTGAAAAATTTCAGCAGATCTGGCCACATCTGTAAGGAGAGAAAAGAACTGACGCTTTGTGTCCAGACAACCCTTTGGCAAAGCTGTGAGCTTTGAGCTTTTCCCTCCTTACAGATGTTGCCAGACCTGCTGAGATTTTCCAGCATTTTCTCTTTTGGTTTCAGACTCCAGCATCCGCAGTAATTTGCTTTTATGTGGGTTCGGTGGATTGGCCATGCTAAATTGCCCCTTAGTGTTGCAAGTTGTGTATGTTAGATGGACAACCATAGTGAATGTGCAGAGTTATGGGGATAGGGGAGGACCTGGGCGGGGTGCTCTTTTGAGATAGTTGGTGCAGACCCAATGGGCTGAATGGTCTCTTTCTGAATTGTAGGCATTCTATGGTTATGCAGAAAATCTGCAGGATGATAATGTCCTCTGGATGCACCGACACTTTAAGAACACCCTGCTTACTGTGTGGTATTGACACCTCTCCCTATGCTGGCACCTTGACAATGTTAGAAAGTTAACCGACAAGTGATTGTTTCTCGTACTTGCCGCGAAGCCAATGAATAGTTATTATCTTGGGCAGCATTCAATCCATAACACGCAATAGATTGCTAGAGAGACATGTTTAAAGACACTTAGAGTCATAGAGGTTTACTGTCCATGCTGCCTCTTTTTTAAAACCCGAAGCTAGTCCCAATTGCCCACATTTGGCCCTTATCCCTCTATACCCATCTTCCCCATGTAACTGTCTAAATGTTTTTTAAAAGACAAAATTGTACCCACCTCTACTACTACCTCTGGCAGCTTGTTCCAGACACTCACCACCCTCTGTATGAAAAAACTGCCCCTCTGGATACTTCTGTATCTCTACCTTCTCACCTTAAACCTATGACCTCTAGTTTTAGACTCCCCTACCTTTGGGAAAAGATGTTGACTATCTAGCTGATCTGTGCCCCTTTATAAGATCACCCCTCAGCCTCCTACGCTCCAGAGAAAAAAGTCCCCAGTCTATCCAGCCTCTCCTTATAACTCAAACAATCAAGTCCCGGTAGCACCTTAGTAAATCTTTCCTGCACTCTTTCTAGTTTAATAATATCCTTTCTATAATAGGGTGACCAGACATGTTGCTGAAGTTTTACACCTTGCACTCAGCAGGACAAACACAAGAATGCCAAGTTTCAAACAATCGCAACAATTTACACTACTGGAGAAAAGGGTGCTGAATGGACAGTGTGTTGCCATGGAAAAAACATGGAGGAAGTAAGCACTCGTGAGTTTGTAGAGTGTCAAGGTTCATTGTGCCAAGCACTGGAATAATGTGGAATAAATAAATTGGGAGATCATCATAAACACCAGTCGTATTGACGATGGCACTTGTTAGTCTTCATCAGATCTGCGGCTTTTTATTCAACACATTTTGTTCTAAATTGTAAAACAAAGTAAGTAACATTTCAACACAGCAAACCCTATTTTCTGTATGCCAGTACTGTACGCCCTGCTGCCTGTACCTCAGCAGAATGCCCGCGACGGCCAGTACCTTGGGTGAGTGCCTCCGTCTGTCTGTGCGCTAGCACAGTGCCTCCTATCACAGTACCTTAACTGTTTGTGTGCCAGCACCGTACCCCTGTCTCTATCAGTACAGCATCTCCAATTCTCTGTGTTAGTATAACGCTCCCGAGTGTCAGTACAGTATTCCTGTCTATGTGTGACTGTGGAATCTGTGTGACAGCACAGTATTCTGACGGTGTCAGGACAGTATCCCTTTCTATGTTATACAGTGTCCTTTGGTGTGTAACAACAGTATCGCTGTGTGTCGTGACAGCATTTCTCTCTGTCAGTACAGTATTCCTGTCTGTGTGTCAGGACAGTATCCTTGTGTCACCATACAGTATCCGTGCCTGTGTCAGTACAGTATCCCAGTCCTTGTCAGCAGAATATCCCTGTCTGTATCAGTGCAGTATCCCTGTGTCAAAGTACAGTGTCTGTGTCAGTGTCCGTTCAGTCTCCCAGCCTGTGTCAGTACAATGTTCCTGTCTGTGTCAGTACAGTATCCCTGTCTGTGGCAGTACAGTGTTCCTGTCTGTGGCAGTACAGCGTTCCTGTCTGTGTCAGTACAGTATCCCTGTCTGTGTCAGTACAGTATCCCTGTTTGTGTCAGTACAGTCTCTGTGTCTGTGTCAGTGCAGTATCCCCGTCTGTGTCAGTACAGTGTCCGTGTCTGTGTCAGTGTACTTTTCCCTGTCTGTTTCAGTTCAATATCCCTATCTGTGTCAGAACAGTATCCTTGTCTGTGCCAGTACAGTATTCCTGTCTGTGTCAATACAGTATCCCTGTCTGTGTTGGTACAGTATCCCTGTCTGTGTCAGTACAGTCTCTGTGTCTGTGTCAGTGCAGTATCCCTGTCTGTGTCAGTACAGTACCCCTGCCTGTGAATTTACAGTATCCATGTTTGTTTCTGTACAGTAAGCCTGTCTATGTCAGTGTAATATCCTTGTCTACATCAGTACAGTATTCCTGTCTGTATCAGTACAGTCTCACTGCCTGTGTCAGCACAGTGTCTCTGTCTGTGTTCATACAGTCTCCCTGTCTATCTCAGTACAGCATCACAGTTTTTTACACAATATCCATGTTTACCAGCATAGTACCCCTACTTGACGTACTGTACCACTTTCTCTCAGTACAGTATCACTGTCTGTGTCAGTGTAGAATCAATGCCTGTTTCAGAAAATTATCCCTATCTGCGTCAGTACATATTCCAGTCTGTATCAGTACAGTGTCTAGGTCTTGGTCTGTTCAACATCCCGGTCTGTGTCAGTACAATATTGCTGCCTGTGTCAGTACAGTATCCCTGTCTGTGTCTGTATAGCATCCCTGCCTGTGTCAGTACAGTATCCGTGTCTGTGTCAGTACAGTATCCCTGCCTGTACTAGTACAGTATTTCTGCTTGTGTCAGTGTGGTGCTCCTGTCTGTGTCAGTACAGCGTCTCTTCCTGTGTCAGTACAGTAACCCTGCCTGTATTAGTACAGTATTTCTGCCTGTGTCAGTACCGTGCTCCTGTCTGTGTCAGTATAGTGTCTCTTCCTGTGTCAGTACAGTAAACCTGCCTGTATTTGTACAGTATTTCTGCCTGTGCCAGTACAGTGCTCCTGTCTGTGTCAGTACAACATCCCTGCCTGTGTCAGTACAGTGCTCCCGTCTGTGTCAGTACAGTGACCCTGCCTGTGTCATGCAGTATTCCTGTCTGTGTCAGTACAGTTTCCCACTTATATTAGCACAGTATTGCTGTGTTAGTACAGTATTCCTGCCTGTGTCAGTACAGTATCCTTGTCTGTGTCAGTACAGTATTCCTGTCTGTGTCAGTGCAGCATCCCTGTCTGTGTCAGTACAATATTCCTGTTTATGTCAGTGCAATATCCCTATCTATCAGTACAGTGTCTCTGCCTGTTTTAGCACAATATCCCTGTACTGTCTGTGTCAGTACAATATTCCTGTTTATGTCAGTGCAATATCCCTATCTATCAGTACAGTATCTCTGCCTGTTTTAGCACAATATCCCTGTACTGTCTGTGTCAGTACAATATTCCTGTTTATGTCAGTGCAATATCCCTATCTAACAGTACAGTATCTCTGCCTGTTTTAGCACAATATCCCTGTCTGTGTCAGTACAGTATTCCTGTTTGTGTCAGTATGGTATCCCTATCTATGTCAGTACAGTATCCCTGACCGTGTCAATAGAGTCTCCCTTCTTGTGTCAGCATAGTATACCTGCCTGTGTCAGAACAGTATTTCAGTTTGTATCAGTACAGTATCCTGTCTGTATCAGTACAGTCTCCTGTCTATGTCAGTAAAGTATCCCTGTCTATATCAGTACAGTCTCCCTATCTCTATCAGTACCATATTGCTGTCTGCATCACTACAGTATTCCTGCCTGTGTCAGTACAGTGTCCCTGTCTCTGTTATTACAGTATCCGTGTGTTATTACAGTATCCGTGTCTGTGTTAGTAGAATATCTCTGTCCCTATCAGTACAGCATCCCTGTTTGTATCAGTACAGTCTCCCTGTCTACATCAGTACAGTTTGCCTTTCTGTGTCAGTACAGTATCCCTGTATGTGTCAGTACAGTATCTCTGCCCATATTAGCACAGTATCCCTATCTGTGTCAGCAGCATATCTCTGTCTGTGTCAGTACAGTATTCCTGTCTGTGTCTGTACAGTATCCCTATCTGTGTCAGTACAGTCTCTCTGTCTGTGTCAGTACAGTATTGCAGTCTGTATCAGCATAGTATCCTGTCTGTATCAGTACAGTCTTCCAATCTGTGCCAATACAATCTCCCAATCTGTGTCAGTACAGTCTCCCTATCTGTGTCAATACCATATCACTGTCTGTGTCACTACAGTATTCCTGCCTATGTCTGTACAGTAAACCTGTCTGTGTCAGTACTCTCTTCCTATCTGTGTCAGTACAGTCTCCCTATCTATATCAGTACCATATCACTGTCTCACTACAGTACTCCTGCCTATGTCTGTACAGTAAACCTGTCTGTGTCAGTACTGTCTTTCTATCTGTGTCAGTACAGTCTCCCTGTCTGTGTCAGTACAGCCTCCCTATCTGTGTCAGTATTGTCTTCCTAACTGTGTCAGTATTGTCTTCCTATCTGTGTCAGTACAGGCTTCCTGTCTGTATCAGTACAGTCTCCCTGTCTGTGTCAGTACAGTCTCCCTGTTGTTAGTGTCAGTACAGTCTCCCTATCTGTGTCAGTATAGTCTCTCTGTCTGTGTCAGTACAGTCTCCCTATCTGTGTCAGTACAGTCTCCCTATCTGTGTCAGTAGTCTCCCTGTCTGTGTCAGTACAGTCTCCCTATCTGTGTCAGTACAGTCTCCCTGTTGTTAGTGTCAGTGTAGTAACCTTATCCATGTGCCTGTGCTCTTCCTATTGCCTCTGTTCCTGTGCAGCTCATCTACTATTCATTGGACTGGGATCCTCCAAAGTGATTAAAATAAGACTGCATCACATTTAAACAGAAATCGGCAAAAAAAAATCTGTATGTGATGAATCCTCAGCTCAGGGGAGTAATGATTGATTTCCAATTGGATTAACTTTTACAAATATATTTCCGTCTGTTATCATTACTGACACTCATTGTTCATTGAGCAGAGATTGCAACGGTTTTGGTTCATGGGGGTCTGAACAAGAGCAAGTTTGGTTTTTAAGGTGAAACGTGCACAATTAATGTTGTAAAAAAGGTCTGGACGAGCATCTGAGCGGAGTGTTCCAACGTCATCTTCTTGGTTACCTGGGTACCCCGTTGCTAAGCTCTTGGCGGTAACTCGGTTGTCACCGCTGACCTCTACATTGTCCCTCTCTGTTGAGACAGAAGTGCCACAGCCGTTTCCACTCAATTCTAGGCCTCTGCTCTAAGGGCTGTCACAAAAAGTCTACAAAAAGAACAGCTATGAAAAGCTGGAATAAACGGTCAGAGCAGTTACAATTCAGAGACACAAGTTAGACTCTGGTGTGTCTGCAGGTCCTGCTGGTTCCTGAGGCGGTCGCAGAGGTGGAAGGTGACTCATCGTCCCCTGTGTCGCTCTGATCGTCCTTATTTAGACCCTGGCTGCTGATGTGACTCTGGAGGGCCGCAGGCGTGAGCCATTCCTTTGGAAGACAACTCTGGAGGAACGGGATGCAGGAACTGAAGTACGCTAACCGGTTCACCCAGCGAGGGATCTCCTTCCCGCAGAGAATCTGGAAGATACCAAGCACAGCTTCAGACAACGGCAAACCAACTTACGGGTTACTGAATGGAATTTAAAAATGTATATATTTATTTATCAGTCTCACCAGGAGGGCTAGGTTAACAGGACAATAAAGTTACTGTGAGAATCCTCTCGTCGCCACACTCTGGTGCCTGTTTTTTTTTAAAGTTTATTTATTAGTGTCACAAGTAGGTTTACATTAACACTGCAATGAAGTTACTGTGAAAATCCCCTAGTCGCCACATTCCTGTTCGGATACACTGAGGGAGAATTTCGCATGGCCAATGCACCAATCAGCCTATCTTTCGGAGGAAACCAGAGCACCCGGAGGAAACCCATGCAGACACAGGGAGAACATGCTGACTCAGCACAGACAGTGACCCAAGCCGGGAATCGAACGCAGGCCCCTGGAGCTGAGAGGCAGCAATGCTAACCACTGTGTCACCATGCCACCGTCACAGCTATGACTCAATCACATTGCAGTGGGTCTGAAATCACATATAGGATAAGGATGGCAAATTTCCTTCCATAAAGAGTTTTTAACGGCAATCTATGATAGTTGTCATGGTCATCATTACTGAGACTAGGTTTATGATTCCAGATTTATTGATTGAATTCAAATTCCAGCGGCGACCATGCTGGGATTTGAACCCGTGTTCCCCAAAATATTAGCCTGAGGCCTCTGGATTATTAGTCCAGGGACATTATTACTATGCTCCCTTTGCAGGCTGACCAACTATGTACTGCATCATCAACAAAGTGGGATGCAAACCCTAGTCCTTAGTTCAGAGGCAGGAGTGCCACAAGACCCACACAGCACTGAAGATTCTAAAATGTACAACATAATCTGTGGAATTTGTAAAATTTGCAATATAAATCTCAGTATCCTTCCAAGCTGCAACATGAGCTTGGAAGGATACTGCCAAGCTCATGTTGATAGATGTATGTCCTCTTACTTCAGAAAGTGTAATTGGTTCATATCCATTCTGAGTTGACAGTTATATAGACAGTTCCTCAACAATCTGGCAATGTAACAGTTAGACACGAGTATAGATATTCGTCACTCTGCAAGGACTAGGGAGTGCAACATGTGTTGCCTAATGCAAACCAATCCTATTGAAGCTTTTGACAGCAGTTCTATATATAAATGAATGACAATTGTTAAATCTGAATTAACCAGTCAATCTTGCATGGTTACAGAAATGGAGCTATGCGTGAATCTATCTTGGAACTGAATAAAAGCGTTCCATTTACATTCTATCATGACACCCCCATCCACTACCTCAAACATTCAGTCCCACCATCACCCATGCAGAATAGCAGCAGTGTGTACCATCCATTGAGTATAAGAACAAGGACGTAATGTTGGAGTTGTACAAAGTTAGACCGCAGCTGAAGTATTGTGTGCCATTCTGGTCGCCTCACTATTAGAAGGATGTGATAGCACTAGAAGGGATACAGATTTGGAGTATTGTGAGCAGTTTTGGGCCCCGTATCTAAGGAAGGATGTGCTGGCCTTGGAAAGGATCCAGAGGAGGTTCACAAGAATGATCCCTGGAATGAAGAGCTTGTCGTATGAGGAACGGTTGAGGACGCTGGGTCTGTATTCTCTGGAGTTTAGAAGGATGAGGGCGAATCTTATTGAAATTTACAGGATACTGTGAGGCCTGGATAGAGTAGATGTGGAGAGGATGTTTTCAGTTGTAGGGAAAACTGGAACCAGAGGGCACAACCTTAGGCTAAAGGGACGATCCTTTAAAACAGAGATGAGGAGGAATTTCTTCAGCCAGAGAGTGTGAATCAGTGGAACTCTTTGCCACAGAAGGCTGTGGGGGCCAGGTCACTGAGTGTCTTTAAGACAGAGATAGATAGGTTCTTGATTGATAAGGGGATCAGGGGTTATGGGGAAAAGGCAGGAGACTGGGGATGAGAAAAGCATCAGCCATGATTGAATGGCAGGGCAGACTCGATGGGCTGAGTGGCCTAATTCTGCTCCTGTATTTACGGTCTTATGATGGGGTTGACCAGAATGTTGCCTGGGATGGAGCATTTGAGCTGTAAGGAGAGGCTGGATAGGTTTGGATTGTTTTCTTTAGACCAGAGAAGGCTAAGGTGTGACATGATTGAAGTGTATCAGATTATGAGGGGTATTGAGAGGGCGAGCAGGGGGCAGCTGTTCCCCCTGATTGCGGGGGGAGGGAGGGGTCAATCACGAGGGGGCATAGTTTTAAGATGAGGGGTGGGAGATTCAGAGGGGATTTGACCAAAAATCTTTTCACTCAGAGGGTGTTGGGAATCTGGAATCACTGCCTGTGAAGGTAGGAAAGGCCAGAAACCTTAGAAACTTAAGTATTTGGGTAAGCACTTGAAATATCTACAAGATACACTGCAAGAATTCACCAAGGCTCATGGTCATCCTGAGATTTTTAAAAATCAGGTTCAAGTTTCACCTTGTGCGGCCATGGTGGCATCGGGTCCCCAAAGTGTTACCCCTGGGTCTCTGGATTTCTAGTCTAGTGACAATAGCATGACCACATCGCCTCCCCTTGGATAAAGATCACTCAAGATGGGAGTGGACTGAGAATGGATTACAATTCGTAAGAATGGGAGTGATTGAATTGTGATTGGTCAAGATAGGCGTGAGTTGTGATTGGTCAAGATGGATGTGAGTTGTGATTGGTCAAGATGGGCATGAGTTGTGGTTGGACAGGATGGACATGAGTTATGATTGGTCAAGATGGGCATGAGTCGTGATTGGTCTAGACAAGTGTGAATTGTGATTGGTCAATATAGGTGGCTGCAAGTGTGATTGGTCAAATAGGTGTGAGTTGTGATTGGTCAAAGCAGGTGTGAGTTGTGATTGGTCAAGATGAGTGTGAGTTGCGATCGGTCAAGACAGTTGCGAGTTGTGATTGGTCAAGATTTGTGTGTGAGTTGTAATTGGCCAAGAGAGGTGAGTTGTTAATATTCAATACAGATGTGTGTTCCTATTGGTCAAGATAAATGTGAGTTTAGAATGAATGCTGAACACAAGTAGTCATGGGTTAACCAATAAAGGATGGAAGCCAAGCCTGAAGTGTAGGTTTGTGTGAAAGATATTTGCTGAGTTTATATTATTGGATTATTTGTATTGTCTCCTTGGGTTAGCTGTGAACTGCCACTCACATTTCCCTCTGGATCTGTAAAATCCCACAGCATTTTCACATATTAAAGAAAGGAAGAGAAAACCCTATCTTCCTGTGAGATTTACTAGCATGGTATGACAGCAAATGGCAAGAGATATTAAGGAATGAAAGGCAGTTCCTCCAGCACTGCACGCTGTCTAACCCAATCACTTGGTAAGATGACAACTCTCGTTTGACACTCAATTTGTTTCATTGCTTTATTTCATTTTTTCCATTTTCTTGCACATCTATCAGTTTTCACATATCCTTTTTCAAGAGCAACCTCTCACCTTTTTAGACCTTTTTTCACGGGGCTCTGTTAGTAATTGTGTTGGTTCAGGAGTGAGCAGGAATCTTTATTTCATTTATCCGGGACCTCACCATTTACATTTTGGCGTTCACTGAAGCTCACTCAGCAGTAAGCTGAGTATCTGCACAAAATAGACATTCAGACACTGCCATCAGCGGCAATAACACTCTCATTAGGTTACTTCACTTAACCTAGGGGACAGCTCAATCAATTAGTGCTTCCTGTTCTGACTGATTCTACTGATGAAGAAGATGAAGGGCTTTGTTTATTCCCAGAGCTGTCTCAGGTCCATCCCTACTGGGTGAAAACAAGACCTCTGATGGGTTTTCTTTTTGGTGAGGGATGTGCCACAATGGGATGGCAGCACAGTGGTTAGCACCACTGCCTCACAGTGCTAGGGACCAGGATTCAACTCCTGGTTTGGGTCACTGCGCGTGCAGAGTCTCTGCGTGGGTTTTTCCCATGTGCTCCGGTTTCCTCCCACAATCGGAAAGAAAGACATGCTGGTAAAGTGGATTGGCCCTGTTAAATTCTCCCTCAGTGTACCCAAACAGGTGTTGGAGTATGGCGACTAGGGGATTTTCACAATAACTTTGTTGCAGTGCCAATGTAAACCTACTTGTGACACTAATAAATAAACTTTTAGCCCAGAAATTCAACTAATGCTTTGGAGACCTGGGTTCGAATCCCACCACAGCAAATGGTGGAATTGGAATTCAATTAAAAAAAAATGCAGAATTAAGAATCTACTGATGACTATGAAACCATTGTCAATTGTTGGAAAAACCCAAGTGGTTCATTAATGTCCTTTAGGGAAGGAAATCTGATGTCCTTAGCTGGTCTGGCCTACATGTGGCTCCAGAGCCACAGCAATGTGGTTGACTCTCGAATGCCCTCCAAGGGCAATAAATGCTGGCCAGCCAACAATGCCCATGTCCCACAAATGAATATAAAATCATTAGTGGTGAGCACCTATCGAGTGTTTCAATGAAGCTTGTTGGTTGGGACTTTCTCAGGATGGCCCCTTTAGATGCTGAGCCAGATTGCAGACATGGTTTGGGAGAGATGGGGGTGGAGTTCAAGGAAACAGGGAAGAGGTGAGTGTGGATGATACTGACGTGTGGTTTTTCTGTACAACTGAGAGTAACATTACAGATCCACTTAAGATAAAAAACTTGGCCTAGATTTTGTGGCCAATGATGGGGTGACAGTATTGAAGCTGATCTTAAAGAAAATATCCCATATGTATCTCTATGGCATGGATTTCCCCTTTCCCAATATTCATTCCATTCTGCTGCTGTCAATCAGGTGAATCTCTGTTGGCCAGCAACAGTAATGTCACCAAGTAGGCTGAACAGCCAACCACATTGAAGGATTCTCACAGACTGAAAGCCAGGAAGTAACAAACATGTTTTATCATTACCTTTTATAATTTTGCAGGAAGTGAAGTCATGAGTGGGACATATACATGGGATTATGGGAGAAGTTGAAATGACATAAATGATTTTTTAAATGGCCTTTTACTGTTTTGAAAATGTTTAGCAAAATCTAGGGTTATCCTGAACATGGGATAACTACATTAGCTAATCCACAAATATAACATTTATTTTTCTAGGTTGCAGAGGATATTAATTATGAAATTCAGTCATGATTAAACACCTTCACTCAAAAAGGTAAAATATTTGTTCATAGAATCCCTGTAGTGCAGAAGAGGACATTCGGCCCATTGAGTTTGCACTGACCCTCTGACAGAGTATCTTACCCAGACCCTCTCTCCCATCTTATCCCTGTAAACCTACATATTTCCCATGGCTAATCCGTCTAATTCACACATCTTGCAATGCTAAGGGGCAATTTAGCATGGCCAGTCCACCTAACCAGCACGTCTTTGGACTGTGGGAAGAGACTGGAGCACCTGGGGGAAACCCGCACTGACATAGAAAGAATGTGCAATCTCTACACAGTCACCCAAGGCCGGAATTGAAACCGGATCCCTGGGTTGATGAGGCAGCAGTGCTAACCACTGTGGCACCATGCTGCCTCATGTCAGATGTGGCTCAATTAGTAGCATTGTTTGGGTCACAGATTCTGGGTCCAAGTCCCACTTGAGGACTTGAGCACAAAAATTAAGGTTGCGCTCCAACCCAATCCGGAACAAGTGCTGCACTGCCAGAGATGTATGGGACGTAAACAGAGGCCTCACCTGCTCTCTCAGGTAAAAGTGATTGGTCCCACGGCACTCTTTGAAAGTTGTGCAGGGGGGTTATCCATAGTGTCCAAGGCAATATTGATTCTTATATCCACAACACAAAAACAGATTGCCTGGTCATTATCACATTGCTGTTGGTGGGAATTCACTGTGTAGTTTGGTTGCCGCAGTTCCTACATTACAATAGTGGATACATTTCAGAAAGAGACTGCAAAATAGTCCAGAAGTCATGAAAAGTGCTTTAAAAATGCATGTCTTTCGACGAGACTAACAACACAAAAAGGGGCACATTCACATCAAATCAGTGATTTTTATCTGCGAGGACTTTGCACTTGGTGGTGGAGCAGTGGATAATAGCAGCAATTCCTAAAGTTTATTTATTAGTGTCACAAGTAAGGCTTCATTAACACTGCAATGAAGTTACTGTGAAAATCCCCTAGTCGCCACACTCTGGTGCCTGTTTGGGTACACTGAGGGAGAATTTAGCATGGCCGATGCATCTAACCAGCACGTTTTTCAGATTGTGGGAGGAAACTAGAGCACCCGGAGGAAACCCACGTAGATATGGGGAGAATGTGCAGACTCCACACAGATAGTGACCCAAGCCAGGACTGGGTCCCTGGTGCTGTAAGGCAGCAGTGCTAACCATTGTGCCACTGTACCACCCCCATTTCCACATTTAACTGCTTGTACGGGGACGTCAGAAGTTGTTGTTAGCTTCATAGAGGAACAAAATGGAATGCTAACAGTGTCATCATCCTTATGGCAGCAAAATCCAGTCCATTTATAGCCTCCTTCAAGGAATTCTGCTTCCTCCAAGGAAATACTGGGTGCAATGCAGAGTTGCATATGGTCCATGCACCTTCAGCAGAATTTGGCATCAGGGTCCCTGAACATGGCCACTTCAAGGGGCCAATCACCTGTTCATGTGCAGATAGAAATCACTGATTTGATGTGAAGGTACCATTTTTATGTTGTTAGTCACACTGAAAGCAGAAGATGTGCCTTTAATTAGCACGTGGAAGTTGCCTCCAGTCAGCATTGATGCACCTCTCGGGAGGAACTGACACGCGGGATCACATCTGAGAATAGGTTCTCTTGCGTGAATCCTGTGCCCAAAGGCCAGACATAACAAGGAACCCATTTCTCCTGCAGCAGCCAGGCAACACGGTGGCACAATGGTTTGCACTGCTGCCTCACGGTGCCAGGGACCTGGGTTCAATTCCGGGCTTGGGTCACTGTCTGTGCAAAGTCTGCATGTTCTCCATGTGTCTGCATGGGTTTCCTCTGGGTGCTCTGGTTTCCTCCCACAGTCCAAAGACATGCAGGTTTGGTGCATTGGCCATGCTAAATTCTCCCTCAGTGTGCCCGAACAAGCGCCAGAGTGTAGCAACTAGGGGATTTTCACAGTAACTTCATTGCAGTGTTAAGTAAGCCTACTTGTGACACTAATAAGTAAGCTTAAACTTAATATGCTAAGGTGCTAGTGAGTCAGGTACAATGCATATTTCTCACTGTCATTGCAGTGCAACTATATCCCGCAGTTACTCACTTCATCTCTTGTACTACTGCACCCAGGGGTTAAAATGGGCAGAATTGCCATCTCAATTCATAGAATCATAGTATCTTTACAATGCAGAAAGAGGCCATTCGGCTCCTTGAGTCTGCACTGACCACAATCCCACCCAGGTCCTATCCCCGTAACTCCACATATTTACCCTGCTACTCCCTCTGATGCTAGGGTCAATTTACATTGGCCAATCAACCTAACCCGCACATCTTTCAGACTGTGGGAGCACCCGGAGGAAACCCATGCAGACACGGGGAGAATGTGCTGACTCCACACAGACAGTGACCTGAGGCCGGAATTGAACGCAGGTCCCTGGCGCTTTGAGGCAGCAGTGCTAACCACTGTGCCACCGGGCCACCCTATTCTTAATGCATCACCTTTGACCTGTCTCCCTGTTCAGTAGCTGCTTGGCCGTGAGCCAATTCCTGTCTGTCTCATTGACCAGTATATCCTGATGCTGACCCTGATTCCCAGGGTTGAGTCATCCATGCTGATCACTGTCTCCCACTCACACTCCCAATGACACGTGTGTTCTGTTGCTGACTGTCCTGTATCACTGACTTCAGGTATATGCCACTGGTTCACGAGTATACATCGGATTGAGTCAATTCCCATGTGTCTATTTTACAGTATTTGTGTTGTGACAAGCAACGTGAATTGCCTAATCCTATTTTGTGTCCTGTTCCGCATCAGGGACATTGGCATGTTTGGATCATTTATTAAAAGCAATTAAAATACAGCTTTAATGTTGGTCTAGTGCCAGCTATGATTTATTAACTAAGGAAAAATTACAATATTGTGTGACTTGGCCCAGCTAATGTTTTCTGACGTTGGTCAAATGTAGTGGGTCTGAGTCTATACACGGCAGAATGAGTGAGTGTCCCTGTTCCTCAGGAATCATAGAAACCCATAGGGCAGAAAGACGCCATTCGGCCCATCGAGCCTGCACCAACCACAATCCCACCCAGGCCCTACCCCCATGTCCCTACACATTTACCCTCTAATGTACGCATCCCAGGACACTAAGGGGCAATTTTAGCCAATCAACCTTACCCGCTTATCTTTGGACCGCAGAAGGAAGCCGGAACACCAGGAGGAAACCCATGCAGACACAGGGAGAATGTGCAGACTCCACACAGACAGTGACCCGAGTCGGAAATTGATGTGAAGTTTCCATTCAGTACTAGACACTGGTGATGCCACACCTGGGGTATTGTGTGCAGTTTTGGTGTCCTTATCTGAGGAAGGGTGTCCTTGCTATAGAGGAAGTGCGGTGAAGGTTTACCAGGCTGATTCTTGGTCTGTCATATGAGGAGAGACTACATTGGTTAGGATTATATTCATTCGCATTTAGACGAGTGAAAGGGGATCTCATCAAAACATATAAAATTCTAACAGGTTTAGGCATATTAGATCCAGAAAGAATGTTCGAATTGTGGGGGAGTCCAGAACTAGGGGTCATAGTTTGAGTTGAAGGGAAAAACCTTTTAGGATTGAGGTGAGGAGAAATTTCTTCACCCAGAGAGTGGTGAATGTGTGGAATTCACTACCACAGAAAGTAGTTGAGGCCAAAACATTCTGTGATTTCAAGGAGAAATTGTTGTTGTTTGTCCATCGTCATCGATGAGGACCTCGACACCATTAGTCATTTTGAGGCTGGTTGCGGTGTGTCCGAAGATGACTGATCAGGGCCAATTCGGGCGCGAAATGTCCTGGCACATATTGGACAGACTTGTGTAGGCACTGTAGTTGTTGCACTGATGGCTCTGGACTTGTGCAGCTTGTGCTTAAGTTGTGCTTTAGCAATGCACCTTGCTTCGTGAGCTTGACAGCCTTAATGGATGAGGCAGCGCCAGGTAGGGCGGTTTTGTGCCAGCGTTTCTCAGGTGGTCATGTCAATGTCAAGCGACTTCAGGGAGGCCTTAAGTGTGCCTTTGTAACGTTTCTTCTGCCTTCCACGCGAGCGTCTTCCAGCAGAGAGTTCCCCAAAAAGGAGCTGCTTGGGTATGCGCTCATCTGACATATGGGTGACATGACCTGCCCACTGGGTCTGCGCTCTCATCAGCAGTGTGTGGACTGATGGTAGACTTGCTCTAGACAGAACTTCAGTGTCTGGTACTTTGTCTTGCCATCGGATCCGTAATATTCTGCAAAGACAAGTTATGTGGAAATGATTGAGCTGTCTTGCATGCCTTCGATACACAGTCCACGTTTCACAGGCATACAGGAGGGTAGTGAGTACCGCGGTACTGTAGACCTTCAGTTTTGTTGCTGGGCTGATTCCTCGATGATCCCATACAGTGGAGCACAGTGACCGAAAGCAGAACTTGCCTTTGCTATTCTGCAGTTAACTTCAAGGAGAAATTAGATATAGCTCCAAGGGCTAAAAGGACCAAGGGACATGGGGGGAAAGGGGGATCAGGATATTGAATTTGATGATCAGCCATGATCATGATGAATGGTGGAACATCCTCGAAGGACCAAATGGCCTACTCCTGCTTCTAGTTTCTATGTTCATCCAGGCAATAAATATCTTTCCTACTTCACATATGGATGGAACAGCCTTCCTGTATATTAGCTACCAGCAACAGGCCTTACCCCCTAGCCCAGGACTTTTCATTTGTTCATTTTTAATGAATATATCTAGGAGACAATTGGCCTGTGTTTTCGGCTTGAGGGTGAATCACTTCAGTTATACCATGAACTTGGAAAAGGGCCCATCGCCTGGGCCCCAACGTCAGCATCAAGCACTCACTGGAGATAAAGTCACCATAGTCCCAGATGACCACAGACTGTGACTAGTGGTGATTAAACCTAAGGATCACTACACCCCAGGCGAAGGGCAAGATTGAGAAGATGGGAATGAATAACCTCAGCCGGTACAGGAATTGAACCCACATTCTTGGCGTCACTCTGTATCACAAACCAGCTGTCCAGCCAACTGAGTTAAACTGAATAAGTTATCTCAATGTCTGGTTGCATTGGAAGTATTCATTGGAAACTGGATCTCTCCACCTTATGGAATAACATTGCCAACTTGCTACATTTTTGGCATAAAATGGCTGCTATTTGAAAGGTGCAGATTGGTGTTGTGTTGACACAGCAAACTGTTATATAATCCTCTACGTCTGGTACAGGTTAGAGGACTCAGAAGCATTGAAACTCTGGTATTAACTTTTTATTAATTCACGTCAATTAGATAATACAAAGAACAAAGAATAAAGAACAACACAGCACGGGAAACAGGCCCTTCGGCCCAACGAGCCCGCGCCGCCGTCCCATTGTCTCAGTGACCTATTCATGATTTTAGTCTACGCCTAATGTGCGAGGATCAGGGAGGTCCAATATAGGGACAATTTGTTACCCAATCAATCAGCCTAAAAGCGCATCTTTGGGATGTGGGAGGAAACCGGAGCACCCGGAGGAAACCCACGCAACCATGGGGAGAACGCGCAAACTCCCACAGACACAGGCCCAAATCCATGTGTCCGCACAGCAACAGAGATAGTCTCTGAGCTGTCATGTTGCCCTCGAGATGGTCCAGTTTAAGCACACTAACGACATGAAGCAATAGGCAACTCCCGAAGCAACATCCAAGAGCAGCCCACTACAACCTGCCGCATGCATGCCCCTTGCTGGTCAACAAGGTGGACTTAAATGCCTGTGGAGACAAAAAATTCATTATTAAACAGGCAAAGACTGTAACATCCCTGAGGCAAAAACGGAATCCAAATAACGCACAATTCTTTACATACTTTGCCTGTGGTATATAGATACAAAGTGCAGGATTTTCCAGCTTATGCTCATCTCAATACTGGAAAATTCCACCTGAGGTCAACAGACATGGTCCATATCCTGCCTCCTATTGGGTGGTATGGTGGCACAATGGTTAGCACCGCTGCCTCAGCACTAGGGACCCAGCTCGATTCCTGGCTTGGGTCACTGTCTGTGTGGAGTTTGCACGTTCTCCCCGTGTCTGCATAGATTTTCTCCGGGTGCTCTGGTTTACTCCCATAGTCCAAAAATGTGCAGGTTAGGTGCATTGACCATGATAAATTGTCCTTTAGTGACCCGGGATGTATAGGTTAGAAGGATTAGCAGGGTAAATATGTGGGGTTATGGGGAGGGCCTGGGTGGAATTGTGATCCGTGCAAATCTGATAGGGCGAATGGCCTCCTTCTGCTCTGTAGGATTCTATGATATTAACAGAAAAAGACAAAGTAGATGAAGATAAATTATTCCCACTGGTTGGTGATTCTAGAATTAGGAGGCATAGTCTAAAAGTCTTTGCCAGATCATTCAGGAGAGATGTTAGGAAGAACTTTTACACACAAAGGGTAGTGGAGATTTGGAATTCTTTTCCACAAATAGAAGTTGATGCTAGATCATTTGCTCTCTTTAGAGATTTTTTTGTATTTAGAGATCTGGACCAAAGCAGATATATGGAGTTAGGGTACAGAGCAGCCATGATCTCTTTGATTGGCAGAACAGGCTTGAGGGGGTGAATGGCTCACTCCTGTTCCGATGTTTCTATGCAACAGTGGGGGTGGGAAGTGAGTGCAAAATAATCTGTCATCTCTGAAATGCAACGACACCAATCTCAATCCAGCACTTCTGAAGAAACAGGATGGTGGAAATTGTATATGTTTCATTTAATGAGTTTGGCAATGAATTGGACTTGACTAAAGACCCAAAGCATCTCCAGTTTAATGCCTTACCCAGGGGAAAAGTGGGTTAGTATATACAAAGAGCAAAGAACAGTACAGCACAGGAACAGACCTTTCCGCACTCCAATGCTGCACCGATCATCATGCCTGCCTAAACTAAAACCGTATGCAATTGTAGAGTCCTTATCCTTCCATTCCCATCCTATTCATGTATCTGTCTTGTTGCCCCTGAAATGCTGCTATCATACCTACTCCCACCACCTCTCTGGGCAGCGCGTCCCAGACATTCATCACCTTCTGTGTAAAAAAACTTGCCTCTGTCACTTCTCCTCTAAACCTTTCCCTACGCACCTTAAACCCTTTAATGCTTGCCTCTTCTACCCTAGGAGAGAGCATCTGGCTATCCACTCTGTCCATGCCACTCATCATCTTGTAAACCTCTATCAGGTCACCCCTCATACGGAGCTAGATTCAGCCAGGGATAGAGCAAGATATCGTTCCCTCTTACGTAATCCATACATCTAACCACACTTAAATAAATACCTCTGCCATTGCAGAATTCTATGACATAAAATGGATTATAATGTAAAACAGATGAGAACATATTCATTTCACGGTGTCGGGAAACATAAATTTAAACTGTTCCACAGCTCACAAAGGAATGTTGACATTACTCTTGTTGTTTTAATATTAATAAATGAATATATATTCATTGCTTCAAGTGCAGGTTCATATCTTATCAAACTGCAGTGCTGGAGTACATTAACATGTTATCGTACCTCTGCCAGGCCTGCGGAGAAGTGGTTACAGTTCTTGTGCATGAGATGGTAGGCATTGCCCTTGAACTCCTTGCCGAGCTCTTCGATAATTTTGTCGACGTCTTCCTCCGTGAAGTCTGTGGTGCCAAGGGCGATGGCCTCTCTGGATAGAAAGCACAATTTCAGGAATATATTCTTTGGGCCCTATTTTACCATTTTGATTCTCAGTGCTGGGAGGACTTGAAACTGGGAGTGTTTCAGATCCGACTTTTAGGCCCGTTCTCAGGCACCCCCATACGCACTCTGCTGCAATAATGTCAGCAATTCCAAATCACGCTGCACAAGCCTGTGGGCAGGGCTTAATGCACCCAAAACCCTACAGCTCAGATTGGCGCCCCCAACTGCGCATGCGCAGAGAAAAGAGGTTTAATGTAGCTCCCCTGCTACATCGCTCCTGGGCTGGATGATGCCTTCCCCTGGCCCCCACAGACATTGCCACATCCCCACAACATTACTGACACCCTTATCCCCCACCCCTTTTGCCACCCGATCATGAGCCCCATTCCTCCCACTGATCTCAGGCAGAGTGGCAGCGGACTCCCCCTTCCCCTTCACTGAGCATAGACAGAGTGGCAGTGGAACACCCATTCCCCCTCCCCCTCACTGAGCATAGCACATTAGGAACCATGATGCTGCCCAGAGAGCTCACCCTGGCACTGCCCCGACATAGGTTGGCATTGCCAGCTCTCATAATCCAATGAATTTCTGTGGCAGCTCAAAATCAATAGCCCTGACTTTTACCAACAGAGCTTTTTTTTTAAACTCTGATATCACATTTCTTGTGTAGTGTGATGGCACAGTGGTTAGCATTGCTGCCTCACAGTGCCAGGGACCCGGGTTCAATTCTGACCTTGGATCACTGACTGTGCGGAGTCTGCGCATTCTCTCCATGTATGCGTGGGTTTCCTCTGGGTACTCCAGTTTCCTCCCACAGTCCAAAGATGGTTAGGTTGATTGGCCATGATAAATTGACCCCAGTGTCAGGGGATTACCAGGGTAATATATGGAGTTACAGGAATAGGGCCTGGATAGCATTGTTGTTGGTGCAGACTCGATGGGCCGAATGGCCTCCTTCTGTACTATAGGGATTCTACGATTTATGATATTTGAGATAGAAACTTGGGTTGTGAAACACCTGTGCCAGCCATCCTTTTCCTACCCCAGCCCATTCCCGTCTTTTTCCCAATTTCCTCCACTCTCAACTCCTTCCGAGTCTCTTCAGACATTTTGGTTTTACTAGTTTCCAGAGCAAAATTGATATGTTTACCCGATATATGAATCACAGGGTATCTCTCTCCCATTTGCCCTGACTCAAGCAACTTCACATTTGCCTATATTTCACATGTGGGTCTTAGTTAAGAAGGTTACATTGGAAATAGGTTACAGGGAAATTTGGCATGCCTGCTATGACTCTCACCAATTTTTACAGATGCACGTTAGAAAGCATTCTTTCCGGTTGTATCACAGCTCAGTATGGCTCCTGCTCTGCCCAAGACTGCAAGAAACCACAATCGGTTGTGAACGGGAGCCCAGTCCATCCACAAACCAGCCTCCCATTCATTGACTCTGTCTATACTTCCCACTGTCTGGGAAAAGCAGCCAGCATCATCAAGGATCCCACGCACGCTGGACATTCTCCCACCTTCTTCCATTAGGAAAAAGGTACAGAAATCTGAGATCATGGACCAACTCAAGAATAGTTTCTTCCCTGCTGCCATCAGACTTTTGAATGGACCTACCTTGCATTAAGCTGATCTTTCGCTACACCCTAGCTATGACTGTAACACTACAGTCTGCAGCTTCTTTTTTCTTTCTCCCTTATGTACTCTATAAACTGTATGCTTCGTCTGTATAGCGCACAAGAAACAGTTTGTTTCTCTGTATCCCAATACATACGACAATAATAAATCAAATCAAATCAAATAGGAATAGGATTGGGACATTAGACCCTTTGAACTTGCTCTCCCATTCAATATGCTCATGGCTGTTCCTCTACCTGTTGAGGTGTCTCATAGTAACAAGATCTGACAGTTTATTCCTATCCAGTCTTCATTAAAGCCACATGCATTACCCAGTGTGATCAATGGATGGTACCAGCACAGACTGTGGGGGCGATTTGCCCATATCTATTCAGAGAGTCAGGCCCTGACTAAAATCGGGCGTGTTGCTCTCCAGCTGCACAGAGGAGTTTCCTCTCTAAATCTTGAGTCTCCCTGAAGAAAATAAATGAGTGGATGGAGTTTAATGCCATCCCTCTAGTGGGCAAGGCCTGATAGAGCTGGCAAGGCTGGCTCTATGGAGAGCATGGCGCCTTCTTTAAAGGGTGCCCCAATCAGCTCTAAAAGCAAACAGTTCTAGTTATCCTCACCAAGGACATGATAAGAACCCCCCTCAAACCACACCCCCACAGACAACTAGGACCCTCTTAATTCCAGATTTTTAAAAAAATCATTGAATTCAAATTCCACCACTTGCCGTGGCAGGATTTGAACCTGGGTCCCCAGAACATTATTTGAGTTTCTGGATTAATAGTCCAGCAATAATACCACTAGGCCATCACCTTCCCTCAGTGAGTCAAGGCCTATCATCATGAAGTTTCAATCTAAGGTGACACTTAAATGCTGTACTGAGTAAATTTCACAAAATCGATCCCTCAATTAACATCACCAAAACATATTATTGAGACACTATTGAATTGGTGTTTGCAGGAGATTGCTACACTTGCAAATTAGCTGCCACATTTCCAGCAACAGTGACTTTGCTTCATTGCTCTGGGTTGATGAAAGAGAAACAATATGTTATAGATCTGAAATTAATCTAGGAAATATACAGAATGACAACAGTCCTGACAAAGTGGTGGAACATGGTATGTGAATGGATAGGTGCTTGAGACAGTAAGAAGTCACACAACACCAGGTTAAAGTTCAATAGATGTATTTGATAGTAAATGCCACTAGTTTCGGAACGCTGTTCCTTCGTCAGGTGAGTGGGGACCTGACGAAGGAACAGCACTCCAAAAGCTAGTGGCATTTACTATCAAATAAGCCTGTCGGACTTTAAGCTGGTGCTGTGAGACTTCTTACTGTGTTCACCCCAGTCCAGCACCAGCATCTCCACATCATAGGTGCTCGAGAGCCAGAGCAGACAGGGTCAAAATGAATGCTGTTGCTGGGAATCTCATTCACAGGCTAAACACACAATGAACTGAGGGAGAAAGCCATTCCATCACCACCCAACACTCCTCACCATTTCAGTAGATGTGGATACACAGTAATCACCACACTTACACTGATACTGATAAACTGGGGTGTGATACACAGTAGTCACTGCAGTTACACTGATACTGATAAACTGGGGTGTGGATACACAGTAATCACCACACTTACACTAATACTGATAGAGTGGGGTTGGATACACTGTAATTACTGCACTTACACTGATACCGATAGACAGGGGTGTGGATACACAGTAATCACTGAACTTACACTGATACTGATAGACTGGGGTGTGATACATAGTAATTACTGCACGTGCGCTGATACTAATCGACCTGGGTGTTGGTACACAATAATCACTATATTTAACCAGGAATGTCAGTTCCTCTGCCACTCCCAGAGATAGACTGCTGACTGCTAGCACTCTGTGTACTGCTGCTAGAGGTGTAAATAAAGGGATTTTGATGAAGGGACTTTCCAGACTTATTACAACCTCATTGAATGATTTCAAGGCAAAGGTAGATAGATTTTTGAACAGTAAAAGAATCATGGTGAGTGGGGTGTGGGGTGTGGGCTGGGGGTGGGGGGGAGGTGGGGGGAGGAGTGGGGTGCTAAAAGGAGCTGAGTCCACGAAAAGATCAACTATGATCTTATTGAATGGTGGAACAGGCTCAAGGGGCCAGGTGGCCTAGTCCTACTTCTAGTTCTTATGTTCTTACACTGATACTGATGGACTGGGGTGTGGATACACTGGAATCACAATGAGTCTGAAGCCAGCCTTTACATTTTAACAGCGTTCGTCCAAGACAGTAAAGATAAGACACAGGCTATCCCAGTTTTTCCCAGACATCCAGAGAGAGATGGTTTATATCTTGCAATGATTCCCTAATCCTTCCCAGTTTGGGATAGCAGTGTTTAATTACTAACAACGCATTTATTCCATTACAACACAGTTTTATCCCTCTACTTTTGGGAAAAGATATTGACTATCTAGCTGATCTATGCCCCTCATTATTTTATAGACTTCTATAATATCACTCCTAAGCCTCCTACACCCCAGGGTAAAAAGTTCTAATCTATCCACCCTTTCCTTATAACTCAAACCATCAAGTGCCGGTAGCATCCTAGTAAATCTTTTCTGCACTTTTGCTAGTTTAATAATATCATTTCTATAATAGGGTGACCAGAGCTGTACACAGTGTTCCAAGTATGTGCCTTACTAATATATAATTTCAACAAAACATCCCAACTCCTGTATTCAATGTTCTGAACAATGAAACCAAGCATGTCAAATGCCTTCTTCACCATCCTGTCCACCTGTGACTCCACTTTCAAGGAGCTATGAACCTGCAGTCCTAGATGTTTTTGTTCTGTAACTCTCCCCAATGCCCTACCATTAACTGAATGAGTCCTGTCCTGATTTAATCTACCAAAATGCATTGCCTCACATTTATCTAAACTAAATTTCATCTGCCATTCATCAGCCCACTGGCCCAACTGATCAAAAATCTGCATCTGAATCACAGACCAGGTGCTGGAAAGGGGGATTGAAATGAGGCACTAATTTCCTTTCGCTCTTTGGCTGGCACAGACACGAGGGGCTGAATGGCCTCTTTCTACACTGTAACTTTTCTATGGTTCTATGTTCAAACTGCCCTGATATTTTTGATTTTAGTAACTTAATGGAATAATACGCTTCTGCAACTTCTAACTGTCTATTCCGGATCATTACGTATGCACCGTGCACATCATGTTCGTACAGAATTGCATTAGCTTTACCGCACTGAATCCTTACTTGAATTTAAAGGTTTCCCCCAATTCAGTAGCATTTCCGGGAGTGATCTCAAATATTCCACTGAAAGAGTAGGGATGGCCACCATAAGCATACTCTGTCAAAGAGAATGGAGAAAAGGTTACTGAAAGAAAGGCAAACCACTTAAAACCTGTAAATTCTATTTCAACAATGTACTTCTATGCAGATTAACACTCCGTCCCCATCACTGTGACACTTAAACCTCCCAAAACAGCTACAGGCAGGATTCCCAATTTAGAATCATAGGATCCCATAGTGCAGAAGAGGGCCATTTAGCCCGTCATGCCTACACTGATAACAATCATACCCAAGCCCTAAGCCTGTAACCCCATATTTTACCCTGCTAGCCCCCTGACACTAAAGGACAACTTAACATGGCCAATCCATCTAACCCACACATCTTTGGACATTGGGCCCAGACTGTACGTGCACCATTGGGTTGTTGTCCCATCCTCTGCACCAACTCTCTCCCAACTGTACACTTGGAATACTGTGTACAGCCCTGGTCACCCTATTATAGAAAGAATATTATTAAACTAGAAGGAGTGCAGAAATGATTTGCTAAGATGCTACCGGGTTTAAGTTATAAGGAGAGGCTAGATTGATTGGGACTTTTTTTCCTGGGGCATAGGAGGCTTAGGGGTGATCTTATATAGGTCTATAAAATAATGAGGGGCATAGATCAGCTAGATAATCATTATCTTTTCCCAAAGGTAGGGGAATCTGAAACTAGAGGTTTAAGGTGAGAGGGGAGAGATACAAAAGTGTCCGTAGGGACAATTTTATTCACACAGAGGGCAGTGAGTGTCTGGAACAAGCTGCCAGGGTAGCAGTAGAGGCGGGTAAAATTTTGTCTTTTGAAAAGCATTTAGACAGTTACATGGGTAAGATGGGTATAGAGGGATATGGGCTAAACACGAGCAATTAGAACTAGCTTAGTGGTACAAAAAAGGACAGCATGGACAAGTTGAACTGAAGGGCCAGTTTCCATGCTGTAAACGTCTATGACTCTATCTTACCCAGACCCTATACCTGTAACCACCTGTACCTATGCCACTAATCCCCTTAACCTACACATCTTTGGATGGTGGGAGGAAACTGGAGCACCCAGAGAATACCCATGCAGACATGGACAGAATGTGCAAACTCCACACAGACAGTAACCCAAGGCTGGGATTGAACCCAGATCCCTGGCACCGTGAGGCAGCAGTGCTAACCACTGTACCACCGTGCTGTCTAATAATGACAATGATAATCTATGTTTAATGGTGGAAGGTGTTTTTTATAATATGTGTACAAGAGTTCAACCAAGTGATTCCAGTCTGCAGAGACAAAGCTTTTATCATCCTCCTATGTTGAGAACCTAAAGGTAGCCAAGAATCCACCAACTGTCCGGAATTCTACCACTTTGCCTGCCATGGCATCGGAGTGGGCGAGAGTCCGACAGTAGAAATCCCCAATGACCTCGAGCAGGAATTTCCAGTCTTGCTCGAGTAAGGCGGTAAAATCTCGCCCATTATCTTTCACCCTAAGTGGCTACAATGAAGAACTAGGCTGGAATTTTCCAGCCATTCATGCCCAGCCTCTGGTGTTGGAAAGAATGGAAAATTGGATGCTCAGCCAAATTTCCATTCACTGCAGCGGGATCAGAGAATCCCAGCTGCAGGCAAGGTCAGAGAGTCTAGCCATAGGTTCATTGTCACAAATTCATAATCTCCTTCCACTTGAGTTGGAATGGTAATGGTGTGGAGCAGGGAGCTGTGATAGTCAATTTTCATGGTTCATGGGATTTGGTGAAGGGGTGCAAAAATCCCAGCAAATTAGTAGTTTAGTATGAATTAAGGGTGGCACGTTGGCACAGTGGTTAGCACTGCTGCCTCACAGCACCAGGACCCAGGCTCGATTCCCAGCTTGGGCCACTGTCTGTGTGTAGTTTGCACCTTCTCCCTGTGCCTACGTTGATTTCCTCCGGGTGCTCTGGTTTCTTCCCATAGTCCAAAGATGTGCGGGTTGGATGGATTGGCCAGGCAAAATTGCCCCTTTGTGTCAGGGGGATTAGCTAGGGTAAATGCATGGGGTTATGGGGATAGGGCCTGGGTGGGATTGTGATCAGTGCAGACTCGATGGGCCGAATGGTCCCCTTCTGCACTGTAGAATTCTATGGTTCTATGATTCTATGATAATGGCATAGCTCTCTTGCCCCAATAATTTTCCCTATAAAATATATGCATAGTCACTGAATATCGAGGATATACAGGGTTTCCTCTGGGTGTTCTTGTTTCCTCCCATAATCCAAAGGTGTGTAAGTTTGGCCATCCTAAATTGCCCCTTAGTGTCCCAAGACATATAGGTTCGGGGGATTAGCGGGATAAATAGGTGGGGTTCAGGGGATCGAACCTGGATGCGATGCTTTGTCAGAGAGTTGGTGCGGACTCAATGGGTGGGATTTTCTGGGCACGCTTGCCCCAAGGCTGGAAAATCCCACCTGAAGTCAATGAACCTTGGCATGGCCCCTGTCCCACCTGCTAAGATTCCCATGGTGGGCGGGACAGGAGAATTCCACCCAGTGGGTCGAATGGCCTCTTCTGCACTGTAGGGATTCTACAAGTCTATGCCCAAATTTTGTATCATCTATTACGTTGTGACTTATCTCAATCTTTCCCCAACCCTTCTGAACCTTTGTTGGTCCTTCATCTAGGCTTCTCAATGGTTTACAATGTCAATTCATGCCATGCTGACAGCTATTGTCATAGTTGTGCAAAGTTAAATGGGAGCAAGTGTAAATGGATGATGCTAGGAAATTAAATAGAGAGGGGTAGAGATACTTGATTGGGATCATTAATGAGGAGTGCGAGAGACAGAGTCATGGAAGTAAGTGTAAGTTTTTGGACAGGCCGGCTGGACTCTATAATAGTCCATACTAACCCTGTACATTACTCTGTTCCTATAATCCAATGACATTTATGTGCAAATCTGAGATAGATAATTGGAAAGGTAGACCACTTCTGAGCCCTATATTATAGGATAAATGAAATAATACAAAGATTAGTTGAAATTGCACTTTGATTCTAGCACTGATAGAAATGGTTTTCAGGTATTTTTGACTATCTGTCCAAATTCTTCAAAGAATTATGTTAATTTGCAATGAGGATAAGCTGAGAAGCAGTGTGGTATAGGTGCAGAGGACACAACTCAATATCTCTGTACTTACCTCTTCCATAGATCTCAATGCCAGAATGAAAAACCCCTATTCCAAGTGTGGATGTGTACTCATTAATCCAATACTGCAAAGGAAGCACAAAGGTTCAATGGTGCATTAACAATCAACTCAGCACACAATGCTATAACAGAACTGGAAATGTTCTATATCCTGGTACTCATAACCTCAACTGCGAAAGGAATAAATAACCACAAAAAATCAAATCAGATATTAGACATGATCACTCATGTGAGAAGAATTTCAATCTGCTTTATTTCAGTATTAAAACAGACAGGCGGCATGGTGACACAGTGGTTAACACTGCTGCCTCAAGGGACCCGGGTTCAATTCCGGCCTCGGGTGACTGTCTGTGTGGAGTTTGCACGTTCTCCACATCTCTGCCTGGGTTTCCTCCCACAGTGCAAAGATGTGCGGGTTAGGTGGCCATATTAAATTGCCCTTTAATGTCGGACTGAGCGAGATGGTCTATCAGACAGAGTTGACGCAGACTCAATGGGCCATGTGGCCTGCTTCTGCACTGTAGGGATTCCATGATTTCATATCCCGACTTCTTGAAAGTATAGAAAAAAATGAAACTCCAATCTTCCTCAGCTATTTTGAAAGCAGCACCATCTCCCAGACGTTCTTCAGAAATATCTTTATAAAAATGACAAAAGGTCGAAGTTTGGCCACTATCTTTGATAGGCAGAATTGAATGACCACTGCGGAAGTAAATTTTGAGCATTGACTTGGGGCCAGTTTGAGGATCCCTTCGATTTGTGTTGTTCCTTGCTCAAACCCCAACAGAAGCAACTCAATCTCCAGAGGCTAGATCTCAATAGAGAGAGTAGCAGCTATGAATGGTTAACTCAAAACCCTCTAATGGCCTCTAGTGTCTAACATTCCAGCTATTGGTACTCTCCTGGAATTGCCGTCAATTGATTTTAAGTGAACTAATCTCATCTCTTGGAATCATAGAATCTCTACAAGCAGAAAGAAGCTATTCAGTCCATTGGGTCTGCACTGGCAACAATCCCATCCAGGCTTTATTCCCGTAACCCCACGTGTTTACCCTGCTAATCCCCCTGACACTAAGGGGCAATTTAGCATGGCCAATCAAGCTAACCAACACACCTTTGGACTGTGGGATGGAACCAGAGCACCCGAAGGAAATCCACAGAAATACAGGGAGAATTTACACAGTTACCCAGCTGGAATCGAACCCTGATCCCTGGAGCTGTGAGGCAGCAGTGCTAACCACTGTGCCACTGTACCACCCATCAAGGTGGTGGTGAACTGCCTTCTTGAACAGTTGCAGTGATTATTTTACAACTGGAGCAGTTACGAATGTCAAGGCAAAATACTGCGGACGCTAGAATCTGAACAAAAACAGAAAATGCTGTAAAATCTCCGCAGGTCTGACAGCATCCATGGCGAGAGAATGGAGCCAACATTTCAACCCTGAAGGGTCTTCCAGACTCGAAGCTTTTCTCTCTCCACAGATGCTGCCAGACCTGCTGAGATTTTCCAGCATTTTTTGAATTAGCTAGGTCATATATCTGTGGGTCTGGAGTCACATGTAGGTCAGACCAGGTGAGGACGGCAGATTTCCTTCACTTGATTACAACAATCGACAATGATTTCATGGTCATCATTAGATTTTTTAATTCCAGATTTCTTTTAAAAGTCAAACCGTCTGCCTTGGTGGGATTTGAACCAGGGTCCCCAGAGCATTCCCTAGGTCTCTGGATTACTAGCCCAGGGACAGCAATTGACAATGGTTTCGGGAGCAAGAACAGTTCATTTGAGTGCAGGAGAAGTCTGGATTTCCAGACGATACAGAGAGGCAAACAAGGTGGTATTAGTGCCCTCACTGTGAAACAAATTGGTTACGCGTGAAGCCACTTATTTCATTGATTCTGATCTTGCACATGCTCGATTGTCAAGAAGAAGCCCATCTGGATGAAAGGATTTGAAAATTAAGTCGATAAGGGATTTGAACCGTGAGTAGATAATTTAAATCTTAAAACACAATATCTGTACTGCCACATTAAGTGGTTAGAGTTTGATCTAATTCGGAAGCAATTCCAACATATGCCTTTCTCATCCATTCTTTTGGGACTAATCACATCACTTTGCTTGAAGGGAGGAAGATAAATATTCAAAATTCTGATCCTGGATATTTTGAGCGGAGTTTTTCTTTTAATCTCCCTAATACAGATTGAAGAAACCATGCAGAGTGAATGAGAAGTTTAATATGTTTAAAGTATAGCTTCGTGGGGTTTCACTGTTTACTTCTATCACTGGACCCTGAGTTTAAATTCAGCCCAAGATGAAAGCCTTCTCTCTTTGCCAACTGTATGGATTCTAAATGAGACAAGCGTTGGCACTCGCTGCTCCTGGCTGTGGAGCCACAGTATTAAACTGTCATAATTTAGCAACGCCTGCCAACATCACTGAGATAAAAGATTATAATTGCATTCTGGGAGCATAATGGTACAGCCTAGGTATGTTTTTCCTGAGATGGACGAGGCTGAATTATTGTCTTTTGCACTCGGCCTGACTCAGAGGTACTTGATAAGAACATAAGAACATAAGAACATAAGAAATAGGAGCAGGAGTAGGCCATCTGGCCCTTCGAGCCTGCCCCGCCATTCAATAAGATCATGGCTGATCTGTCGTGGCTCAGTTCCACTTTCCCGCCCTCTCCCCATAACCCTTAATCCCCTCTCTTATCAAAAACCCATCAACCCGCTTCTTAAAAATATTTAGCGAGGCAGCCTCCACCACTTCAACGGGCAGAGAATTCCAGAGATTCACCACCCTTTGAGTGAAGAAGTTCCTCCTCAACTCCGTTCTGAACTGCCCCCCCTTTATCTTGAGGCTGTGCCCCCTAGTCCTACTGTCTTTTTTGAGCGGGAAGAGTCTTTCCACCTCTATCCTATCCATCCCATTCATCATCTTATACGTCTCAATGAGATCTCCCCTCATTCTTCTAAACTCTAACGAGTACTTGATGCTAATATTAGGTGTTGACCAAGACTTATAAATATATGGCCAAAGTTTAGAAATGTTGGGTGAGATTCACGCATGTTTCCCACTGACTGGAGGTGGCGCATTGTTTAAGAACATGAGAACGAGGAGCAGGAGTAGGCCTGGTGCCTTGAACCTGCTCCACCATTCAATAAGATCATGGCTGATCTTTTCGTGGACACAGCTCCACTTACCTGCCCGCTCACCATAAACCTTAATTCCTTCACAGTTCAAAAATTTATCTATCCTTGCCTTAAAAACATTCAATGAGGTAGCTCCAACTGCTTCACTAGGCAGGGAGTTCCACAGATTCACAACCCTTTGTGTGAAGAAGTTCCTCCTCAACTTAGTCCTCAATCTGCTCCCCCTTATTTTGAGACCATGGCCCCTAGTTCTAGTTTCACCTGCCAATGGAAATAATTTTCCTGCTTCTATTTTATTTATTCCCTTCATAATCTTATGTGTTTCTATAAGATCTCCCCTCATTCTTCTGAATTCCAATGAATATAGCTCCAGTCTACTCAGTCTCTCCTCATAAGCCAACCCTCTCAACTCCAGAACCAACCTAGTGAATCTCCTCTGCACCCCCTCTAGTGCCAGTATATCCTTTCTCAAATAAGGAGACCAAAACTGTACACAGTACTCCAGGTGTGGCCTCACCAGTACCTTACACAGTTGCAGCATAACCTTCCTGTTTTTAAACTCCATTCCTCCAACAATGAAAGACAAAATTCCATTTGCCTTCTTAATTACCTACTGCACCTGCAAACCCAAGTTTGCTGGCAGTGAGATTCTCCAGTCCCGCCGCTGCCAATGGAATTTCCCATTGATGTCACTCCACACTGATGGGAAACCCATGGGTGTGGGTGTGCTGCCAGAGGGACCGGAGAATCCCACTGGCATGAACAGTCAAGAGAATTCCAGCCATTTGTTTTTAAGTTTAAGTTTATTTACGCATGTCACAAGTAGGCTTACATTAACACTGCAATTAAGTTACTGTGAAAATCCCTGAGTCTCCACACTCTGGCGCCTGTTCAGGTACACTGAAGGAGAATTTAGCATGGCCAATGCACCTAGCCAGCATGCCTTTCAGACTGTGAAGGAATCCGGAGTACTGGTTCCCTGGAATTTCTGCCGAAAAATTCGTAAGTTTGAGCTTCTGTTGATACAAACTACTTAAGGATCTTTAAAATGAGGAAGTAAAAGTCTGGATGGAGTCTTCCATTTTCTTCCATCGGGAAAAAGATACAAAAGTCTGTGGTTACATACCAACCAACTCAAGAACAGCTTCTTCCCTGCTGCCATCAGACTTTTGTATGGACCTACCTTGCATTAAGTTGATCTTTTTCTACATCCTAGCTATGACTGTAACACTACATTCTGTGCTCTCTCCTTTCCTTCTCTATGAACGGCATACTGTGTCTGTATAGTGCACAAGAAACAATACTTTTCACTGTCTACTAATGCATGTGACAATAATAAATCAAATCAAATCAAATCAAAAACCAGGTAGGTGGCAGCATAATGGTGTTGTCACTGGACTAGTAATCCAGAGACCTGGGTGGCATTTGGCACAGTGGTTAGCATTGTTGCCTCACAGCACCAGGGACCCAGGTTCGATTCCTGGCTTGGGTCACTGTCTATGCGGAGTCTGCATGTTCTCCTCGTGTCTGCATGGGTTTCCTTTGGGTGCTCTGGTTTCCTCCCACAGTCCAAAAGGCCTGCTGGTTAGGTGCATTGACCATACTACATTCTCCCTCAGTGTACCTGAACAGACACCGGAGTGTGATGACTAGGGGGTTTTCACAGTAACTTCATTGCAGTGTTAATGTAAGCCTCCTTGTGACACGAATAAATAAAGTAATGATCTGTGGACCCCAGTTTCAAATTTTAACAAAATCTGAAATTAAAAGTCTAATAATGGGCGGCATGGTGGCAGAGTGGTTAGCACTGCTGCCTCACAGCACCAAGAACCCTGGTCTGACCTAGGTGACTCCAAACCCAGAGTAATGTGGTTGACTGTTAAAAATTAGTCTATCTAACTGCTCCAATGATATTGCAATGCAACTGTTCAAGAAGGCAGCTCACCACTATCTGTGGAATAGGCAATAAATTCAGTGGGGGGATTTTCCCATCCCATTTGCCACAGGAATTGTAGCAGGCAGGGTGTAGTGGACCATGCAAAGGTCCATTCACCTCCGGTGGGATTTTCAGGTTTTGGTGGGAGCACAGCCAGAACATCCCACCGAGTGATGCCCAAATGAATGAAATTTTAAAATTAAAAAAAGGGATGTTTGCTTTGCTGCCATGGGATCAGCTGCAGCTAAATTAAGAAAAATTCGAATTGAATTTTATGAGCTTGAAGGCCTTTTCTATTTACTACTTGAATAAACTTAAAAGATGGTCTCCATAGAACCCTCACTGTTGTCCCTGCCTATGACCTCAATTCTAATCGTGCTATAAACCTGGGATATTGAAATCCAGCATTATAAAATGTGTAACAGGCAATAAAATATCTGATCAACCAAAGGGGAGCAGACTCGATGGGCTGAATGGCCTACTCCTGTTCCTATAAGTGCTTCAAAAAAATGCGGGGGGGGATTCTCTAGTCCCATCCACCACGGAAATTGTAGCAGGTGGGGGGGCTGACCATGCGTGTGTCCGTCGACCTCGGGAAGGATTTTTTGGGCAAAAGTGGAAAATCCCACTCCTCAGCCTGTTAATGCCGGGAGGATTCTCCAGCCCCGCTGCAATGAATGGAGATTTGGCTGAGCGCCAAATTCTCCATCCTTGCTTGCAGCAGCAGTGGGACATGAATTGTCAGAGAATCCTATCAGTTGAGACAATCTCTTTGTCCAGCTCTGTCTAATGACCAACATCCAAGTTGCAGATAAGCAGAAATGGGAATTAGGGATATTGGGGTCACTAACTTTTACCGGTTGGCTTTTAAAACTGAGCAGGAACATACATACATCATGCTGTACAGTATGCAAAACAATTCCTGGCCAATCAAATTGGGATCCCTTGATTTGTATGGTCACCACTGTAGAACCCCACTGACACGATGGTATCCCAAAACTCAGAGGGGTACCTGGAATGCCAGGGTATTTTTTTCAATTTACTATAGTATGAAGAAAGATATGCAAACCTGGAAAGGTCCAGTCTTGTTGGAAGCACGCAAATAAAAAAAGGTTTATTAACAGGTTAACACTTCACAACACAAAACAAAGGTACACGTAACTACAATAATGGCCACACAACACGCACACTCGAGTGCACACGTTCACGCGCAAACACTCATGCGCACACACTCGCACGCACACACTCGCATGCACACACTTGCATGCACACTTGCACGCATACACTTGCGTGCACACACTCGCACGCACACTCGCTTGCACACACATTCGCTCGCATGCACACTTGCTCTCATGCACAGTTACACTCGCACACACGTGCACACACAAATACTCGCGCACACACTTGCACACACATTCACGGTTGCACACACACACACTCACTCGCGCACATCCGTGCACACATTTGCACATACTCACACATGCACTTGTACACACAGTCGCACATTCATATGCTCGCACACGTACACACTCGCACACATACTTGCACACTCATGCATACACTCACATATACACACTCATGCTTGCGCGCACACTCGGGCACACTCGTGAACACCCACACACACTCATGCACACACTCGCGCACAATCTAGTGCACACACACTATATTTTGAAGTTAAGCCCTTTCCCATCAATCTATGTTCCTCAACCCCTTAAAGCATCCCATGTGCAATAAGACAATAAGAAATAGGGTTAGGGGTAGGTAGTTCGGCCACTCGAGCCCGCTCCACCTTTCAATAGGATCACGGCTAATACAACATTTCTCATGTCTATTTTTCTGCCCTGTCCCCGTAACCTTTGATTTCCTTACTGATGAAAAATCTATCTCTCTCAGCCTTAAATACACACGGGGACTCTGCCCTCAAAGCTCTCTATGGTGAGGAGTTCCAAAGATTTACAACCCTGTAACGTAAAGTCATCAAAACTTACAGAAATAACGAGGGTACAAAATAAACTGGAACAATTCACTGCAAACAGCACAAGAGGGTAATCTACATCGTTCATCGTTTAGCACTGACAGTCAAAGGGAATGCAAATAACTTCTTAGGATGCAGAGTTTAAATAAGGCAGCACATAACCAAGGGCATGATAATTAGATTGGATCAAGGTCAGATTCCTGTCCAGCTTGTCTCCTGTATCCTGTTCTGGGCAGCACACCATGGAGTAGAGTAATCCCCCGCCTTGGTGGAAAGAAAGGTGATAAATGGGATTAGCCAACTGAGCTACGAGGGAAGATTAAGAATAATTGATGTGTTGATATTGGAATAAAGGTAGCCATGGCAAACCTCTTCAAGAATCATCAAGGAAACGGATAAACGGGATCCCAGCATGACCAAGATTAATACAAACTCAAAGAAAGGTCAACATTTGGAATGGCCTGTGGTGGCAGTGGAATTGGAGAAATTTGAAGACTTTTAGCAGAGTGACTGATACTTTTTTAATAATAGCAGAGGTAGAACAGATTAAGAAGCCTGTGATCGCTGAGACAGGCCCAATGTGATAACATCCAGGCCTGTTTTGGTGTGTGTTGCAAAGAAAGAAGTTGAGAAATATAAGCTTTTAAGTTTATTTATTAGTGGCACAAGTAGATTTACATTAACACTGCAATGAAGTCACTGTGTAAACACTCTGGCGCCTGTTTGGGTACACTGAGGGAGAATTTAGCATGGCCAATGCACGTAACCAGCATATCTTTTGGATTGTGGGAGGAAATTGGAACACCCAGAGAAAACCCACGCAGACACGGGGAGAATGTGCAAACTCCACACAGATCGTGACCCAAGCTGGGAATTGAACCCATATCCTTGGTGCTGTGAGGCCGCAGAGCTAACTGCTGTGCCACCATGCTAAGGCAGAGATGGTTTAATATATGCAATGTTTAATGATGCATCATGAACTTGCTTGATTTCTTTTGGAGGTTGAGAGTCCCAAAAGAATCGTTGACTTGAATTTTGATTGGGGTCTTTCCCTATTGGTGCTATTCACTCCAGTGTTGCATTTCCAACCTATCACAGTTTCTTCTGACAGCTCACCGTGTTATGAACATCATATAAGATTCTTCCTTCCTGTGCAAAGCCGAACAAGTGATTTAGAGCAACTGCAACACGGTAAATAATCAGCGTCATTACAATGCAGATTCATTTCGTCCACTACGTTCTGAGTCAGATGATTTATCAAACTTTAGTACATGAAAAACCTGTGGTGTGTTCCCTGATATAATGCATTTTCATTGTTTGCCAGATTTATATTTTATTTTTGCTTTGAAGGCAATAATAATAACTGAGATTTAAGTCTTCCAGCAAAGAAAAAAAAGAACATTTGCTGCTGCACCAGGAGTATTTCACAATTATATCTCCATGTGTTTGACCCCTTGCAGGCCGCCTGACAAACAGGCTGGATAGTATCTTACAAAGCAATTCAAACCTCACCAACCCCCAGCCTTGAACACCCACCTCGCCCGTAGTGTTGACTTGTTCAATTGTTTTGCGTTCACGATGTGAGTCTGGTAACTGATCCACGCTTACTGTGTTTGATTGTGTTAAGAAGCCTCACAACACCAGGTTAAAATCCAACAGGTTTATTTGGAATCACAAGCTTGTGGAGCACTGCTCCTTCATCAGGTAAATCGCCTGACAAAGGAGGAGTGTCCCAAAAACTCGTGAATCCAAATAAACCTGTTGGACTTTAACCTGGTGTTGTGAGGCTTCTTACTGCACCCACCCCAGTCCAATGCTGGCATCTCCACATCATGTGTTTGATTAGTTCAGCCTGGGCATGGAGGTTGGATTGTACCTTATGGAATCCTTGCAGTGCAGAAGGAGGCCACTCAGCCCATCAAGCCCATACCAACAACAATCCCACCCAGGTCCTATCCCAGTAACCTCATATATTTACCCTGCTGGTGCCCTTGACACTGAGAGACAATTTATTATGGTCAAACAACATAACCTACAAATCTTTGGCTGATGGGAGGAAACTGAAGCATCCAGAGAAAACCCACACAGACACAGGGAGAATGTGCAAACTCCACACAGACAGTGACCAGACTGGAATTGAACCCGGATCCCTGGCACTGTGAAGCAGCCATGTGCCACCGTGCTGCTCATGGTCAAGTTTGAATCAATTTAAACCTCACCACCACCAGCTCCCCAAGCCTTGAACACCCACCTCCACCTGTAGTGTTGAACTGTTCAATTGTTCTGTGTTCGCTATGTGAGTCTTGAAATTAGTCTATGCTCACTGTGTTTTATTGGTTAAGCCTGGGCGTGGATTCTGAGCAAAGTAAACAGGCAGCACAGAAGCTACCAGAATGTAAACTGTAAGCATGAACGCAAACATTTTTTGATTGCAGTGATATCTTAAAACTCATGTAAATAAACTTATTGCACAATTATAAACTAGTGTCATCTCTCCAGAGCTCTGAGATATGAGACCAAAAAAAAAACAGGAGTTGGCCATTTGACCCCTCTATCCTGCTGTGCTAGCCAATAGAATCATGGTTGATTTGATGCCCCTCAAATCTACGTTACTGCCTTTTCCCAATAACCCTTGTTTTTTTTTACTGGTCAAAATTCTATCTACCTTAGCCTTAACCATAATTGAGGGGCATGGTGGCATAGTGGTTAGCACTGCTGCCTCACAGCTTCGGGGACTGGAGTTCGATTCCTGGCTTAAGTCATTGTTGTGTGGAGTTTGCACATTCTCCCTGTGTCTGCATGGGTTCCCTCCAGGTGCTCTGATTTCCTCCCACAGTCCCAAAGATGTGCAGGTTAGGTTGATTGGCTATGCTAATTTTCCCATAGTGTCCCAGGATATGTAGGTTAGAGGGATTGTGGGTAACTGTCTGGGGCTGTGGGGATAGGGCCTGGGGTGGGATTGTTGTCAGTGCAGACTCATAAGGCCGAATGGCCTCCTTCTGTGCTGTAGGGTTTCTATGATTCTTCTATGAAAAGGGGTGCAATCTTACGTCCCAGTAATGCAACACTCCTGCTGCAATGAGGTTGGAGAATTTGGCAGACAGCCAAATCTCCGTTCACTGCGGCAGGATGGGAAAATCCCACTGGCGTGAATAGCGTTAAGATTACGGACAAGGACTCTGCCCCACAGCTTTCTGTGGCAAGGAGTTCCAAAGACTCCTCTGAAAGAAGAAATTCCTCCTCATCTCTGTTTTAATTTGGCACCCCTTTATTCTGGGACTATGCCCTCAGATCCTAGATTCCTAGTAGTGCTTTGTCTGTCAACTTGGGATTTATCCACCAGTGGGTCACAATGTTATGACTGATCCTTGTTAAACCAGAAGGTCCAAAATCAGTGAATTAGTACTCCTGAATTAGTGTTGGGGACTTGCATGGAGCCAGTATCTGTTAAGATATGACAAGTGTACAGGAGACCACACTCTGTGCATTGATTGTGTACTGGTGGCCAGTTGAGACACTGCCAAATATATTGTTATAAGCAGGAGTCGGCAGAGCTGTGTGTGTTCTGTGGCAATAGTAGTTCCTCTAGAAATGTATACCGTTTTTTATCTTTAAGGGGACTGTTTTAAAGTTCAGTTCTTTTCTAAAATAATTGGTATGTCTGGTAGGAATACAGCACAGATGCTGCAAAAGCAGGATAATTATTTATTTCAGCCAAGGTCCAGTGGGGTTTTTGTTTAATTGAATGGAAGGTGGGTTTAGATATGCAGGATCATGTAATAATGGGGTTATTGGAGGATCTAAGTACGTAACAGAGAAAAACAAAATCAGTTTTTGTGTTCTGGCTGGGATTGGTTTAAAGATGGAGGTTTGCAAGCTGCTGTCTCCACAAAATCTCTCTGAAAGCTTCAAGGCTGCTAGCACTTATTGCAGCAAGCATATTTGATTGCTAACTATATTTAAAGTTGTTTTTGATTCTGTAAGAAGAACATTACTTATTTAGAATTGAAACTGTGATAAGTTAGAAATTAAAGCTGTTTCTTTTCATGTTCAAATATTGCTCACCAGGTGATAGTCAAGCTGTTTCATTTTGTTGGAGTCACACCTGAACTGTGTTATTAAATAAATTTGTTTTACTGTAAAATATTCCTAATTTGTTAGTGGAATTACTTCAGGAGTGAAGCATCCGATCCTCACATTTATGCCGAAATAGAAATAAAATATTGGGATCTGGTCTGTCTTCCACATCTAATTTGGGATTCTGGTCAAGTGTCCTCACAGAAATTGAGAGCTCGTCTGGGAATAAACAGTATAGTTCCATTTTTGTCTTGGGATTATTGAATCTAAAGACAGTGAGAGTGTTGAGGAATTGATGCTTTCTTTCAGGTGTTTTATTTGGTTTGTTTAAATAGGGAGTGCCTTGTGAAAATGACTCTCTCAGTGGCTAGAGACTTCCTGAGCATGGAAGAGGTCTCTCAGTGTGGCTTACAAAAAGCTGGTTGAAACAAAGATACTGGTCCAGGGCCCAAACAACACTGGGCTGGATTGTTTGAACCTGACTTGTGACTGATGTCCCACAGGACATAGTTGGGGAATCAACTGACATATGCAAAGAACAAAGAAAATTATAGCACTGGAACAGGTCCTTCAGCCCTCCAAGCCTGCACCGACCATGCTGCCCGACTTAACTAAAACCCCCTACTCTCTGAGGACCATATCCCTCTCTTCCCATTCATGTATTTGTCAAGATGCCTCTTAAAAATCACTACCATATCCGTTTCCACTACTCCCCCCGGCAACGAGTTCCAGGTACCCGCTAGCCTCTGAGTAAAAAATCTGCCACATACATATCCTTTGAACCTTTCTCCTTGCACCTTAAATCTGTGCCCCCTAGCAATTGACTCTTCCAGTCTGGGAAAAAGCTTCTGGCTATCTACTCTGTTCATGCCTCTCATAATCTTGTAGACTTCTATCAGGTCACCCCTTAACCTCTGTTGTTCCAGTGAGAACAAACCAAGTTTCTCCAACCTCCCCTCATAGCTAATGCCCTCCATACCAGGCAACATCCTGGTAAACCTTTTCTGTATCCTCTCCAAAGCCTCCATATCCTTCTGGTAGTGTGGCGACCAGAATTGAACACTATACTCCAACTGCGACTGAACTAAGATTCTATATAGCACAGAGGAAACCGCAAAATAATTACTTTCAACTGGGTGTTAAGCCCACCAACACTTCTATTTTCTCAGGAGACTGAGGAAATTCAGGATGTCCACTATCACTCTCACCAACTTATACAGATGCAACCATAGAAAGCATGTTTTCCAGATGTATCACAGCTTGGCATGGCTCCTGCTCTGACCAAGACCACAAGAAACTACAAAGGGTCATGAATGTAGCCCAGTCCATCACACAGACCAGCGTCCCATCCATCAACTCCGTCTACACTTCCCGCTGCCTTGGAAAAGCAGCTGGCATAATCAAGGACCCCACGCATCCCAGACATACTCTCTTCCACCTTCTTCTGTCGGGAAAAATATACGGTAGTCTGAGATTATATACCAACCGACTCAATAGCAGTTTCTTCCCTGCTGCCATCAGACTTTTGAATGGACCTACCTTACATTACATTGATCTTTCTCTATATCCTAGCAGTGATTGTAACTCTGCAGCCTCTCCTTTCCTTTTGCCCTATGTACTTTATGAACGGTATGCTTTGTCTGAATAGTGCAAGAAACAATGCATTTCACTGTATCCCAATACATGTGACAATAAAAATCAAATCTAATCAAATCAAATGGAGAATTAGGATTAAATGTAACTCTATGTACAGTTTATAAATGAATCAACAATCATAACTTCTATATTAGAGGGTTGCTGGAGTGATATTTGGTTGTAGATATGAAATATCAATGAATATACGATGGAAATCAAGAACTATTGAGGAAGAAAATGAATGGGATTTTCTAAAGAGCGTTAAGTAAATGTCAAGAGAATTTTTCTTTGCTTATCTCTTACCCTAGGGATATAGTCTGATTAAATTGTGATTTTGTTTATTTTTAAAGCGATTAGTGAAACAATTTATTAATAACGGAATGATCACATTTCCAAAGCTGGAGCTGGTCTAAATTGGAGCCGAACCACATTCACATTTCAATATTTGCATTATGGATTACTTCAGATTTGATTAATTACAGCTTCAGATCTTGTGCCCTTGCTGGAATAATCAGGGAATGTGTTAATCCCATCATCTGGAAAGTAACCAACTTTGTTTGAAAAAACCATTGCAGTTTCCTTTTTTGGTACACCACGAAAGAACGCCAAAAGCTAATGTTCTTGTCTAGCATCATATTTACAGGAGTGGGTTATGGGTAGGTGGAAGCCTTTGGGTTTCGAATGAGAAAGCTGTAATTTTGGATTATGGAGCTCGAACACATTTATGTTTACTTCATTTTGACCCTATAGTTCCCAACCTGGATGTCAACCTAACTGACTGGTTTGGAATTTAGCTACATGGGGGGCAATCTGTGCTATAAAGGGTTAATATTTATTATGCCAATAGCTAACATACATCCTCAGTGTCAGACCACATGTCACGAGAACTCAGAGAGGGAAGCTTCTGTAATCCCTGCTCCTGGTTTGTATGTAGGAGCCTTGTGCTTACCTACCTTTGCACAATTGTATATCATTACACTTGGAAGTACTTTGGATGTCTTGTTTCTGCTAGGCTTTGTTAAACACATCCTAGGACTGTTCACGATGATAGGCCACACTCGAGAACAGGCCGTAGTGTCAGGTAAGTACGACCCAGGGAGCCTGGGGTGGGGTCAGAGCCTGGAGCCAACCCTGAGGTGGGTGGGGAGGGCGGGTGGCGGGGTGGAGGTCCAGAATCTGGGACTGGGGCACTGAAATTAGACGTGGGAAATCTTGGGGGTGCGGGGAGGAACTACTAATATTCTCTTCGAAGCCATCCTTACTTCAATTCAGCTGTCGGCTTTCTCAAATCCTGGGGAAAACAACAAAATATTGCAAAACACTAAAACTTAAACCAGTGTGATGTCCTAACTATGTTAGGGGTTGTGGGTATTAAACAAAAAGAAAAGATGTGGGGGGCATTCTGGCCCGTTATTTTTTTGGCGGGTTTATTCAGGAGATGCGCATGTGAGCAATTTGTGAGATTTGCACGTGCATTCCTGATGCATGCACGTCTCCAGAAATCTGGTGCAGTCGGGACCACACAGGAAGCTGGGGGGAAGACCAAGTAAGTACTTTTAATCTATTTTTAATGTTATTTGAATGTGATATTGGGCCCGGCACTGAAGTCTCTGGGCCCAGTAACATCTCCCACCCCGTCAGTATAAATTCACTCCGGAGGGGTTTAGAGTAGCTCCCCCCTTGTGGGGAACTAATGGGAGACCCCACTGGAGTGAAGGGGCCCCCAGGGGGGTCAGACGGCAGAGGGGAGTGCCCCCAGGCATGGGCACCCTGGCAGTGCCAGCCTGTGCCCCTGGTACTGCGCTGGGGTAAAGTGTCCATGCCCAGGGAACACCTTGGCACTGCCCATCGGGCATGGGGCGGTGCTAAGGGGTGGGGTCTCGGGAGCAGAGCCGGGGGGGCAGGGCCTAAGGCTCGGACCAGCTGGGGGGGTGCCCTAGGGGGCGATTGGTGGGGGTGGGGGTCCCACTGCCACTCCGCATTGGGATCCAGTCGGGGGCTGGAGGGGACGCCAGTGACTGGGGTGGGCTGAGGGACGGGGGTAGTCTCTCGTGAAGGTTGGGGTCTGCTGGGTTGCAGAGGGGGGATGGTTGGGGGAATCATCACAGCTGGTGAGAGGAGGGGGGGCTGGAGATCGGGGAGGTCTTGAATAGTGGGGGGGGGTGGTTGGGAGACAGCAAAACTGGCCAGCAAAAGGGTGGCTGACAGATCGGAGTGACTGTGCATGCGAGAATTCGACAACCCTTCTCCAACTATCACTCCAGAAAGAAGTTCGCAATAAGCATTCAGATGGTGTGATGGGGTCACACAGAGCCACAATGCAAAGAATTATTTTATTTTTCTTTTATTATTTGGGTGCGGTAGTTGTATTCAGGCAGAACAATGGACAGCAATGTCACGCCAGATACACCTGAGACCACACTTTGCCTCAAGGAGAATTTAGTCTAGTGCCTTTTCAGGTTCAAAACAAGTTAATTACTTTTGAACAGTCGTCACTGATGATATTTAGCTGCCAAAGTACGTGGCACATTTTCAAATATGACATATTGTCAACGTTCATCTGACTTGCCTGAGGGCTACAGTGGGAAGAATTTAATCTTCCAACAATTGATGTATTTTGATCTGACTGATCCAGAGTGTTGCATGTCAAAGTAACAGTTGGATTCTCACCTGCGTGTCATTGAAAACTGCGACAGATGAAAATTTTTAACAAAATCCTGATCTTCAAAGAAGGGTGGAATGGTGGCACAGTGGTTAGCACTGCTACCTCACAGCTCCAGGGACCTGGATCCAATTCCAGCCACGGGTGACTGTCTGTGTAGAGTTTCCACATTCCCCCCGTGTCTGCGTGGGTTTCCTCCGGATGCTCCGGTTTCCTCCCACAATCCAAAGGTGTGCTGGTGGATTGGCCATGCTAAATTGTCCCTTAGGGCAGGATTTTTTTAGCCATGTTCGCCCCAAAACTGGAAAATCCTGGACTGGGGTCAATGGATCCTTAAATGCTCCATGTCCTGCCTACTACAATTCCAGGAAAATTCCGCCCTTAGTGTCCCATTGTGTTTAAATTGGGTGGGATTAGCCAATGGGAAATGTATGGGATTACGGGGATAGAGTGGGGAAGTGGGCCTGGGTAAGATACTCTGTCAGAGAGTATGTGCAAACTTGATGGGCTGAATGGCCTCTTTTGGACTGCAGGAAATCTATGAAAGTGTGAACAGAAACTTTCCCCAGACAACAATGTTTGTTGCATGTGATGTTGGTTGAGTGACAAATTTTTCCTAGGACACTGGGAGACCTGTCTTTCTTTTCTACAAATGGTACCTTGGGTTTTTTTTACATATTCCTTGAGAGGACAAAGGGAGCCTTGATTTTAACATCGCAAATACCTCCTACAGTGTAGCACTCCCACGTTGCTTCACTGGAGTATCAATCTTGATAACGTGCCCAGCACGAGGTGGAGAAGGGTTATATTAAAGGAAAGCTCAGCAATTTTGTTCAATATCACAGTAGTACAGTGGTTAGCACTGCTGCCTCACAGCGCCCGGGACCCGGGTTCGATTCGCGGCTTGGGTCACTGTCTGTGTGGAGTTTGCACGGTCTCCCAGTATCTGCGTGGGTTTCTTCCGGGTGCTCCGGATTCCTCCCACAGTCCAAAAGATGTGCTGGTTAGCCGTATTGACCGTACTAAATTCTCCATCAGTTTACCCGATCAGGTGTGGCAACTAAGGGATTTTCACAGTAGTTTCATTGAAACGTTAATGAAAGCCCACTTGAGACACTAATAAATAAACTTTAAACATCATTGAGCAGCATTCAATTGTCACCTGTTTAAAGGTGAATGAATGGAGTACACAGCAGAAACATTTGTCCTTCCAACTCCCAATATATAGCTGGCATGCCATGTAGTCCCGTGTAGCCTAACCTTGAGAAAGCCTTTGTGGGTCCAACTCATCAATATCCTGTGAGCTACAATGAGTGTCAGTATTAATGAGCACTCCATCAGACCCATTATCTGAGAGACACAGCTTTGCATTCTGCTCCACTTAACCCATAAATCAGATAGGACATCCCTGATTACTTGACAGATGAATGTCCGTGTTTCTGAGGAAAGGGGCTATCCTGACGAAACACAGCATGATGTCTATCTTACAGCACAGAAGAAGGGATTTCTTTGAAAGTACAGGTCTAAAATGATATCCTCTATAAATATTTATTAAGTTCCCCTGTGTAAGATATTGGGCCGATGAATCACAATTTCAGGCAGAGATTTTCAGATCATGACAACTCTGTGTAAAAGTAAATTCTCCTCCACCTGATAAACGTCTTCAAGATTATGAAGGGCATGGACAGAATGGATAATCAGAAGCTTTTTCCCAGGGTGGAAGGGTCAATTACAAGGGGGCATAGGTTTAAGGTGTGAGGGTCAAGGTTCAAAGGAGATGTGCAAGGCAAGTTTTTTTGCACAGAGGGTGGTGAGTACCTGGAACTTGCTGCCAGGGAAGGTAATGGAAGGAGATACAATAGTGGCTTTTAAGAGGCATCTGGGCAAATACATGAATAGAATGGGTTTATTGTCCCCAGAAGGATGGGGTTTTTTAGTTCGAATGGGCAGCATGGTCAGAGCACGCTTGGAGGGCCAAAGGGTCTGTTCCTGTGCTGTAATGTTCTTTGTTCTTTGTTCATTCCTTTGTAACATCACCCACCTCCCCTCCCTCCTCAGCTTTGTTGGTGAACCCTAATTCCACTTTTGCTATCTCTTGACTTGTCAGTTCCAATAATCTCCAAGCCTCCCACTAGCTGCCCACCCTCAACGTAATATCCGTAGAATCCCTACAGCATAGCGTGAGGCCATTCGGCCCATCAAGTCTGCACCAACTCTCTGAAGGAGCATCTTACCCTGGTCCACACCACCCTCCCCTTATATTTATCCATCCCCAGTATTTATATCCCAATCAGCATCTGAGCTGTAATCAGGACTGTGTACAACAGCTTTCAGTCAAAAGCTAAGACATATATATGGTCTTTGGAGGACGCTTTGAAGTGAACATGGGAACAGGAGGAGACCATTTAGCCCTTACAGCCTATTTTGTAATACACTGGGATAATGATTGCCCTAACTCCATATACCCAACTTTGCTTATATCTCTTAACAAAAATCTATCGATGTCCAATAAAAAAATTACAATTGCTCCTACAAGAACTGCCAATTATGGAGAACAGTTCCACATTTCTATCCTGTTTTGTGTAAAGTAAATATTTTCAAACCTCATTTTGAAGGATCTGGTTCTAATTTTATTTGTGGGAGCTTGCTGTGCACAAATTGGCTGCCATGTTTCTACATTACAACAGTGACGACACTTCTTTGTAAAGCACTCTGGGATGTTAATGGTTGCAAATGTGTGATGAAAAAAATTGCAAGTCTTTTCGTATGTGTACGTGGTGTTTGTGACCTGATTGGCTGTAATAGCCATGAGATTTGCCTAAAGCTAAACAAATAGGGAAAGCTACGATCAAACATACATATTGTGATTATTTATCTGTACAATAACATTTTTAAGGTTATTGTATATTTAAAAGTGTTCCAGGTTGCTTTAAGAGCTGACCACATGATTTGATGGTGATGTCATTAGAGTGTTGCCACAGGTTGCTGTTTTATTTTAAGTTTGTACACTGTACAGACAAGACCTCCCTGGGAATAAATCTGCTGTTTGAATGTACATGTGCACACCACATTTTTTTAATGTAAAATCCATAACCCCTAACATAGTTAGGACATTACAAGGATATAACATGCAAGAGTTATGAAAACCAATTACAGGGATTACTAATAAAGTTATTCATTATCCCTCACTATTCAATTACTATCCAATTCCCTTCCTTTCACACATTGCCAACGCTGTATAAGTCAATGCTAACCTCATAAGCACCCAGAATTAAATTCCCCTCTTGAACTTTTCGTGCCTCTCCTCCCATAAGATCATAAGATGTAGGAGCAGAAGTAGGCCATTCAGCCCATCGAGTCTGCTCTACCAATCAATGAGATATGATAATCCTCAACTCCACTTTCCCACCTTATCCCCATAACTCTGAATCCCCTTACTGATTAAAAATCTGGCTATCTCAGCCTTGAACATACTCAATGACCAGTCGCTACAGCCCTCTGCAGTAAAAAAGTTTTATGACTTCATCAAATGAAATAGGGGCTGGAGTAGGCCGTTCGAACCTGCTCCACTTTTCAATGAACAAAGAACAGTACAGCTCAGGAACAGGCTGTTTGGCCCTCCAAGCTTGTGCCAATCACGGTATCAGCCTAAACTAAAACTGTACGCACTTACAGAGTCCATAACCTTCCATTCCCATTCTACTCATGTACTCATCCAGATGCCCCTCAAATGCCGCTTTCATACCTGCTCCCACTACCTCCCCAGGCAACGTGTTCCAGACATTCACCACCCTCTGTGTAATAAATGTGTCTCGCACAGCTCCTCTAAACCTTTTGGCTGATTTGATTGTGGTCTTGACTCCAATTTCCAGCCTGTTCCCTTGACTCTAAGAGCATTATTAGTTTGTGTAACGTTACTGGAGCTTTTTTTTAAAAATCATGTTCACTGCCATTTGTAAGCCAGCTTTTTATCTTTGTTGTGACAGCAGCTGTCTGCTTAGATGACCTTTTTAACTGCTGCTTTAAATGATTTAAATGGAGTTTTGTTGATTTTAAATGTGGGTCTAATGCACTGAGAGTTTCTGACCTTTTGAATATTAGGGGGAAGAATGATTGACAGGTCAGGTGACAAGTGTTCTTACTTTCAGTTTGGGTTGCTGGCTGCTGTTTTAGTTAGATGTTTTACTTCAGGCTGGATGCAGTGTTCTGTTTTTCTCTCTCTGTTTTGGGAAGCTGTTCTGACTTTAAGCTTGTCTATGTGTATGTCTGTATGTATGTGTGTGTGCGTGTGTGTGTATGTGTGTTTGTGTGTGTATGTGTGTGTGTGTGTATGTGTCAAGATAGCTGCAGAATCCAACAGCATCACATGAGCATCCTTGTTTCCTGTGTTAAACCTGTGGCAGGTGTATGTTTATAAGGAGGTTTGTTATTTTGGAAGAGTGCATTTAGCTGTTAAGGTCTATACAATGCTGTGGGTTTTTTTTACATGTTTGTAACTGTTTTTGCTAATTTTTTCTATGTATTACTTATATTCTTAAATAAACTTTGTTTGATCAAAGCTCCCTAGTGGGTCATTTGAATCATACCTGAAGTGAAACATAAGAACATAAGAAATAGGAGCAGGAGTAGGCCATCTGGACCTTCGAGCCTGCCCCGCCATTCAATAAGATCATGGCTGATCTGTCGTGGCTCAGTTCCACATTCCCACCCTTTCCCCATTACCCTTAATCCCCTCTCTTTTCAAAAACCCATCAACCCGCGTCTTAAAAATATTTGGCGAGGTAGCCTCCACCACTTCAACGGGCAGAGAATTCCAGAGATTCACCACCCTTTGAGTGAAGAAGTTCTTCCTCAACTCCGTTCTAAACCGCCCCCCCCTTTGTCTTGAGGCTGTGCCCCCTAGTCCTACTGTCCTTTCTGAGCAGGAAGAGTCTCTCCACCTCTATCCTATCCATCCCATTCATCATCTTATATGTCTCAATGAGATCTCCTCTCATTCTTCTAAACTCTGATGGGTATAAGCCTAGTTTATTCAGCCTCTCCTCATAGCTCAACCCCCTCAACTCCGGCGTCAGCCTAGTAAACCTCCTCTGCACTCCCTCCAAGGCCAAAATATCCTTACGTAAGTATGGCGCCCAAAACTGCACACAGTACTCCAGCTGCGGTCTCACCAATGCCCTATACAGCCGCAGCAAGACCTCCCTACTTTTATATTCAATCCCCCTCGCTATGAAGGCCAGCATCCCATTTGCCTTCCTGACCACCTGCTGTACCTGCAAGCTGGGTTTTTGCGACTCATGCACAAGGACCCCGAGGTCCCTCTGCACTGTCGCCTGCTGCAGTTTTTCTCCACCTAAATAATAATCCTTCCTACCATTATTCCTACCAAAGTGGACCACCTTGCACTTGCCAACATTAAATTCCATTTGCCAGTTCCTGGCCCATTCGCCCAGCCTATCTAGATCCTTCTGCAGACTCTCCACACCCTCCGCGCAATTTGCCGTTCCACCAATCTTGGTGTCATCAGCAAATTTCGACACCATACACTCGGTTCCCTCCTCCAGATCATCTATATAAATGGTAAATAGCTGAGGCCCCAGCACCGACCCCTGAGGCACTCCACTAGTCACCATCCGCCAATCCGAATAGCACCCATTGACCCCCACTCTCTGCCTCCTATTTGACAACCAGTCCTCTATCCACGCTAACACCCTACCCCCAACTCCATGTCCCCTGACCTTCTGCAATAACCTCTTGTGAGGTACCTTGTCAAACGCCTTCTGAAAATCAAGAAAGACCACATCCACCGGCTCTCCTCTATCCACTACCCTAGACACATCCTCATAGAACTCCAGTAAATTTGTCAGACACGACTTCCCTTTAAGGAAACCGTGCTGCGTCTGCTCTATCAAGCAATTTCCCTCAAGATGCCTCGCTATTTCCTCCTTGATGACGGATTCTAACATTTTACCTACAACAGACGTTAAACTAACCGGCCTATAATTCCTCGCCTTTTGCCTGGCACCCTTCTTAAACAACGGCGTAACATTAGCCGCTTTCCAATCTTCCGGCACTTCCCCGGAATCCAGCGACGTCTGGAAAATAACCACCAAGGCATCCACTATCACCTCCGCCATTTCTTTCTGAAACATCTCACGCTCACCCGAGCCAAACTCAAAGTGCAAAACTTATGATTCAGGTGTACTTGATAAAACACTTTGGAGTTTCTGACCTGGATTACAACAATTGGACACGGATGACAACAGTGCCAGGCCAACAAGCAATAGACAGTAGAAGCATCAGAACATCATTTTGTGTGATCTGTGAGGTACCAGACTGTGGAAGGGCATTCTGAGTTCAGCCAGCAAAGCTACGGGCAGATTGTTAGTTTTAGTAACAGCTGGGAGGGAAAGGGATAAGATGATATTCACCTAACAAGATGATGTTAACAGTTTGCTCATTTATGAATGCTATAACGATGTTAAGATAAATGAGACATGATTTTAATGGTATCTATATTTGTATGCCAAACAATGTATTTTAATATATTAATTAGAATTCCAATATATTTGTTCGCCTTAGTCTAAATGTGAGCACTGCAGAGACAATGGTAAAGTTCAAGAGGTCAATAGATAAATCCATTAGTCAGCAGAATATACAATGTGCTCTCGAGTCTAGAGGCACTTATTCAGGGCCCTGTTTTACCATTTTGATTCTAAGTGCTGGGCGGACTTGAACCTGGAAGTGTTTCAGATCCGACTTTTAGACCCATTCTCAGGTGGCCCCCACACGCACTTTGCCTGAAAAAGTAGCAGCGATTCTGAATTGCTCAGGCTTAACATGCTCGAAATGCTGCAGCTCCAATCGGAGCCTCCAACTGCGCATGCAGAGCAAAATAAACAGAAAAAACACTCCCCTGCCACAACACTCCTGGCCTGGATATTGCCTCCTCATGGCTCCCACAGACAATGCCCCACCCCCACAACATTAATGACCCCCTTATCCCCCTACCCCCTGCTACCCAGACAATCGCGGTCCCCTGCCCCCCTCACTAAAAGCCGATCACATGCAGAGTGGCAGTGGACCCTCCCTGCCCTCCGCCGATCACAGAGTGGCAGCAGATGCCTCCTGCCATGATGACCCTGCTGCCCTCCACCAGAGAGCCATCTAACCCTCCTCCCTCCCCTCTAAGCACCGATCTGAGTCAAAGAGCCACTGGAAGCTCTGAAGTTACTCCTCAGAAGCTGGAGCGCCTGCGTTGGACCTTTGCGGACCATGTCTGTTTTGCGCCGAATCTGGACAGGCAAATGCGATGGTAAAGGAGGAAGTGCTGGTGAGTTTGGGTCCATTAAATCAATTTAAATGCACGCAGATGCATTTAAATTGACATTCTGCTCTTTTCGGGTAAGGTCCTGACGGTGGCCATTTTTGGCCACTGGTGCAGGGGAAACAGGCACGGGGGCAGGCGCAGGTCACGCTACCCACCTCACCTACAACTTTACCAAGTTTACCAAAAAACGGATGCAACTTGATGGTAAAATCAGGCCCTCAATGTCTAATTTATAGGGCTGTATTGTCCAAGACATAAAAAGTGTCATTTGTCTGGCTCAGAAAATACACAATCAGATTGTTTTGGCAGCGTGCCTATGAGAATGGTATTTAGGTAGAAGTGTCCTTAGATAAATAGCAGCAAGGGAACAAGTCTTGGCAAAGGGAAGGAATCCAGTTTTAGTACAGGCAAGTGGAATATCATTAAGTTAAGTAGTGAATGACAATTGGTTAAGGTAATCTGTCATGTTTTGGACTGACATATTAATATGAAATGAAATTGAATCGCAACTAATTAGAAGGTATACTTTAGATAGCAAAAGGTATAATTGTGTTGAATTTTGGCTCAGTGCCTCAGATCTTTGGAGAGGACTTTAGCACCGATCCAGAGCTATTTGACCATCCAAAAGCCTCCCACAGATGTAGGTTAATGTCTTGTTTTGTCTGTATTGTAATGATTTTTCATGTTTTTAACTAATTGCCTTTGTGAATTTAATTCTTTAGTTTTCAAGAGAATCAGGTCACCGATAAGAATCCTCCACTACAGTCTTTTGTCCACTAATGACAACAGTGCCCAAGTAAACAATATCAACTAGCAAAAGACAATAGAAGCAGCAAACCCACATTTTGTGTGATCTATGAGGTGCCAACAGGTCACAAACTACATATGACACATATCCATCTAACAGCTTGCCAAAGTTTCTATCTAGAATACCAATTTAACCCAGTTCAAATGCAATCATTGTATTAAAGATGTGGTTTTCTAACTCTTCACAGGGCTGTCGTGAGGCTATTAAAAGTCTGGCTTTATTCATTACCCTTGGAAGATAAGGATTTCATAAAAAATTACTCATCCATCACAGTTTTCAATGACACACATGTGAGAATTTGACTGTTACTTTGACATGTAACACTCTGGATCAGCAGGGTCTGGATACATCTGTTGTGGGATGATTAAATCCTTCCCACTGCAACCCTTAAGCTAGTCAGATCCAAATACAACACACTGGCCTTGATTTCAATTAGCCATTGGTTAAACGATAATTGGTTAAACATTATGGAACACAATTGTATTTTACAAAACAGACACTGTTCAAATTACTTGGGTCCCCAAAGAGGAAAAAATAATGAACAGCAGAATATTGATTAGAATTGTTTACACAAAGGTTTCTATTGTACTTTATTGTTGGTTTGAACTGACAGTTTCACAAAATTCCTCGTGAGCTTCCTAAAAGTTCATTCTGAAATATGCTCCTAATGCTCATATCCAGTTGCCCTTGAGTGGACGGTGATGAGTTGGCTTCTTGAACCACTGCAGCAGATGTGGCGAATGTGCTGCCACAGTGCTGTTAGGTAGGGAGTTCTAGGTTTTGACCCAGCAACAATCAGTAAAGGTTGATATATTTCCAAATCTTGCACTCCTTGCGACTGAAGACTGCAGTCAGAAAACCTGAGTAGAGCATCTTTATTCAGAATTTATATCTCATAGAATCATAGAAACTCTACAGTGCAGAAGAAGGTCATTTGGCCCATCGTGTCTGCACCAATCATAATCCCACCCAGAACATACACCCACATTCCCACTTATTTACCCTGCTAATCCCCCTGTCACTAAACGTCAACTTATCATGGCCAATCAATCTAACTTGCACACCTTTGGACTGGGAGAAAACCAGAGCGCCCAGAGGAAACCCACGCAGACATGGGGAGAATGTGCAACCGTGCACACATAGTGACCCAAGCCAAGAATCGAACTCGGGTCCCTGGAGCTGTGAGGCAGCAGTGCTAACCACGGTGCCACCATGTCGCCCATTGCCACCATGCTGCCTGTCTGTGCAAAGGCATTCAGTTTCCTGCACAAATAAAGGTGCTATGAATGCACACATACTTTTCCTGACTTGAAGGAGGCACGCAGGCCAATAACTCCTATTATTCCAATCTACCTTCAAAGAATCATACAGTGTTGCAGGAGGACATTTAGTCCAGGGTGCTGTTTGGTGCAGTTACCCAATTAGTCCCACTCCCCTGCTGTTTCTCTACACGTCTGCAAACATTTTCATTTCATGCATTTATCCAATTCTGTTTGGAATGTGACAATTGAAACTGCTTCCATTGCCGATTCAGACACTATGGGGCAATGATTTTTAAAGTTTATTTATTAGTCCCAGGTAAGGCTTATATTAACACTGCAATGAAGTTACCATGAAATTCCCCTAGGGGTCGCCACAGTCCAGTACCTGTTCAGGTCAATGCACCTAATCAGCAAATCTTTCAGACTGTGCGAGGAAACCAGAACACCCGGAGGAAACCCACACAGACATGGGGAGAATGTGCAAACTCCGCACAGACAGTAACCCAAACCAGGAACCAAATTTGGGATCTTGGCGCCATGAGGCAGCAGTGCTAACCACTATGAAACCATAGAAACCCTACAGTGCAGATAGAGGCCATTCAGCCCATCGAGTCTGCAACGGCAACAATCCTACCTAGGCCCTATCCCCGCATCCCTCCATGTTTACCTGCTAATCCCTGTAACCCACATATCCTGGGACACTAAGGGACAATTTAGCTTGGCCAATCAACCTAACTGGCGCATCTTTGGACCGTGGGAGGAAACTGGAGCACCCGGAGGAAACTCACACAGACAGGGAGAATGTGCAGACTACACACAGACAGTAACCCGAGCCTGGAATCGAACCTGGGATCGTGGCGCTGTGATGCAGCAGTGCTAACCATTATGCTTTGCATGGTTTCCCATTCTGCCTGCCACCAGAATCGTAGTGGGCAAGGGCCAGTCCATGGACTATGGTCCATTGACCTCAGGTGGGATTTTCCTGTTTTACGGTGAGTACAGCCAGGAAATCTGTCTATCAGATTGCCAAGGTTTCTATCTAGGATACAAATTTAACCCAGCTCAAATGCAATCATAGTATTAAATATGTGGTTTCCTTACTCCTGATGTGAGGCTATTAAGAACATAAGAACATAAGAAATAGGAGCAGGAGTAGGCCATCTAGCCCTTCGAGCCTGCCCCGCCATTCAATAAGATCATGGCTGATCTGTCGTGTCTCAGTTCCACATTCCCGCCCTCTCCCCATAACCCTTAATCCCCTCGCTTATCAAAAACCCATCAACCCGCTTCTTAAAAATATTGAGCGAGGCAGCCTCCACCACTTCAACGGGCAGAAAATTCCAGAGATTCACCACCCTTTGAGTGAAGAAGTTCCTCCTCAACTCCGTTCTAAACCGCCCCCCCCTTTATCTTGAGGCTGTGCCCCCTAGTCCTACTATCCTTTCTGAGCGGGAAGAGTCTCTCCACCTCTATCCTATCCATCCCATTCATCATCTTATACGTCTCAATGAGATCTCCCCTCATTCTTCTAAACTCTAACGAGTACAAGCCTAATTTATTCAGCCTCTCCTCATAGCTCAACCCCCTCAACTCCGGCATCAGCCTAGTAAACCTCCTCTGCACTCCCTCCAAGGCCAAAATATCCTTGCGTAAGTACGGCGACCAAAACTGCACACAGTACTCCAGCTGCGGCCTCACCAATGCCCTATACAGCCGCCTCTGGCTTAATTCATTACCCTTAGAAGATAAGGATTTCAGAAAAATTACTCATCCATCACAGTTTTTAATGACACGCGTGTGAGAATTTGACTGTTACTTTGACGTGCAACACTCTGGAACAGCAGGGTCCGGATACATCTGTTGTGGGAAGATTAAATCCTTCCCACTGCAGCCCTCAGGCTAGTCAGATCCAAATGCAATGCACTGCCCTTGATTTCAATTAGCCATTGGTTAAACGATAATTAGTTCAACATTACGAAACACAATTGTATTTTACAAAGCTGAAACTATTCCATTTGCACAGGTCCCGAAAGAGGAAAGATAATGAAGGGCAGAATACTGATTAGAATTGTTACATACTAGAACATAACAATGCTTTATGTAAAATAAGGTTTTATTATGTCACCTCTGATTATTTCACAAAGCTTAAATATGCGTAGCCATTTGGGTAGTCTGGTGTACAGGAAAGAAAGAGAGAAAGAGAGAGAGAGACAGAGAGAGAGACAGAGAGAGAGAGAAAGAGAAAGAGAGAGAGACAGAGAGAGAGACAGACAGAGAGAGAAACAGGGACAGAGAGAGGGAGGGGCAGAGGGAGAGACAGAGAAAGAGAGAGAGAGAAAGAGAAAGAGAGAGAGACAGAGACAGAGAGAGAGACAGAGACAGAGAGAGAGAGAGACAGAGAGAGAGGAAGAGGGAAGGGAAGAAGGAAAGAAAGGAGGAAGGAAAGATTGCATTTCTATAGTATCTTCTAAATTTAGATCATAGACTCATAAGATCCTTTCAGTGCAGAAAGTGGCCATTGCATCCATCGCGTTTCCAGTGATTCCCAGACGGAGCATCCCACCCAGGCCCTATCCCCATAACCCCATGTATTCACTCACTAATCCCTCAGCCTATGCATCTTGAGGTACGAAGGGGCAATTTTGCATGGCCAATGGTACCTAGCTTGCACGCCTTTGGACTGTGGGAGGAAATCTGAGCACCCGGAGGAAACCCACATAGACACGGGGAGAACATGCAAAGTCCACACAGACAGTGACCCAAGACAGGAATTGAACCTGGCTTCCTGGTGCTGTGAGGCAGCGTGCTAACCACTGTGCCACCGTGCTGCCCCTCAGTACCAAAGAACATGATATACAATGGACTATTTTTAAAATCAAGTGATCATCCTTAATTAGGTAAAAGCACAGCAGCCATTTCACACTCAGTGAGGCCTCTCGGAATAAGATGGACGAACTGTTCTTTTTTTGGTGAGAAAGATTGGGAGAAGAATGTTGGCAAGGCCACTGATCAACTGCCTTGCTCTTTACTAAAGAGTACAATGTTCTTTTTAATGCCATCACCCTAGCAGAGTGGTCTTCATTGAATATGAGTTGAACTTTGCCGAGTTTCCCAACTAAAACAGAGTACAATCATAGAATCCCTATAGTGCAGAAGGAGCACTAAGTAGTCTCACAACATCAGGTTAAAGTCCAACAGGTTTATGGTGCAGCACGAGCTTTTGGAGTGCTTTTCCTTCATCAGGTCAGTGCCACTCACTTCATCAGGCACTCGTCTGATGATGGAGCAGCGCTCCGAAAGCTCGTGCTACCAAATAAACCTGTTGGGCTTTAACCTGGTGTTGTGAGACTACCTATTATGCCTACCCCAGTCCAATACTGGCAGCTCCACATCATGTGCAAAAGGAGGCCATTTGTCCCATCGAATCTGCATCGACAACAATCCCACCCAGGCCATATCCCCAGAAATCCGTTGCTAGTCCTCCTGACAGTTACATGGATATGATGGACATAGAGGGATATTGGCAAAACACAGGCAACTGGAACTAGCTTTGTGGTTAAGTAAAAAGGCATGGACAAGTTGGGTCGAAGGGTCTGTTTCCATGCTATAAAGCTCTATGAGTCTAGGACTCTATGACTAAGGATAATTTAGCGTGGACAATCCACCTCACCCATACACCTTTCGGACTGTGGGAGGAAACTGGAGCACCCTGAGGAAACCCACGCAGACACGAAGGATAACTTGCAGACTCCGCACAGTCACCTGAGGCTGGAACCGAACCCGGATCCCTGCCGCTGTGAGGAAGCAGCGCTAACCACTGTGCCACCTGGCCATCCGAATGCAAATTGTAGAGAACATTATGAGGATTTTTGACCACACAGCAGGACATAAGTGGAAGGACAAAGCAGTTTCTCCCTTTAATAAGGTGGCATGATGAGATAATGAGGAACTTGCAAACTGCTTACTGTTGTAACATGAGTGACCTGGAAAGCTGGGCAAGTGGAGTTAGGATGTGGAGATGCCGGCGTTGAACTGGATTTGACCAATCAAGCAAATTAAGCTCAGTTTATTTTATTGCTTTAGGAGGTGATACAAGCAGAGCTGTTATTGATCGGGGCCAGACACATTAAGAAAAGGAAAGGGTTAGCATTCAGAAAGAGTTCATATGCATTGAAGATAGCTTTACTTCACAGGAAGAAGTAATTAATGAATATAATTTTTGATCTGAAATTTGTTCTTCCCATTTGTAACAAAAATCATAGTGCAGAAGGAGGCCATTCGGCCCATGGAGTCTGTACCAACTACAATCCCACCCAGGCCACATCCCCATAACCTTATGCACTTACCCTGCTAACCTCCCTTACATTAAGGGGCAATTTAGCATGACCAGTCCTCTAACCCATACATCTCTGGATTGTGGGAGGAAACCGGAGCACCCAAAGGAAACCCACGCAGACACAATGAGAGCGTGCAAACTCCACACAGGCAACGACCCAAGTTGGGGATTGAACCCGGGTCCTTGGTGCTGTGATGCAGCAGTGCTAACCACTGTGCCACCGTGCAGCCCCATGGCTTTGAACCTCTCCCTTATCCTGTTCTCTTTCAAACAGTGAACTCCACGCCAACACCTCCCCCTCCCCCAACCACCACAGTTGGTGTTGTTAATATTATTTATTTTTAATTCATTCGTGGGACATGGGCTAGGCCCAGCACTTATTGCCCATCCTGAATTGCCACTTGAGAAGGTAGTGATGAGCTGCCTCCATGAACCACTGTAGTCCCTAAGGTGTAGGCGCATCCACAGTGCTGTTAAGGAGTTCCAGAGTTTTGACCTCAATGACAGTGAAGGAATGGTGATATACTTCCAAGTCAGGATGGTGAGTGACTTGCAGGGGAACCTTTGGGTATTTCCATGTGTCGCCACGCTTGGACTTTTAGATGGTGGCAGTCATGGGTTTGGAAGGCGCTATAGTAGGAATGTTGGTGAGTTCCTGTGTGCATTTTGTAGATGGTACACATCGTTGCCATTGTGCATTGGTAGTGGAAGGAATAAATGTCTGCGGATGTAGCGGGGCTGCTTTGTCCTGGATGGTGTCAAGTTTTTTGAGTATTCTTAGAGTTACACTCATCTAGGCTATTGGAAAGTATTCCATTACACTCCTGACCTGTGCCTTGTAGATAGTGGACAGGCTTTGGGAAGTCAGGAGATGAGTTACTTGGCACAGGTTTTCTAGCCTCTGACCTGTTCTTGTGGTCAAAGTATTTATATGGCTAGTCCAATTCTGTTTCTGGTCAATGGTAACCCAAGGGACGCTCAGAGGGACATTAATGTAATGGGGCAGCACGGTGGCACCATGGTTAGCTGCCTCAGAGCACCAGGAACCCGGCTTTGATTCCTGGCTTGGGTCATTGTCTGTGTGGAGTCTGCACATTCTCCCCATGTCTGCATGGGTTTCCTCCAGGTGCTTTAGTTTCCTCCCACAGTCCGAAAGGCTTGCTGGTTAGGTGCATTGTGCTCAATTTTCCCTCAGTGTACCCAAACAGGCGCCAAAGTGTGGCGGCTGGGGGATTTTCGCAGTGACTTCATTGCAGTGTTAATGTAAGCCTACTTGTGACACCAATAAATAAACTTTTAAACTTTATCGTGAGGAGATGGTTGGATTCTCTCTTTTGGAAACAATCGTTGCCTGGTCACTTGTCAGCCTAAGCCTGAATATTGTCCAGGTCTTGCTGCATTTGGACATGGACCGCTTTAGCATCTGAAAAGTTACGAATGGTGCTAAATGTTGAGCAGTCATCCCCACTGCTGACCCTATGATGGATGGAAGATCATTGATGAAGAGGCTGAAGATGGTTGGGCCTTGGATACTGCCCTGAGGAACTCCTGCTGGGATATCTTGGAACTGAGATGATTGACCTCCCATAAACAGAACTATCTTCTTTTGTGTCAGATATGACTCCAACCAGCAGAGAGTTTTCCCCCGATTCCCATTGATAGGGCTCCTTGATGCCACACTCTGTCAAATGCTGCCATGATGTCATGGACAGTCACTCCCATCATAGGATCATAAAACCCTACAGTGCAGAAAGAGGCCCTTCAGCCCATTGAGTCTGCACCGAACACAATCCCACCCAGGCCCTATCCCCATATTATACCCACTAATCCCTCTAACCTACGCATCCCTGGATACTAAGGGGCAATTTCTTAGCATGGTCAATCAACCTAACCCGCACATTTTTGGACTGTGGGAAGAAACCAGAGCACCCAGAGGAAACCCATGCAGACACGACGAGAATGTGCAAACTCCACACAGACAGTGACCCAAGCTGGGAATCGAACACAGGACCCTGGAGCTGTGAAGCAGCAGTGCTAACCACTGTGCTACCATGCCATCTCACCTATATTTGGCTCAATTTAAAAATAGGTAAATAAAAAGACAAATTTATAAAAATTTGCTCGGATGGGAAGGTACATGCTTTAGTTCCATTTGCAGCAGCTGGTAAAAGGCTAGAATAAAAAGGGAGATGATTTCCATTCGGAAGTTGTGACAAGTGACACTAGAGTTAATGGATTGTAGGAGGAAGACAACTTTAAGGAAGGTAAGGACTGTGTCAGTCTGGCAATAGACCAAGCTGTGGTTTTAGAGACTGAATAAAGACTGCCGATTTCCTTTACAAGCCACTGAGGTTTTGTTTTAAGATTCCCTGTTGAAGGACTGCATTTAGGTCTTGGGGAGGAATTTAATGTCCCATTTGCGCCTGTTTAGAGGTGGGAGGGAGGGGGGATTTAAACTAGAGTCAGGTTGTGAGATAGGGATTCCAATATCTTTGCGCCTAGTCTGATTAAGCCTTGGGTGGGAAGCTCACGGGTGGCCTTCACATCTAGATGCCAACTGAGATCCTTAAATGGGAAATGCATGGCCACTGAAAGGCTTTATCCTGCCATCACCTGTATTCACCTGAGAGTTACCACATTTCTAAGGTGGGTGCCAAAGGCACATATTGCTTAACTGAGGGACCCAGTATCATGAAGGGATGGCCTGCCATCCCCCTGCCCTTTCTGCCAACTTCCCTCCTCACACCCAGCCAGCAATACCTACCCCCACTCTCAACCCCAATCCCCATTCTGCCCACACTCAACTGTGGCCTGGGATCCCTTGGTAATCCTAAATCTCTGATGGATGCACTACCAGCAGCTGCCACTGCTCCTGGTGGCGCTGGTGGGAAATGGAGAGCTTCTGAATGGCCAGCAGCTCCCGGGGGCAGGATTTCCACCCCCGAGGGCTTCAACCCAGGGATGACTCAACAGGGACCAGCTAATACCCTTTGGACACTTAATTCCATTGGGCCTTTTCCAACTGAAGTGGAATAGGTCTCCTGTCAGTTGCCCAGCGAGTGGGAGAGATTGCTCTCACCAACATTAACCCCTGGATTATGAAGTTTTACTACAGTTCTTTGGTATTTTATTTTTGAGGCAAGGTGCTAGTGTGTTTAGGTGGCTGAGATAGCAGCTGCCCAAAAGGCTAGGATATTTCTTTTAGTGGGGTTTCCTTCCCACTACCTCAAGAGTCAGTGATGAATATCCTCGTCAATCCTACCTGCCCCACTATCATTCATGCTCCAGTGAGTTTTGATTGGCTGCAGGCAGGACTCCCCCCCACCTCACTCTTGAGGAAAGCCACCTCCCCTCCCCCCTTCAAGAGATGCTGGCCAATCTGATTGGCCTCTGGCTTTCTTGTTGCTGCGGTGACAGAAGATGCAGTGGACGAAAGTATAAGTTCATGAAGTCCATGTGGCGCCTGAGGGAGGGTAGGGAAAGTCTCGGGGGGCTGGATAGTGAGGGATTTAGGGTGGTATGTTGAGGCTGAGGGGAGGGAGGAAGGTCCAGGAGCCATTTCACCTTTGAGAGGGAGTGGGGAGGGTAGGGGGAGTTTGTCGCCTGAATTTGGAAGGGGGCTTCTGATGGATGCACCCTCCCCTTTCTCAGTCAAGGCTGAAACTCAATCATTTACAGCTCCCCCCATCCCCCACCACCCACCAACCGCCCCCCCCTGCCCCATACCTGGGAAGTGCTCCAGCCTGACTAAAAAATTGAAGCTCGGTGAAAAATGTTCCTTGAGTGGTCAACAAGAATGAGGGGAGATCTCATTGAGACGTATAAGATGATGAATGGGATGGATAGGATAGAGGTGGAGAGACTCTTCCCGCTCAAAAAAGACAGTAGGACTAGGGGGCACAGCCTCAAGATAAAGGGGGGGCGGTTTAGAACGGAGTTGAGGAGGAACTTCTTCACTCAAAGGGTGGTGAATCTCTGGAATTCTCTGCCCGTTGAAGTGGTGGAGGTTGCCTTGCTGAATATTTTTAAGACGCGGGTTGATGGGTTTTTGATAAGAGAGGGGATTAAGGGTTATGGGGAGAGGGCGGGAAAGTGGAACTGAGCCACGACAGATCAGCCATGATCTTATTGAATGGCGGGGCAGGCTCGAAGGGCTAGATGGCCTACTCCTGCTCCTATTTCTTATGTTCTTATGTTCTTATGTGGGTCTCAACTGGGGTCCATCCAAACAAGGCATTATGTAAGATGACACTGCAATGCATTACTGGAGGAGTGCTGCACTGGCAGACATCCTGTCCTTTGGATGAAATCCTCAATTGAAAATCTTTTTGGGTGAATGGTAAAGATCCTCTGGCACTACTCAACAAAGGACAGAATGTTTGTCATCAATGTCCTTCCCTCAACCACCTTCACTAACAGTTGATTGATCCACTGCGTTGCTGTGTGCGTGATCTTCCTATGCACAAAATGGCTGCTATGTTTATCCACCCAGCAGCGGCCTCTCTTCAAAAGGTAACTCATATTATGAAGCTCCGTGATGTTTAAAGAACAGGGAAGTAATGCAGGAGCCCCCCAGAACCCTGTTCACTAATCAGTGGAAGCTGATGAGGGTTTGGTGCCTCAGAGGAGTGCAGTCAGAGTCACACTTGATTGTACAGGGTGGGAGGAAGAAGAAGAGCAATAGTGATAGGGGATTCCATAAGACAATAAAACACAGGAGCAGAATTAGGCCACTCGGCCCATCGAGTCTGCTCCACCATTCAATCATGGCTGATATTTTTCTCATCCCCATTTTCCTGTCTTGTCCCCATAACCCTTGTCCTCTTACTAATCTAGAACCTGCCTATCTCTGTCTTAAAGATACCCAATGACCTGGCCTCTATGGGTGGGATTTTACAGCCTTGGTCATCCAAAACCATAAAATCCCACCCAAGGTCAATAGACCTTTCCATTGTCCACCCCTTACCCGCTCCAATTCCCGTGGTGGGCGGGAAGGTAAAATTGCAGCCTGACTGTGAGCATCTTTTACAATGAAAAACAGAAATAATCATCACTTTATAGAATCCCTATGTAGGAAGACATTCAGCCCATTGAGTCCTCACTGACTCTCTGACAGAGCATTTTACCCAGGCCCTATCCCTATAAGCCCCCATATTTGCCCCTTTAACCGACACATCTTGGGACACCAAGAGATAATTTTCCTATGGCCAAACCACCTAATTTGCACATCTTCGGACAGTGGGAGGAAACCGAAGCATGTGGAAGAAACCCAGGCATACATGGGGAGAACATGCAAACCCTACACAGAGAGGCCAGAATCAAACCTGGGTCCCTGATGCTGTGAGACAGAGGTGCTAACCACTGTGCCATCATACCACATTTGCGATGTGATATCAGCTCCCTCTGATAATGATTCGGAATATGGGGTGGATGATTTGCAAGGTGGGAGATAAAGATATGTTAGACAGGTTGCAATTGTAATACCCTAACTCTGTATGGGGTTGTGGGTTTTAAACAACAAGAAAAAGAGGTGATTTGCACAAGTAGATTCAAAGTAACACACAACAGGTTTATTGAAAGATGTAGGGCAGAAAAAGACAGAAGCCTGTGAAACACGCCAATGACCTCATGATCAAGTTACATGACCTGCCCTTAAAGCAATCATGCAATTATTTAAATTTCTAACAATAGTCATACACATTTACTGCACAGTCCTTTCCATTGAATATTCAAATGACAATTTATTTAAATCACAGTCCAATCATTGAATAATTAAAATTAATTTTACCGACTTGATGAAGTTGAAATCTGCTGCTGGAGCAATGAGGATGAATCTGATTTAATTTTCAACAAAAAAAAAGAGTCAATGCTCATCAGAGAACACCTCTTACCAAAATTGGCCTGCCTCTATTATTTAAAAAATAATCTATCAAATTCTGTTCTACATCCTTTTTGCAGCCTTGTGAACAATAGAAAGGCTTCAACGCCTCCAGGCAAAATGGCCACAGTTCTGAAAAGCAAAAGGCTTTTGGAAATCAATTTATAATTACACAATGCTAGGCTGATTGTTGTCTGTTTTTATAAGTCAGCTCTCATAGAATCCCTGTGGTGCAGAAGGAGGCCATTTGGCCCACTGAATTTGCACCGACTCTCCAATAGATCATCTTACCCAGTCAGTGTCCCTGTAATCCCATGCATTTACCCTGCTAATCCCACTAATTTACTAATCTTGGTCTACTAAGGGGCAATTTAGCATGGCCAACCCACCCAACCTACACATCTTGGTCTACTAAGGGGCAATTTAGCATGGCCAATTCACCCAACCTACGTATCTTCGGACACTAAGGGGCAATTTAGCATGGCCAATCAACCTAACCTACACAGTTTGGCACACTAAGGGGCAATTTAACATGGCCAATCCACCCAACCTACACATCTTGGGACACCAAGGGGCAATCTACATGGCCAATCCACCTAACTTGCACACCTTTGGACACTAAGAGGCAATTTAGCAATTTAGCAATGGCCAATACACCTATCCTACATACCTTTGGACACTAAGGTGCAATTTAGCATAGCCAATCCACCTAACCCACACATCTTGGGACACCAGGTTGCAATTTAGCATGGCCAATCCATCTAACCTACACATTTTAGGACATTAAGGGGTAATTTGGCATAACTGATCCATATATGTATGTATGGTTAACTTGTGCAAATTTCTTCAGAAGGATAAAAAGAAAACAAAAATACTTCTCATTTATGTAGTGCATTTTGAAATGTGTCGACCACTTCCAGTTTTCTTATTAGCATGATTTTTCAGAATATTTGGATGTTTTTCAAGAGGCAGCCCAGTGTTTGGTTTGTTTCTGTCTTTCTTACCTCTGAGTCAGAAGGTCATGGGTTCACGTGCCATCCCAGAGATTTGAGCGTTTACTGAGGGGTGCTTCACTGACAGAGGTCTTTCGGATAAGGAGTTAAATGGGATTCCATCTGTTCTCTCAATTGTTGTGAAACCCCCTGGAGCAACCCAAAGCACCTTCCAAACCTGTGCCCACTGCCACCTAGAAGGGCACTGGTGCAAGGGAACATCACCACCTGGAAATTCTCCTCCAAACCACACACCATCCTGACTTGGAAATATATCGCCATTCCTTCACTGTCACTGGGTCAAAATCCTGGAACTTCCTTCCGAATAGCATTGTATTTCTTTTATTCATTTGTGGGACATGGCATCACTGGCTGGCCAGCATTTATTGTCCATCTCTAGTTGCCCGAGGGCATTTGAGAGTCAACCACATTGCTGTGGCTCTGGATAGATTTCCTTCCTTAAAGGATATTAATGAACCAGATGTGTTTTTTTTGACAATTAACAATGATTTCATAATCATCAGTAGATTCTTAATCCCAGATATTTTTAATGGGATTTAAATTCCACCATCTGCTGGGATTTGAACATGGGTCCCCAGAACATTTGTTGAGTCTCTGGGTCAATAGTCAAGCAATAATACCACTAGACTATCACCTACCTATACCACATGGACAGCAGCGGTTCAAAAAGCCTTCAAGGGTGGCATAGGGGTACAGGGATTGGCGCTGCTGCCTCACACGCCAGGGACCCGAGTTTGATTCTGGCTTCGGGTCACTGTCTGTGTGGAGTTTGCACATTCTCCCCATGTCTGTGTGGGTTTCCTCCGGGTGCTGCGGTTTCCTCCACAGTCCAAAGATGTGCTGGTTATGTTGACTGGCCATGCTAAATTGACCCTAGTGTCAGGGGAATTAGTAGGGTAAATATGTGGGGTTGCACGAATAGAACCTGGATGGGATTGTAGTTGCTGTAGACTCGATGGTTCGAATGGCCTCCTTCTGCACTGTATGATTCTATGATTCTAAGCCAGCTCACTGCCACCTTCTCCAGGGCAATTGAGGATGGGCAATAACTTCAGATCTAGCCAGCGATGTTCACATCCCATGAAAGAATTTTGCAAAGTATATAAATGCAAGCTTTGGGGTAAATTTCCCAGTCCTGCCTGCCATGGAAATTGTAGCAGGTGGGACAGAATATTTGGTGGACCAGTCAGAGGTCCATTGACATTGAGCAGGAATTTCCAGTCTTGGGGCGCATGGAGCCAGAATATCCCACCCATTTTTTGTAGTGGTGAGAAAATGACCACTTAGATGGATGGAGCTAAAGAATTAAAGAGAAATTGCAGAATTAGAGGACAGGAGCTCCTGTAGCCTTACTAAAGGCCGAAAAGGCATTTCAATCCATTGGTAGTCTTTTTACCAAGGTTAAAGGGGTCTGGGTCAGGAAGAGGGGGAGTTAATTAGTGTCACGTAAAAATGGAAGGGCTTAAACTTCACCCCCACAAAAATGAAGGCATGAGGCTGAAAGCAAATGATTTTACTGTTTAGCATCTGATCCTTGTTCATGCCAACTGAAGTTCAGGTGCATGAAGCAGTTGTAAAGACTGTGGCACCCATGGCAACCTCCTCATTTTTAAGCACTGCAGTGTGCTTATTAGAACAAAAGCTGGAGGCTGCAAATAACTCTTACTCTAGCTAACAACACCGGTCAGCATAAGTATCTCGATAATTGTCCCTGTGCCGGGTAACTCTGACAGTGGCAGCTCCCATCTGTATATAGTGCCAACCATGTGAGAAATGAATCCCATGGAGGGATTCTTCATAAAGGCATGATGATGCCCAGCAAAGGATTAACATTACAAGGAACAGAATCATAGATTTCTACAGTGCAGAAGGAGGCCATTCAGCCCATTGAGTCTGCACCGACATAATCCCACTCAGGCTCTATCTCCACAAGTCCATGCATTTACCTTAGCTAGTCCCCCTGACACTAAGGGGCAATTTAGCATGGCCAATCCACTTAATCCACACATCTTTGGACTGTGAGAGAAAACCAGAGCACCTGGAGGAAACCCACGCAAACACCAAGAGAACGTGCAAACTTCACACAGACAGTCACCCAAGGCCGGAATGGAAGCTGGCTCCCTGGCGCTATGAGGAAGCAGTGCTAACCACTGTGCTACCATGCTGCCTGTACGATTTTAGTTGAATGATTAGTGAGGGAATTCTGACCACTGTGTTAGGCAGTCAATGACATGACACTAGTGACGTAGAAAAGGAAACTGGGTGTAGGTCAAATTTTTCAAAGGAGAAGTTAGAAGGAGGAACTAACTGAGGTGCATTATGATCCCAGTTAATGTTATAACTGAATGGGAATATTCCAGAATGGAACCCTGACTCAAAAGACCAAAACTTGCACTTTTTTTTATAAAACATGGAATAACAGGGTCACAGGACTGCTAATTAGTTTTAACAACAAGAAACAAAAACATATATCAAACATGAAAGAATTGGATTAAAATCCTTGCTTACCTTACCAAGTACACTCAGGTTTAAAGATTACCATGGATTATAAAGTACAGTTTAAACTACAATGGTCTCATTAACATAAAAAGTCCCTTTTAAGCACGCAAGATGACTGTGGTCAAATACACTCTCTGCTCTGAACCCAAATTAATGGCCTGTATTTTATAACCTCGCTCAGGCAAGGTTCGTAAAATCCCACCCGAGTCATGCCTACCCAAATCTGGGGCAGACATGACAGTAGAATTCTGGCAAGTGTCTTTGGATTTCTTCTCAGCATCCCCGCAGGTGATTGTCACATGAGAGTTTCCAAACTCCACACATTAAAATCTTCCCTCATAATAATACTTTCCCTTTGCGGTTTGCAATCTGAAATCTAGAACAGATTTTCCAAATGACACGAATAAACCAAGCTTTTGCTCCACCTTTAACAGTAAATCCAGTCCAGGATTTTGCACCGACCTCCTTTTAGGATTTCTTTGTCTTCGAGGCTTCTGCACAAACACTGAGTTCCAGTCACTCATTTACTCAATTTCAAATAATATCTCACAAACTGTAATAATACTTCACAAACCTGAGCACAATAGCAGCTATCTTCTGACAGCTCACAATCCAATGCCTTTTCAACTCTTTGTGACTTGACTCAGCAGTTTACTCATTTCATTCTTGTTCCCATTTTCCTCTGTTCTGTTTAACTCCTGACTTCTTGGAAATTTCATTTTTCTCATTTCTTTAGCTTGTTACCCTTTAGAAAGCCATTATTCCAGGGTGTGGCTTTTCTTATAGCAAAGCTGAGAGAAATGACCCCCCCCCCACCCTCTAGCCTTCTAAGCCAACTGCTTTAGCAGAGCTAGGAGAGCTGCTTTCTCTTTCAACTCATCTCTGGTTTCCAGTTAAATTAACAACAAGGGAAGATGGCATCCCACCCTTCTTCTAATATTTATCCTTTACACCGTAGCCCTCTCTAAGCACAATAGAAACACTGTTGAAATTTAACCAACACCATACAAACACCTTTATCCAGCATGAATCTAACTATAGGTTTTACCCTTCCAGGCAAAGAAATATTAAATTAAACACAATTAAGTCTTTACTTTATTTCTAATATTTACCAATACAAATATAGATCCCTTAAATCTAACTCTGTTTTCCAAACAGGTGCTTGAACCAGAATATGCCAAATGAGTGGAGGGTTGAGATTGAAATGCAGTTTGGTAATAATGAGAATGCCGTTAGTATGGTGATTTGGAAGGGGTTTGCAGGGGCTGGGAAGGCTCAGTAAGATCTGAAATGTTGCATATGGATAGCCTTGTTCAGAACCAGTGGGAATCATAGCGGTGGAGCAGGTAATCTAAAGGGATTCGTAGAGAGGGGTGACGGATAGTGAAGGAGGCAAACAGGATGAGAAGGAAATTAGTGAGTCCCAGAAGGTACAATGTAAGCAAAGATTGGTAAGAGAAGATTGTGGGGTAGTTGGTGTGCTAGGCTATGAATACATGATTGGTGGCATCATGGTAGATCTAGCCCATCAGATTATGAGCATGGCTAAAAGTATCCCACTCCACCAGAATGACGGCATAACTCATGCCACTCAAAATCTAGAGAGAAAACAGACCAGTGGAGAATTTCACATCAGTTTTCTCACTGAAACTGACACTTTGCCAAATTCTGGTGAGATCACCCCTATTGTGCTGTGATCCCCATGAAGACCAATAACATTTTCAAAAAACAAAATGAGTCTGCTAGCAACCAATGAATAGAATCACAGGACAAGATTTCACATTTTCAGACTTTTACTCTAGCACATAAACCAAAATCAACACAGACCAAATATTATTTAACATACCAAACGAAAGAAAAAGTACTTTTGCGTTAGCTAACTAATGCACTTCAAATATGCCTTGTGAAATGTTTTTGCTTTTCACCATGCTTCTGGTAGATATGTAGCAATACTGGATTAAATCCCAAATGAATCCCAGCTTTCCAGCAAGCCCACTTCCCATTGGTCCACCGGGTCAAATCTTCTAGTGCCCTTTGAAAATTGTTCTGAGAATTCCCAATATGATTTTTACCAGCAACGGTTCACTTCAGTGAATTCCCAATTTCTTCAAGTCATCACAGTCCTGGCGGTCCAGAATTCCAGAGATTTCTGTATCCAATCCTCTTAAATGGTTTAGTCAACTCTAGTAAAATCATTTTCTGCAAGAGAATTTTACATCTGCTCCCCACTACTCCTTACAGTGAAATAGGTGCATTGGCCATGCTAAATTCTCCTTTACTGTACCCAAACAGGCACCGGAGTGTGGCAACTAGGGGATTTTCACAATAATGTAAGCCTACTTGTGACTAATAAATAAACTTTAACTTTAATCTTTGGTCTCTGGGAGGAAACTGGAGCACCCAGAGGAAACCCATACAGGCAGGGGAAGAATGTGCAATCTCCTCATAGACAGTGACCTGAGGCTGGAGTTGAACCTGGGTCCCTGGTGCTGTGAGGCAGCAGTGCTAATCACTGTGTCACTGTGCTGCCCATTGGTGAGCCAGGGATGCAATTGCTGGTGGGACTGGATGCCAGTGAAGACCCCTGGGGGGGGGGGGGGGGTGGTCAGGGCAGTGAGAGCCTGACACCTTAGCAATGCCCACCAGGCACTCTGACACTGCTCACCAAGCACCAGCCTTCATCAGTGTGACCAAACAAGCTTTGGAGTGTGGCGACTAGGGGATTTTCACAGTAACCTCATCGTAGAGTTAATGAAAGTCTACCTGTGACACTAATAAATAAGCTTTAAACTTTGCAGAGTGTTCTATTTCACTTTAAATTAAAGGGGCTATTTTAAAACACAATTGTCTTGGAAAGTCCCTCACTAATAATAATTGAAATGCTAATCACTTCCAGCTTCGAAAAATTCTCTCTTTCTATTTCATGCATGGATTGAAATGCTTCTGCATGTTACCCATTCATCTGGCATAACTCTTACAGCTTGGGAATGCACTGTCACAGAATGCTCATTTATCCTGTGGGTACTGATTTCATTGTGGCATTTATGTAGCAAGCAATAGGCCCATATTCCCTTGAAACATCATCCATTACTTTCTGTGCAGAAACCTTGGCTGCTGGAAGCAATCTTGGCTGTTCATTTACTATTGTGCACTAACATGATATAATGCAAATAAGTCAATCGTGCAAACTGGACTGAGCAACAGTGTTGGACTGGGGAGGGGGGCAGCATTACTATGTATCCCTCCCCGATGCATTACACAAGAAATGAGAAAACACAAGCTACAGTCAATTAAATATTTTTCAGCAAAATGGTCAGAGTGTCACTTAGAAAGCTGGCGGTACAGAGATTAGGAAATGCTGCAATATCAAGTACTACTTAAACTAATTGGATCTGCTTCTCAACTGACGAGAGTATTTCTGATTCCATTGTGTTAAACTGTATCAGAGATAACACTGCTCAACATACGCTTACCAGCAAGCCATCACATTTCCCAAGGGTAAGGGGTGGAATTCTCCGAGCTTGTCCGCAGCCGGGATTCTCCGATCCCACTTCAGCGAATGGAGATTTGGCTGAGTGCCAAATTCTCCATTCTCATTGGCAGTGGCAGCTGGGCGTATGACATTGGAGAATCCCAGCCAAGATTGATTTGAAGTGGTGTACTATATGTATTAGCAGAAATAAGCATCACCAAATATTTCCGATATTATTCTAGCAGCTGTAGAGTGAGTTTTGAGTCAAAACATACCCAATTATTTCGCAAAAGCAATTGTAGGGACATTAGAACATAAGAACTTGGAGCTGGCATAGGCCTGTAGCCCCTCAAGCCTGCTCTGCTATTCAATAAGATCATGGCTGATCTTTTCGTGGACTCAGTTCCACTTACCCGCCCACTCACCATAACCCTTAATTTCTTTACTGATCAAAAATGTATCTATCCTTGCCTTAAAAATATTCAATGAGGCAGCCTTGACTGCTTCAATGGGCTGTGTTTGGGTGGAATTGTCTTCTAAGGGCTGGATTCCCTGATCTCGTTTGCAGCTGGGATTCTCCAGTCCCGCTGCGGTGAACGGGGATTTGGCTAGGCGCCAAATTCTCTGCACTTGCTGCCAGCGGTAGCAAGGTGGTGAAAGGCCAGAGAATTCCGGCCTAAATGTTGACCCCAGTGAGTTGGTGCAATTCAGTTCACCGTTCTCCCTAAATTAGAACTCTCTTTGGAGCGGAGGCCTAAAGATGGTGGCAAGGCTGGCTCCTCAGAAATTGGGCTGCCACTTTTAATGGGCACCCAAATCATTAAATAACCCTAACACATGCCTCCCCCACTCTCTGACTAAAACTACTCTCCCCCACAACTCACTGGCATCAGCCACCCCCCTCCCGCCATTTGCTGGTACCAGCATGGCTCCCCCAAGTGAGTGCCACCCTGTAATGGGATCACAACAGCCCCCCCTCCCCCCCCCCCCCGACTTTGGGAGCCCTCCCCCATAGGCCAACACTTTTCAATGCCCCTCCCCCATTTCCCTCCCTCTCCAACCCATTCCTTCCCCCTTCAGGCCCTTCCTTTTGGCACTGCCAATCTGGCAACTTGACAATGCCAACCTGGCGGTGTCAACCTGGCAGTGTCAACCTGACAGTTGCCCATTGGCACTGCCAGATTGGCAACACCCCAAAGTCAGGGAAATGGCTAAGACACTACCCAGCCATCTCCCTGACCAACTGGGGGTTTTAACCGCCTCCAAGCCCATCTGCGTGGCCATCACAACCAGCTTCCTTTTCCTGCTACCAGTAGTGATTCACACCAGATTCCCATTGCACCTGAGGGTTGGAGAATCCCGGGATCAAGGAGAATCCGGCTTAAAACCGACAGAACATGAAGGATTTAAATATGCTAATCTGGTTCTCGCCCTTGCTGAGCATAAGCCTGATGATGGTGGGGCGCAGGGGTGGGGAGAATCCCAAAGGGGGATCTCCATGGTGTTAACTGTGCTACGGCTCCCCCCCCCCCACACACATCTCTGGCCCCACATTGCCCCAAAGCGATCTGCACATGAGTGTGTGGGGAGCAGAGAATCGCGCCTTGTGTGTTCATGTACACAAAGAGTCATAAAAATATACAGAACAGAAACAGGCCCTTCAGCCCAACTCGTCCATGCTGACCAGGTTTTCTAAACTGAACTAGTCCCATTTGGCCCATAGCCCTCTAAACCTTTCCCATCCACGTACCTGCCCAATTGTCTTTTAAATGTTGTAGTTGTATCCTCCTCTATCACCTCCTCTGGCAGCTCATTCCATACAAGCACCATCCTCTGTCTGAAAAGGTTGCCCCTCAAGTGTCTTTTAAACTGTTCCCCTCTCACCTTAAATCTATGCCTCCTAGTTTTGGACTCTCCTAACCTGGGTAATAGACCTTAGATATTCACCTTATCTATCCCTTTCATGATTTTATAAACCAAGGTGACCCCTCATCCTTCTACGCTCCAGGGGAAAAAAGTCCTAGCCTATCCAGTCCCGGTAACATCCTTGTAAATCTTTTTTGCACCCTCTCCAGCTTAATAACATCCTTCCTATAGTAGGGTGACCAGAATTGTACACAGTACTCCAAATAACATAACGTCCCACTCCTGCACTCAATGCTTTAACTGATGAACACTGTAAAAAGCCTCACAACACCAGGTTAAAGTCCAACAGGTTTATTTAGAATCACGAGCTTTCGGAGCACTGCTCCTTCCTCAGGTGAATGGAGCCCCAAGGATTCCCAGAATTTCTCCTGGATTCAGGCAAGTTTGTCCACTCACCTGATGAAGGAGCAGCGCTCTGAAAGCTCATGATTCCAAATAAACCTGTTGCACTTTAAATTGGTATTGTGAGACTCCTTACTGAGTCCGACACCGTCATCTCCACATCTTGACTGCTGAAGGCAAGTGTGCCAAAAGCCTTTCTTCACCACCTGGTCCACCGTGACGCCACAGTGAATGTGCAGGGAAAGGTAACAATGATAACTGCTGATAGGATAATAGAGGACTCATAATAAGTAGGCCATTCAGCTCCTTTCCATTAACTGGACGTTTTGGGGTGTAAATATGTCTGGGGCAGTGGCAGAAAGATGGGCAATGGTGAACATGCAACCTATTTTTCACTCTGCTCCCCCAATGAAGTTAATACAAAGCTGTCAATTTGTCACCACCTGTTCCACACCAGTGCCCATGATGAATGTCTTTGCTCAATGCATAGATGCCACTAATGAGAAGGGAAGAACATTTCCTGCAGTAACAAGGGATCAGTTGGTAGAATTTCCGAATAAAATCCTTATTGTTAAAAGAGGAAACTTCGGTATTAGGATGGCTAACTAACTGAATCCAACTTATTCGTCAAAGTTCCAGTCACAAGTACAATCTTCCCCAGGCTATGGGTTGCCAGGGTTAGTGTCCATCTTAACCACTGGAGATGTCATTATGTGTATTTCAATATTTTCCTTGCTATATTCCTTTATCTTTATGTCATAATTAATTTTAATTGGTTTCCTTTGGAACAGAGAAGTCTGAAGTGTGACACAGTTGAAGTATACAGAATTGTGAGGGGTAGGGAGAGAGTAGACAGGAGGAACTTGTTTGTCTTAGCAGAGTTCAAAAAACAGGAGTCATAGCTTCAAGCTAACTGGCAGAAGAATTACGGGGACATGAAGGAAATCTTTTTTTACGCAGCAGGTGGTGGGTGTCTGGAATTCACTGCCTGAATTGGTGGTGGAGACAGAGACCACCCAATCATTTAAAAAGTACCTGGATCTGCACCTATCATGCTGTAAATTACAGGGGTATGTTTAGTTTATTTATTAGTGTCACAAGTAGGCTTACATTAACACTGCAGTGAAGTTACTGTGAAAATCCTCTGGTCGCCACACTCCAGCACCCGTTCAGGTACACTGATTTAGCATGGCCAATGCCCCTAACCAGCTCACCTTTTGGACTATAGGAGGAAATCGGAGCGCCCAAAGGAAACTTGTGCAAACAAAAGGAGAGCGTGCAGACTCTGCACAGATAATCACCCAAGCTAGGAATTGAACCTGGACCCCGGCATTGTGAGGCAGCAGTGCTAACCACTGTGCCACCATGCTGCCAACCCTGTGTTCCCTCTGGTGCAGGCAAAGCATTTAGTAAATCAGTGGCAAATTTGTGGAATAGTTGGGAAGAGTAGGAAGTCTGTTTAGTTCAGCCCTGGTTAAATGGAAAAAAACTATGATGTGTCGTTTATTCCCAATATAACCGCACATGTTGGAGGACATTTGGTGCAATGTGACCTGTCCATCTAAGTGAATACTTCAGATTTTTTTGTTATTCATTCATGGGACACAGGTATTGCTGGCTGGCCAGCATTTATTGCCCATCCCCAGTTGCCTGAGGGCAGTTGAGGGTCAACCACATTGCAGCCAGCATTATCACTGTGGGAGGAAACTGGATCACTTGGGGCAAACGTGCAAACTCCACACAGACAGTGACCCAAGCCAGGAATTGAACCCAGGTCCCTGGCGCTGTGAGGCAGCAGTGCTAACCATTGTGCCACCATGCCCCAATTGTTGGGAAGATGAGATTAGATAGGGTACCTGGGTGTCTTTGGGCAAGATGGGCTCTATGGCCCTCTTCTGTGCTGTTTCATTTCGAGGGTTCTTTCCTTTTTGCAACGTACTGTGCCCTTGCTCTCCACGTTGCTCTCTGGCCACCGCGCTCTTATCATTTTTATTTCTCTCCTTCTTCTCTCCATTTCTACCTCTCCCTCATTATCCTCCACTCTCTCACCCTCCATTTCCCACCTCCTATTTCACTATGAAACCTTAATAGACAAAAAGCTTAAGGAAAAAGTTCCATTAGCAGTCTCCAGAAAATATCAAATCAATTTATAATATGGATTCTACTTTATTCCTGCACTTACATTTTTGTTTATATTCTTTAAAAAAAATTTGAGAAATATTCAAATAATAATTACATCCAATTGATTTGATGCAGCTTACTGCAAACCAAATATTCAAATCTCCACCGAATAAAACTTTGCAATTCTTTCTGTCAAATGCCTCCTACACATTTTGGTGCTGATATTCCATTCTTGATGTATTTGCTTTAATTATTACACTTAGGAATTTGCTGCTTAAAAGTGTTCCACTCCAGGCAGCCCTTGAGGAAGTTCAATAACTGCTGCCTGATACATTGGACCATAGATAAGTAATTCTTTAGGTTCTGTTGCCTTCAATTCTTCCTTATTTGCATTTCAGGCATTTTTCAGTCTTACAGTTATGTAAATATTGACTGTCTGATTTAGTGTTCGGGTTAGTTTGTAGTCCTTCCCCAACAATGCTGTCATTTTATTGTTGATGTAGCACAATGGTTAGCGCTGCAGCCTCACAGCACCAGGGACCTGGGTTCAATTCCAGCCTTTGCCTAATGATAACAACTCCAGAACTCTCAGAGAATGCAATAGACAAGGAAATGGAGAGAGATTACAAGATTCAGTTAGATTGACATTGTTGTCCTTGAGAAGGACAGGAGGAGGGAATGTAGAAAGGTAAAAAAGAAAAAGCTACTATAAGATTGACAGACTCTAATAGGATTTTTGATTAATCAACTTGGATGTAGAATTCACTTTACCAACATGGAGCAAGTTTGTTAGTAACTATAATTAGGTGTTTTAAATACTTTGTAGTTTTAAAGGTACTGTAACACTTTTAATTAGTCCATACATATAAATATATCTTCAATATATTTTCAGAAGTTAAACAAAGAAACTTTGATGCACAGTTACAGAGTGCCTCTTTGATACCAAACATTTTAGATACATTCCTTTAAAGCACCCAACTGTTGAAATCACAAGGCCATAAAGGAGACTTAATTGCTTCATCAGACGCCTTATCAGAAACAACTGATACAAGAGTGAGTTTTAATGAAGTTGCCTTCACAGCTTCTGATCAAAACAGAGTCAGAAAGACATTAATGTCTTCGCTAATGAAAGAGTTATGGTAGGGGACTTAGTGGGAACTGGCAAGAATTAATGGTAACATAATGATACCCCTTGTAGGTAGTGATAAAAAGCTCAGTCATTGGATTGATAAGTAATGTATCCATGTGTTTCATTATGTTGGCAATAAACAAACTTATCAGGGCTAGGATGCTACCGGGACTTGATGGTTTGAGTTATAAGGAGAGGCTGGATAGACTGGGACTTTTTTTTCTGGAGCATAGAAATTGAGGGGTGATCTTATAGAGGTCTATAAAATAATGAGGGGCATAGATCAGCTAGTTAGTCTATATCTTTTATTAAAGTAGGGGAGTCTAAAATTAGAGGGCATAAGTTTAAGGTGAGAGGTGAGAGATACAAAAGGGTCCAGAGGGGCAATTTTTTCATACCGAGGGTGGTGAGTGTCTGGAACAAGCTGCCAGAGGTAGTAGTAGAGATGGGTAATTTTGTCTTTTAAAAAGCATTTAGACAGTTACATGGGTAAGATGGGTATAGAGGGATATGGGCCAAATGCGGGCAATTGGGATTAGCTCAGGGGTTAAAGAAAATGACATGGACAAGTTGGGCCAAAGAGCCTGTTTCCGTGTTATAAACCTCTCTAATTCTATTTCAAACTATTGTGTTCATGCTTAGGCCATTAGTGCCTATCAGAGATTTATACCTGCAAAGGTTTACCATTGTCCAAAGTTGGCTGCAGCAGGTCCATTGTCTGCAGAGCCATTGTGTTGGTGGGGTTGGGATGTTTATCCTAGTCCAGGATTGTTACATTCCAGAAATTTGAAGTAATAGCCTTGTTAACTTTGAAACTGCTCGGTGTCAGTCTGTAATCAGCTGGAAGGGCTAAGTGGGAATTCATGGCCTCGCTCATCCATAAATTCCCGCCCAAGTTCAACAGAACTTTCCATGGTCTGCTCCATGCCTGCTCCAATTCCTGTGACAGATGGGACAGTAAAATTCCGGCCATTGTGTCTGCTCGGCAATTGTCCATTTTGAAAATCACAAGAAGAAGGTTTTATGAAATTGTTCAGCTGACAAATATATATAATATATAAATCATAGAATTCTACAGTACAGAAGGAAGCCATTCGGCCCATAGACCAAACTCTGACCAAACTCCCACCCAGACCCTATCCCATGCATTTACCCTAGATAGTCCCCTTGACACTAAGGGGCAATTTAGCTTGAACAATTCACCTAACCTGCACATCTATAGACTATGGGAGGAAACCGGCACACCCAGAGGAAATCCAAGCAGACAAGGGGAGAACATGCAAACTCCGCACAGATAATGACCCCAGTTGGGAATCGAACTTGGATCCCTGGCGCTGTGAGGCAGCAGCACTGATCACTGTGCATGTGCGTGTTTCAACCATGACAGCATCTTTTACTTATTTCTCTTTTGCTTCCACTTAAATTCTTTTCGAGGGCAATTAGAGACGGGCAATAAACGCTGGCCTAGCCAGTGATGCCCACGTCACCTTAATGAATCAAAAATGCACCTTCGCTATTTGCCCAACCACTCACTGCAGTGGAAAGTTTTGCATTCTCCTGTTCAAGAAAATTCTCTGAAATTTTGTATTTGATTAGATCTATCGGAGTGGAAATAGGGTGAATTGGATGCGCCACCCTTCCCCTCACCCACTCAACCCCCACATCCCACCCAACTTTCATCGTGAGCCTCACAGTGGATTGTCTACTCTTAGTTCTGCTGAGTGCATGTTCCTGGTGTTTTGAGAATAACAGTAGCATTTCATTTCTCCCATCTTGTTCATCAATCATTTCCCCTGCACATTGTTCAGCACCAGTGCAGGAGATACCTTGTTCACAGCGATGCAGCGCAGAGCTTTCTAGATCCAATAAAATGCTCGGCAACAAATGGGTTCAAACCCATGCTTCATTACCCCAGTCGAACAGGACATTTTCCGAGCCCTTCCCCACTTGCATTGTATAACATCACATTAAAATGTAGGGGAAGGGATATACTTTAGATCAGTGATTGGCAAATTAGGCTAGTGCGCGAGTTGCATGAGTGGCCCTCCTTCATCTCAATGGGCAACATTATTGAACTGGGGCTTCTTCACTAATCGTGACCACATGAATATGTTTCAGTACATTTAATACATACCAAATATTTCATATCTAGTTATAGAAGATGCTTAATTATTTATATACTAATATCAACTTCAAATGGTAAAAACATAAGAACTGACTTAGAATGACTTAGAATCCCTACAGTACAGAAAAAGACCATTTGGCCCATCTAGTCTGCACAGACCACAATCCTACCCAGGCCCTTCCCCCATATTCCTACCCACTAATCCCTCTGACCAATGCATTTCAGGACGCTAAGGGCAATTCTAGCATGGCCAATCAACCTAAGCCGCACATATTATTGCCACTTTGGACATAGAGGGAGCGCACGGCTCTCACAGTCAATGCTGTGAGCAATCAGTACGCACTTCACTCGTCCTTTCTTTACGCACGAATCACTTCAGTCACACCAATAAGAAAAAAATTACGCAGATGGAAATTAGTGGAATGTGGGAGCCCAGTGCGTGGGCAACGGTTAACAAAATGGCCTCCTCTGCACCCTAACAATTCTGTGATCCTGTATTGTGGGGTCTGACGCCTGGTGTGAGGGTCCACCCAGGAAATATACCTCATCCGTGCTTGCGCTGATAGTTTGATCCCTAATTCATTCTAATTAGCAATCCTTGAAGGTACCATTTGAATGCTGCCAGCAGAAATTATACTTCAGTATGGTGCAGGGGCCTGGTATGAGATTGTTCCAGGGATCACAGGTTGCCCAAGATTGGCAGAGTAACAAGCGGCTCATTGGGAAGTGCCAGAGCAATAGTTCAAATACACAACATAATCAGAAGAAAGAAAGAGGTGGAGGTGGATTATTGATCCCAGGGTGCATCCATGCCATGGTGAGTTGAGGTAGTTTTTGTCTCGGTAGTTTGCAGTCTTTGCCTTCTGCTTCATCTCAGATTAGCTGCAGGAGTTAAAGGCAACAGTGGCATTGATCATTTTGGAATTAACCCCAGTCCAACCTCAGCAGGGTGACTAGCACTGCTGCCTCACAGCGTCAGGGACCTGAGTTCAATTCCTGGCTTGGGTCACTGTCTGTACAGAGTCTGCATGTTGTCCTCGTATCTGCGTGGGTTTCCTCAGGGTGCTCCGGTTTCCTCCCACAGTCTGAAAGATGTGCTAGTTAGGCCATGCTAAATTCTCCCTCAGTGTACCCGAACAGATGCTGGAGTGTGGCAATGAGAGGATTTTCACAGTAACTTCATTGCAGTATTAATACAAGCCTAATTCTGACACTAATAAATAAACTTTAAAACTTTAAACTTTCCCTTCCCGTTTTCTCCATTTATATAGGTTAAAGTTAATTATAGAACCATAGAAACCTTACAGTGCAGAAGGAAGCCATTCAGTCCATCGAGTTTGCACCGACAACAATACCACCTCAGGCCCTATCCCCACAAACCCACACATTTACTCCACTAATCCTTCTAAGATACACATCCCAGGACACAGAACAATTTAGCATGACCAATCCATCTAACCCGCACATTTTTGGAGTGTGGGAGGAAACTAGAGTACCCAGAGGGAATGCACACACAGGGAGGAATGTGTAGACTCCACGCAGACAGTGACCCAAGGCTGGAATTGAACGCAGGCCCCTGGAGCAGTGAAGCAGCAGTGCTAACCTCTGTGCCATTAAATTTTATATAATAGTCACAAGAAAGGCTTACACTGCAATGAAGTTACTGTGAAATTTCCCTAGTCGCCACAGTCCGGCGCCTGTTTGGGCCACTGCACCTAACCAACACGTCATTCGGAAAGTAGGAGGAAACCAGAGCACCCGGAGGAAACCCGCGCAGATATGGGGAGAATGTGCAAACTCCACACAGACAGTGAGGCAAACCGGGAATCGAACCCAGATCCCTGGCGCTGTGAAGAAGCAGTACTAACCACTGTGCTACCGTGCTGCCCTTGGGTGAGCTATCTCATCCAATCAATCATTCAGTTCTGTCTTCCCACTCAATGGTTCAATGACTCCTCCCATTCCTGTCCCTGAGCTCTCATGCTGGCCCACGAGGTTATCCCTCTGCTTATCTGTCGGAAGGACATCTTACTAATTTTGTTCAGACTCACGTTTAGACATATGGACATGAGATTCCACATTATCAGGATTAGGAAACCAAGCCTTCTGCTGGAGTCATGCCCTTAATTAGATAACAGCCTTTTTAAAACCTAATCCAACTTGGCTATCTTGACTGTGATGACTTCTGTATTTGAGTTCCTATAGTCCTACAGCATAGGAGAAGGCCATTCAGCCCACACTGACTCTCTGACAGAGTATCCTACCCAGGCCCTATCCCCACAACCCCATGTATTTACACCACTAATCCTCCTAACCTACACATCTTGGGGCACTAAGGAGTAATTTAGCTTGGCCAATCCACCTAACTTGCACATCTTTGGACTGTGGGAGGAAACCAGAGCACCGGAGGAAACCCACACAGACACAGGAGATCATGCAGATTCTGCACGGACAGTCACCTAAGGCTGGAATTGAACTTGGGTCTCTGGTGCTGTGAGGCAACAGCGCTAACCACTGTGCCACCATGTTGTCCTGGCAGTTACAGAGACTTTCTTAACATGTTAAAGACAGAGGGAGAGCTATTTTCATAATATTCTAATTTTTGTATTCATTCATGGGACATGGGCATTGCTGGCTGGCCAGTATTTATTGCCCATCCATAGTTGCCTGCGGGCAGTTGAGAGTCAACCGCATTGCTGTGACTCTGGAGTCACATGTAGACCGGACCAGGTAAGGACAGCAGATTTCCTTCCCTAAAGGACATTAGTGAACTAGATGCATTTCTTTGACAATTGACAATGGTCATCAGTAGGTTCTTAATTCCAGATTTGTTTTTATTGAATTCAAATTCCATCATCCGCCACGGTGGGATTCAAAACTGGGTCCCCAGAATATTGGCTGAGTTTCTGGATTAATAATCTGGTGATAAAACTACTCAGCCATTGCCTTCTATTAATTTTATTGGGATTTTATAAGGTCATTCAGCAACTATTTCTTACAAACTGAAGGAAGAATCAAAACAGGAGTTTAATAGGTCTGTGAAATGATATCGCTCACTTCATGCTGTCAGCCAAAGATAAAATTGGACCCTGTGGACTCTTCATGTATTTTATTGTGACCTAGGAAGCTGTACAGTTGTCAGGGGAATGAGGCTGATAAGATATGACCTTAGCAGTATTACCCAAATCCTGAGGACAAACATAAAATGTGAGCTCTCTCTAATGAGAAAGATTTCAAAAACCAGTGTATAAAGTATATACGGGGAGGCATGGTGGCACAGTGGTTAGCACTGTTACCTCATAGCGCCAGGGACCGGGGTTTCAATTCCGGCCATGGGTCACTGCCTGTGTGGAGTCTGCACATTCTCCTCGTGTCTGCGTGGGTTGCCTCCGGGTGCTCCGGTTTCCTCCCACACTTCAAAGATGTGTGGCTTAGGCTGACTGGCTGTGTTAAATTACCTTTAGTGTTGGGGGATTGGGAGGATAAATATGTAGGGTTATGGGGATAGGACCTTGCTGGGACTGTGGTCGGTGCAGGCTCGATGGGTTAAATGGCCTCCTTCTGCACTGTAGGGTTTCTATGACTCAATGATAAAGCATTTTCCACACAATACAGATTTTCAGTGGAAATATTTAACATCAGTGCCACATTATGATGCTATTATCTGTACTCCGGGATGGGGGGGAGTTTTCCCATTCCATCTGCCATAGGAATCATAGCGGGAAAGAGGTAGACCATGGAAAGGTCCATTGACATCGGGCAGGGTTGTCCAATTTTGGGGCGAACACAGTTGGAAAATCCCATGTTAGAACTTCAAATGACAAAAACAAAAGAAATATTGACACTTTGGACACAGAAGGAGCGCACGGCTCTCAGAGTCAGTGTTGCAAGCAATCAACACGCACCTCACTTCATTTGCCCTTGCTTTACGTGCAAATCACTTCAGTAACACTGGTCAGAAAAAAAACTACGCAAACTGAAATCAGCAGAATATGGCCACATACGGCCCATCTGCGTTCCGAGTGCGGCCCATGAGACATTTTGTTGACCATTGCCCACACACAGGGTTGCCACATTCCTCTGATTTCCATCTGCGTAGTTTTTAGGCCATCTGGCCCCTCAAACCTGCTCCGCCATTCAATAAGATCATGGCTGGTCTTTTTGTGGACCACTTACCAGCTCCACTTACCCGCCTGCTCACCATAACCCTTAATTCCTTTACTGTTCAAAAATTTATCTATCTTTGCCTTAGAAACATTCAATGGGGTAGTCTCAACTGCTTCACTGGGCAGCGAATTCCACAGATTCACAACCCTTTGGGTGAAGAAGTTCCTCCTCAACTGAGTCCTAAATCTGCTCTCCCTTATTTTCAGGCTATGCCCCCTAGTTCTGGTTTCACCCATGAGTGGAAACAATCTCCCTGCTTCTATCTTATGTATTCCCTTCATAATTTTATATATTTCTATAAGACCCCACTTCATTCCAATGAGTATAATCCCAGTCTACTCAGTATCTCCTCATAAACCAACCCTCTCACCTCCGGAATCAACCTAATAAATCTCCTCTGCACCCCCTCCAGTGTCAGTACATCCTTTCCCAAGTATGGAGACCAAAACTGTACACCAGGTGAGGCCTCACCAGCACCTTATACAGCTGCAACATAACCTCACTGTTTTTAAATTCCATCCCTCGAGCAATGAAGGACATTTGCCTTCTTCATTACTTGCTGCACCTGCAAACTGACTTTTTGTGATTCATGCACAAGGACACCCAGGTCCCTCTGCACAGCAGCATGCTGCAATTTTTTACCATTTAAATAATATTCCCACCAAAATGGATGACCTCATATTTATCAACATTGTACTCTATCTGCCAGACCCTCACCCACTCACTTAAACGATTTATATCCCTTTGCAGACTTTTGGCGTACTCTGAACACTTTGCTCTGCCACTGCGAATTTTGATACCCCACACTTGGTCCCTGGAACCGGCCTATAGTTACCCACCTTTTGTCTACCTCCTTTTTTAAACAGTGGCGTCACATTTGCTGTTTTCTGATCTGCTGGAACCATCCCAGAGTCAAGCGAATTTTGGTAAATTACCACGAGCGCATTTGAAAGCTCCCCTGCCATCTCTTTAGTACCTGATGCATTCCATCAGGGCCAGGAGTCTTGTCTACCTTTAGCCCCATTAGCTTGCCCAACACTACCTCTTTAGTGATAATGATTGCATCTAGGTTCTCACTTGCCATTGCCTTCTTGTCTTCAGTTTTTGGCATGCTATTTGTATCTTCTACTGTGAAGACAGACACAGAATATCTGTTCAATGTCATTTCCTCATTTCCCGTTATTAAATCTCCCTTCTCATCCTCTAAAGAACCAATGTTTACTCTAGCCACTCTTCTTCATTTTAAATATTTGCAGAAACCTTTTTATATTCTGAGCTAGTTTACTCTCATACATTTCTTCATAGCTTTTTTTGTGGTTTTCTGTCGATTTTTAAAAATGTCCCAATCTTCGAAATTCCCACTAATCTTTGCCACTTTATATGCATTTTCATCCAATTTGATACCCTCCTTTATTTCCTTAGATATCCATGGCTGATTATTTCTGTCTCTACAGTCCTTCCTTATCACTGGTATATACTTTTGCTGAGCACTGTGAAAATTTGCTTTGAAAGTCCTCTGCTGTTCCTCAATTGTCCCACCATGAAGTGCCTGCTCCCTGTCTACCTTAGCCAACTCCTCTCTCATCCCATTCTAGTCTCCTTTGTTTAAGCACAAGACACCGGTATTGGATTTTACCTTCTCACCCTCCATCTGTATTTTAAGTTCAACCATAATGTTCTCCTCATGTGGGTTTCTTTCAGGTGCTCTGGTTTCCTTCCACTGTCCAAAAGACATGATGGTTAGGTGCATTGGCAGTGCTAAATTCACCCTCAGTGTACCCAAACAGGCGCCAGAGTGTGGCAGCTGTGGAACTTCCATAGTAACTTCATTGCAGTGTTAATACAAGCCTCTTGTGAAATTAATAAAGAAACTTTAAAAGACTTTAAACTTTGACTAGACATTGCTATTTTACTGATGTCATCTGTCAGCTATGGATCAGTGTTAGCAGTGGCTCTGAGGTCAATGCTTTCAGGTCCCAGGTCAGAACCTTAAAAACACATGGTTTCCAGCCATTCCCACTGGCAGGATCTTTGGGTCCCGCCAACGGCAACCCAATACCACTCCCCCCCCTCCATACCTACTGTGGGTTCCTGGCGCCAGAGACTGCAAACAATGCAGTGACATTAGCGGGGCTGGGAAATCCCAACACCAGCCAATGCCAGCCACCTCCACCATCATAACTCATGCCACAAGGGTGGTGGGGTGGGGGAAATGGCGGAAAATGCCTCCCACAGTCTCGGCTGGCACTTGCTGTAGAGTCACTCTGTCACAAGATGCCCCTCTCTGCTCTGTGCAAAAGTTGGTAAGAAGTCTCACAACACCAGGTTAGAGTGAGACTTCCTACTGTGTTTATCCCAGTCCAACGCCGACATCTCTACATCATGACTGTGCAAAAGTTCCCAGGGCACTATTTAGAAGAAGAGCAAAGTAATTTTTCCAGATTGTCATTTATCCCACAAACAACAGCACTACAAGAACAGATCATCCCATTATCACACTGCTGTTTATGGGATATTGCAGCAGCTTAGCTGCTGCGTTCCCTACATTACAGCAATGACTACACTTTTAAAAGTCCCTGGTCAGCTGTAAGGTGCTCTGGGTTGTGATAAAGTTTCACAGCGGTAGCCCACAACATCAATATTATGGGAGCTGTTAACAGTGGGAAATCACTGTTCTTGTTGGTAAAGGAGGTAAATGAATTCTGTTGCATTTTCGCACACCAAAGAGACAGTTCATAATAGTATGAATTTCTCCCTTCAGCTTTGTGCGGTTGCCTCTTTGTTACAAGGCTGAGTGTAAACTCCATTCCAGCAATAAGACGAGTGATTGTATTATTTACTTACTGTCATTTTATTTACTGCTTACTTACAAGGTGTTGCTTCCAGATTGTTTTCTCGGAGTCTCTTACCATGTACCGCGGGTGATGCTATTCTCCAGTCTCATATTAACCCTTGCTCTGCCGCACACCTTTATACTATAACACATGCAGGTACATATAGGGTGGCATGGTGGCACAGTGGTTAGCACTGCTGCCTTGCAGTACCTGGGATCTGCGTTCGATCCCTGGCGTGGGTCACTGTCTGTGCGGAGGATGCATGTTCTCCGTGTGTCTGCGTGGGTTTCCTCCGGGTGCTCAGTTTTCCTCCTACAGTCCGAAAGATGCGCTGGTTAGGTGCATTGGCCATGCTAAATTCTCCCTCAATGTACCCAAACAGGCACCGGAGTGTGGCAACTTCGGGACTTTCACAGGAACTTCATTGCAGTGATAATGTAAACCTACTGTGGCACTGATAAATAAACTTAAAATTAATATCGCAACAACCCCCTTTCTTTTGGTTTCACTGTTGGCCAGATCTGTGTTTGGCAAAGTGTTGACTTGCTTCCATTCTGCAAATCTCTCGTTGTTCAATTGACACGGACCCTCTGGTGCAGTGCAGGTTCAAATATTCTTCATCCGTACGTCCAAAAACCAAACACATCCTGTTTTGAAGGGCTGCGCAGTTAACTTATATCTTAATAAAGAAATATAATATTATATTACAAGTGTAATGAGTGTTAATGGTGAGATGTACGGTGTGTGAGAGTTGGCAAATGGAGAAACAAGCCAGTATTTACAGACAAAAGGTAGCCTAGGCTTAGGCTCTTTTAATGTAAGAAGTCTCACAACACTAGATTAAAGTCCCACAGGTTTATTTGGAATCACGAGCTTTGGGAGTGCTGCCCCTTCATCAGGTGAGTGCTCCTTCATCACTCACCTGATGAAGGAGTGACACTGAAAGTTTGTGGGGGAATATGCAGCCAATGGGGTGAGTGAATGAGACTCCCAGTGCACTCTGAGATCAGGGCATCTGTGCAAAATGGTGCCCAAGTGCTCTGACGCCAGGCTCCACCAGTATCTAGGCCCCATGCCCCACTACTGATACAAAATTCCCAACTTTCCAAAAAAGTGACTGAGTGTGGGAGGATTGCAGTTCGGAGTGGGCCTGAGTGACTCATGTGGATCACTTCATTATTCTTACCGCTGTGACAAGAACATAGAACATAACAGCGCAGAACAGGCCCTTCGGCCCATGATGTTGCGCCGACCAATTAAGAAAAAAGCAATGACCCTCTAACCTAAACCAATCCCTTTCCATCCATAAACCTATCCACGGACCTCTTAAACGCCCCCAAACTAGGCGCATCTACAACTGCAGCAGGCAGGGCATTCCATTCCCCCACCACCCTCTGGGTAAAGAACCTACCTCTGACATCCGTCCTATAACTACCACCTCTTAATTTAAAGCTATGTCCCCTCGTGCTAGCTTTCTCCATCCAAGGAAAAAGGCTATCACTGTCCACCCTATCTAAACCTCTAATCATCTTGTATGTTTCAATAAGGTCCCCTCTTAGCCGCCTTCTTTCCAACGAAAACAACCCCAAATCCCTCAGTCTCTCCTCATAGGACCTTCCCTCCATACCAGGCAACATCCTGGTAAACCTCCTCTGCACCCTCTCCAATGCCTCCACATCCTTCCTATAATGTGGGGACCAGAACTGTACACAATACTCCAAGTGCAGCCGCACCAGAGTTTTGTACAGTTGCAACATGACGTTGCGCCTCCTAAATTCAATCCCCCTACCAATAAACGCCAAGACACCGTGTGCCTTCCTAACAACCTTATCGACTTGATTTCCAACTTTCAGGGATCTAAGCACATATACACCTAGATCCCTAGAATTCAACCCAATATGTTGAATTGAGATCCCAGGAACCTGGTCTGCTGTCTCAGATGGAAATTGGAGATATGTCATCTTTTGAAGAAGAGTGATGCAGTTATATTGGATAGTTGGTTAGCAGTCCTCCTCAACAATCCCTGCCATCAAAAATATTTGGCATTTTAACTCATTATGTACAACACATCATGGTGGAGCAGTCACTGAAGGTTGGCATGTTGGTACAGCAGCTAGTGAGGAAAGCTAATGCATTCTGGCCTTCATAGCAAGACCATTTGTATATAGGAGTAAGGATATATTGTTACAGTTAAACAGGGCCTTAGTGAGGCCACACCTTGAGTATTATGTCAGCTTTGGTCTCCTAGTCTGGGGAAGGACATTCTTGCTATTGAGGAAGTCCAGTGAAGCTTCACCCGCCTGATTCTGTAATGGCAGCACTGACATATGAAGAGAGACTGGATCAACTGGGCTTGGACTCACCGGAATTTAGAAGAATGAGAGGGGGTCTCAGAGAAATGTATAAAATCCTGATGGGATTGGACAGGCTAGATACGGGAAGAATGTTCCAGTTGTTGGGGAAATCCAAAACTAGGAGTCACCACCTGAAAATAAGGGGAAAACCCTTCAGAACTGAGACGAGAAAGGACTTCTTCACTCAGAGAGTTGTGAACATGTGGAATTCCCTTCCACAAAAAGCTGTTGGGGCCAGTTTGTTAGATATGTTCAAGAGGGAGATGGACGTGCAGCTAAAGAGATCAAGGGGTATGGAGAGAAAGCGGGAGTGGGACATAGAAAGTATATGATCAACCATGGTCATATTGAATGGTAGGACAGGCCCAAAGGGCTGAATGGCCTACTCCTGCACTTATTTTCTAAGTTCCTATGCTTTAACATGTTTGTTGCATTTAGACCTGAAACACAAATGCCAAATTTCAAAATAATTCATGTATGCGGAGTGCTTCAGGGTGTTTCTGAGGTTTGTCGTAAGCTGCCGCATAAATATAAATGGTTTTCTTTAGCCATTTATATCGCAAGCCTACTAAAAGCCTGATTCTTGGTTCCCTGAGACAAATATACTGTACCTGTAATTCAAATCTATTAACAGCAACATACTAACATGAGCTATTTTACTGCTGCAAGTTATGTTGAAACTACAGTAAAAATATAAGAAAGATTAATAAAGAAAGATTATTTTCACAGAAGTATGCTGAGTTTATAACACAGAAAACAGACCATTTTCTCCACCCAGCTCAAATTGATATTGAGCCTCCACGCAAGCAAATGTTCCTAATCATGAGGTGGAAATGCGGGCATTGGGTTGGGGTAGGCACAGTAAGAAGTCTCACAATACTAGGTTAAAGTCCAGCAGGTTTATTTGGAATCACGAGCTTTTGGAGCACTGCCCCTTCATCAGGTGAGGGGTGGTCAGTTCACAAACACGGCATATATAGACAAATACACAATTGCAAGATCATTACAGATTAGAATGTGAAGATTCTGCCTTGTTTGTCAACTAACTGCCATTCGCCTGATGAAGGGTCAGCACTCCGAAAGCTCGTGATTCCAAATAAACCTGTTGAACTTTAACCTAGTGTTGTGAGACTTCTTACTTTTCATAAGCACAGCAGCCCTATTGTTGCCATATCCCATTATCACCTTTTCCTTCATCCACCTGTAAATGGCATAGTTCAATCACTAACCCTGGAAGTGGAATCCTCACTGTCCCCTGTGAAGGAGTGTCTTGTTTGCCCTCTGTTCTGAATTTCACATTTAACCTCCTATTTAGGGCCTTTCTTTCCAAACTCCATAATTACTGGAAGCAGTCTGCTTCCATCTACCCTGTATTGTTTTATTTCTTCACGTGGCTGGCTAAGCCAGCAGTTTTGTTGCCCTTGAGAAGATAGTAATGAGCTGTCTTCTTGGCATTGCAGGTGGAAAAGGTGGTGAACAAAACATATGGCGTGCTTGCCTTCGTCAGACGGGACATCAAGTATAAAAGTTGGCAAGTTATGTCACAGTTATATAAAACATTGGTTAGACCACACTTGGAATGCTGTGTTCCGTTCTGGTCGCCACACTGCCAGATGGATGTGGAGGCTTTGGAGAGAGTGCAGAGAAGGATGTTGCCTGATATGGAGGGTATTAGCTATGAGGTGAGATTGAGTAAATTGGGATTTTTTCTCCCTGGGAAGGCAGAGGGGCGACCTGATAGAAGTTTAGAAAATGATGAGGGGTATAGATAGGGTGAACTGTTGGAAACTTTTTTCCCAGGGCAGAAATGACAATTCCAAGGGGGCACAAGTTCAAGGGAAGGGGGAAAGGTTCAGTAGAGTTGTGCGGGGAAGTTTTTTACACAGGAAGTCGTGGGGGCCTGGAATGCACAGCCAAGTGAGATGGTTGAGGCAGACACGTTCGCGAAATTTAAGACTTATTTAGATAGACACATGAACAGATGGAGAATAGAGGGATACAGACAGTTGGTCCAGATAGGACAAAATGAGCTGCGCAGGCTTGGAAGGCCGAAGGGCCTGTTCCTGTGCTGTACTGCTTTTTGTTTTTTGTTCTTTATTCTTGAATTGCTGCAGCTCATGTGGTGTAGGTACACTCACAGTGCTGTTAGTGAGGGAGTTCCAGGATTTTGACCCAGAGATAGTGAAGGAACGGTGACAGACTTCCAAGTCAGGATGGTGAGTGACTTGGAGGGGAATTTGCAGATGGCTGTGTTTCCATGCGTCTGCCGCCTTTGTCCTTCGGTGTGGTTGCGTGTTTGGAGGAAGCCTTGGTGAATTTCTGCAGTGCATCTTGTAGATGGTGCACACTGCTGCCACACTGCATTGATCGTGAAGGGAATGGATTTGAAGCTGGTGGAGGAGGTATTAATTATGTAGTGCTGCTTTGTCCTGGATGATGTTGAACTTCTTGAGTGCGGTCCCATCTTTTGATAATTTCAAACAGTTCGATCAGACGGCCCCGTTAACTGAGACAAGCTTGGAGACATGTCATAGAATCAGTACAGTACAGAAAGAGGACATTCGGCCCATCAAGTCTGCACCAACCACAATCCCATCCAGGCCCTACCCCCATATCCCTCCGTGTTTTACCCCCTATTCACTCTAACCTACGCATCTCAGGACACTAAGGGACAATTTTAGCACGACCAATCAACCTAACCCACACATCTTTGGGCTGTGGGAGGAAATCGGAGCACCCGAAGGAAACCCACACAGACATGAGGAGAATGTGCAAACTCCACACAGACAGTGACCCGAGCCGGGAATTGAACCCAGGTCCCTGGAGCTGTGAAGCAGCAGTGCTAACCACTGTGCTACCGTGCCGCCACGTGTGGGATAGAATCAGAATTGATTTATACGCTGGCTAAGGATTGGGAGTTAATGTTTTATTTTATGAGCCTCCACTGATGGTCTTAATTCAAATCATAAGCAGAGGGAATGGGGAGGCTGAAGATTCCTTCTACTCATTCTTTCTGGAAGAACCATGAAAGCACTCTATTAGAATGCTTCGATAGCTTCATTGACACAGCAAAATTGAAAACCTTTCCATCAACGTTCGAATGCTGCTCTCAAATAGCAACAAATAGGACTTTTTTTTAAGACAGGGGTCCACTCCAGTGACTCCATCACTAAATTACCCTTGCACATCAGGACATGGGGTCATTGTACTGTGTACCAGTAAGCAAGTCAGAGGTTTCCACTGTGTCATTCATTGCATGTCCTAACATCTGAGTGTAAGGTTGAATTTATAGATTTGGTAAAGCATTTTCTCCAGAAGCGTCATTGCTACTGACTGATGGTTTCTTACAATTTTGTTGCCTGTGGCTAGAATTGAGAACTTGCAGGTCAGGTACAGAATAATCTTCCTTTATTCTGCCCTATATTGTGAATCAACCCAAACCACAGAAGCAAATCCCCTATCTCTCACATCTTTAGCAGTTGTCTTTATAATTTCTTTGAAGGACAGAGTCAATTCTGTGCCATATTATGAGTCACAGAAATGTCTCCATTCGGAATATATTCAAAACTGTCCAGTAATTATAGATTTTAACTTTTTTCAAATTTTGTTTTCCTCCTGCTTCTTATTTCTAATTCACTGATGTATGTGCGTGTGTGCATGTATGTGTGTGCCTATATGTGCGTGTGTGCATGTATGTGTGTGCCTATATGTGTGTGTGTGCATGTATGTGTGTATCTATGGGCGGATTTTTCCCATCCCGCCTGCCACAGGATTTGCAGGCAGGAGCGGACCATGCAAAATTCCATTGGCCCAGGCGGGTCTTTCCAGTCGTGGGGAAAGTGCAGCTAGAAATTCCTGCCCTATGGCTGGACATTCACTGCCTGCCCGCCACGGGAGTTGAAGCAGGCGAGGGGTGGGAAGGTCTGTTTACCTCACACAGAATTTGACAGTTTATGAGATGAGCAGGGCTGTAAAATCCTGCTCAATGTGTCTACCTGTGTGTGTGTGTGTGTGTCTGTGTGCGTGTGCCTGTGTGTATGTCTGTCTGTCTCTACCTGTGTGTGTGTATCTGTGTATGTGTGTGTGTGTGTCTGTCTGTCTGTCTCTCTGTCTCTGACACTACATGTGTGTATCTGTGTGTGAGAGTGTGTGTGTGCGTGTGTGTGTCTGTCTGTCTGTCTGTACCTGCCTGTGTGTGTGTCTGTCTGTGCCTCTGTGTGTGTGTATCTGTCCGTCTGTCTGTGCCTGTGTGTGCGTGTATGTGTGTGCGTGCGCCTGTCTTTGTCTGTGTGTGTGTGTATGTATGTGTGTATCTGTGTGTCTGTCTGTCCCTGCCTGTGTGTGTGTGTGTGTCTGTGTGTGTGTGTATCTGTGTGTCTGTCTGTCCCTGCCTGAGTGTGTGTGTGTCTGTGTGTGTGTGTGTGTGTGTGTATCTGTCTGCGTGTGTGTGTGTGTGTGTGTGTATGTGTATGTGTGTGTGTATGTGTGTGTGTATGTGTATGTGTGTGTGACATAACTGTGTTAACCAGAATGCTACCAAATCAAATGAAAGCCTTGAACACAATTCCAATTGTTTATCATTATCCATGTCAGATGTTTCCTCTACATGAGGAATGACCCTGCAGATTTTAACACACTTCTAGAGAAATGACTGGGACCTTCTCACAAACACTGACACACACATGGCATCCTCCCCATGCCCCTCCACTGCCTGGAAACAGTGGGAAATACTCCAACACCCCTGGGGAGCCTCTGTCAAAGTTGTCACATTCCAGGGGATTGTTTGCAAATAGTAACAGAATCCCAGGGAGCCGCAATGTAACCTCGGAGAAACAGTACCAGCTGCTCAGGGAGAAATATATTGATAGCACTGCAGAGAGCGTTTTTTTAATTAGATACAGCAGCAGGACCATGATGCTACTGCAGTTAGTAAAAGCAGAGAGAGGTAGAATCAGGATTCCTGAGAGGCAGCAGGTTCCCCTAGCCCAGATGGGAGACTTTATCCTTAAAGTTTATCTATTTACTAGTGTCACAAGTAGGCTTACATTAACACTGCAATGAAGTTACTGTGAAAATCCCCTAATTGCCACACTCCGGCGCCTGTTTGGGTACACTGAGAAAGAATTTAGCACGGCTAATGCGCCTAACCAGCACATCTTTCAGACTGTGGGAAGAAACCGGAGCACTCAGAGGAAACTCATGCAGGTGTGGGGAGAACTTGCAGACTCTACACAGACGGTGACCAAAGCCAGGGATCGAACCCGGGTCCCTGGCACTGTGAGGCAGCAGCGCTAACCATTGTGCCACCGTGCTGACCCTCATGGACACTCTACCTATACACTGCTTTGAAAACCTGAGCTCTATGATATTGGCACCATAAGGATACGGACTCCACAAGTGCATACGATTTTAGTTTAGGAAGGCATCATGATCGGCACAGGCTTGGAGGGCCGAAGGGTCTGTTCCTGTGCTGTACTGTTCTTTGTTTGTTGCTCATTGGTGGGTTGCAGGCATCATTGACAATGATGTCGCTCATCCCATCTGCCGTAGCAGGATTTGAACCTGGTTCGTGCTCTGGATTACTAGTCCTGTACCACTGCGTCCCTTTAAATTGCCCACTCCACCCAATCTGGAAAGCACCTAACTCCCAATATCGTTCGACCGTAGCGGAAGCTATTGCACTGAGTATTTAAAAGCAAGTAAATAACAATTTTAATCAATCACAATGATATAGAGTTCAGTGATGTGATGAAGTCCAGAGAGAATTCTCCAGGGAAGAGTCCCATAAACCATCCCACTCTAACGAGAGGGTCAAACAGGTAGGGAAAAAAAGAATCAATGACATCTCTCTTCATTAGTATGTCTCGTTTGCTTTCAACAGGAAGTGCTGCATAATTCCTGTGGGACAAAGTGAATGAACTGCAGTGTTGCAAAGCTGAGAGAAATTAGTTGAGTTAGAACTTAAAGCCTTGTCAATGACACTGTCTGTAAGTCCTGATACTGCCTTCTATGGGAATCATTTCAAAAGATTAAATAGAGGTTTCAGCAAATTATGCAAAAATTCTCCTTCAATTCTCGGCACAGTGTCTCGCAGCGTCAGGGACCTAGGTTTGATTTTGACCTCAGGTCCCTGTCCCTGCTGAGTTTGCATGTTCTCCCCGTATCTTCATGAGATTCCTCCGCGTGCTCCTGCTTCCTCCCACAGTCCAAAGATGTGCAGGTTAGATAGATTGGCCATGCTAAATTGTTCCATAGTGTCAGGGGATTAATAGGGTAAATAATTGGGGTGACTGGGACAGGGTCTGGGTGGGATTGTCTTTGGTGCAGCCAATGATGGGCCGAATGGCTTCCTGGAGCACTGTAGGGATTCTATGATGTCCTATTGTCAAATTGATTTGTGAGTGCAAAAAGCCACGATGATGACCCCCCAAGCATCAACAACCTTTCCTGTATGAGTTATGTCACAAAATTCATGCATTCACAAATTACACACTTCTATTCCTTCTCCTGAACGAAGTCAGTGGCCGGGATTTTCTAGCCTCTCCCTCCTGCAGCAGGAGTCATTGAAGGCGGAACAGAAAATTTGACTGACCAGCCAAAAGTCCATTGGTTTTATGTGGTAATTTCCAAATCCCCAGGCTAATTATTTTTCAAGAAGGAATCAAACAAATGAAGGGTGAAAATTGCCCCCTTTTTTCTCTCTGCCTTTTGTATCGAGCTTAATTTATGGAGAGAGTGTGGTGTAGTGGTAATCATAGAATCCTTACAGTGCAGAAGAAGGCTGTTTGGCCCATTGAATCTGCACCAACAACAATCCCACCTGGATCCTTTCCCCATAACACCACACATTTACCCTGCTAATCCCCCTGACACCAAGGTGCAGGTTAGCATGGTCAATCAACCTAACCCGCACATCTTTGCAGGGAACCGGAGCACCCAGAGGAAACACACGCAGATACAGGGAGAATGTGCAAACTCCATACAGACAGTGAGCTGAGGCCGGAAGTGAACCCAGGTCTCTGGCACTGTGAGGCCGTAGTAGAATCATAGAACCCTACAGTGCAGAAAGGGGCCATTTGGCCCATCAAATTTACATTGATTGCAGGCCCTACCCCCATATCCCTACATATTTTATCCGCTAATCCCTCCAACCTAAGCATCTCAGGACTCTAAGGGGCAATTTTTAGCATGGCCAATCAACCTAACCTGCACATCTTTGGACTGTGGGAGGAAATCAGAGCACCCGGAGGAAACCCACACAGACATGAGGAGAATGTGCAAACTTCACACAGACAGTGACCCAAGCCGGGAATCGAACCCAGTTCCTTGGAGTTGTGAAGCAGCAGTGCTAACTGCTGTGCTACAGTGCTGCCCTAATATCACTGGTCTAATCATTGAGAGGGCCCAGGCTAGTGTTCTGGGGACACAGGTTCAAATCCCACCATGGTAACTGATGGAATTTGAATTTAATAAGTAAATCTGGAATCAAAAGGAGTTTATTATTGATTGTTGTAAAAACCCATTCTGATTTACTAATGCCCTTAAGGGCATTCTTAATCTGATCTGGCTTACATGTGATCTGAACTGTCCTCTTAAATGGCCTAGCAAGCCATCCAGTTCAAGGATAGTTGGGCAAGGATCCAAATGTTGCCTTGTCAGTGGCACCCATGTTCCATGAAAGAATAAAGAGCAAAAAATGTTTAACTGTGAAGGCTGAGTGATTTAAGGTGGATGCGGCGAAATTAGTAGATTGGTCGGATAGATGTCAAATAAAATTTAATACGCGGTTTTTGCTGGAAGATTAAGGAAAAAACAAATGTTCAATTTCTATAAGGAGTTGAAGATTCAGAGACTTAGAGTTTATTTATTAGTGTCACATGGAGGCTTACATTAACACTGCAATGAAGTCATTGTGTGAAAATCCCCTAGTTGCCACACTCCGCCTGTTTGGGTACACTGAGGGAGAATTTAGCATGGCCAATCTGCCTAACCAACACACTTTCAGACTGTGGGAGGTATCTTTCCTCTCCTTACCAGGTAGATTGCTGAGGGAGAAAGCAAGGAGGTTTTTCCTTCTTGTTGGTCCCCTCACCCCTTGCTGCAGACCCCATCAAGCAGGAAGTTTCTCCTAACATATGTATGTCTGTTGTCAATTCTATTTAGTCTTTGAAGACCCCCTGGAAAATCTACCTTTAGCACTGCTGCCTCACAGCACTCGGGACCTGACTTCGATTCCTGGCTTGGGTCACTGTCTGTGTGGAGTCTGCACGTTCTCCCCGTGTCTGCGTGGGTTTCCACCAGATTTCCTCCAACAGCTTGAAAGATGTGCTGGCTGGGTGCACTGGCCATGCTAAATTCTCCCTCAGTGTACCTGAACAGGCACTGGAGTGTGGTCCCTAACAATAATGGGGTGTTAATGTAAGCCTAATTGTTACAATAACAAATAAACTTTTTTGAAAAAAAACCCTTGTGTGTTCAGTTGCATTGCTGTGTTGGAAATGCATTAGTAAAATACTCACTCGCCAAATACATGATTACCATTGTCTGCAAAGCAGAGGAGGCTGGTAATGATAGTTATATAAAGGCCCTCTCTATTGAAAAAAGCACTGGAACCTTATCAGTTGTCCTGTCACAGTGATATGACAGCTGTAACGACACAACAGAATTCAACCGTCTGTGAAAGAATTGTTAATATCTTTCTCTAACCTGGTTTATTGCATGTGCTTATTTTCCTTTTTTTAAACTTTGTAACTTACTCGCAGTCGAATGGCAAAATGCTTAAGTTAGTCACCGCGGTCAAAGCATGTATTATAAAAAGACATCAATATTAATAACATTCCAACAAGGCTGATGTGCAAAGCATCCAAACAACCCCACTGGCATACACAATTGAGAATGGAAGAAAACAGCATTACACCTAAATTATGAACATACAACAGTACAACACAGGAACAGACACATCAGCCCATGATGTTGTGCTGAACATGATGCTAAATTAAACTACTCCGTCTATACCTTGCATATTCATGTGCTTATCTAAAAGCCCCTTTAACGCCCCTATCTTGTCTGCCTGCAGCACCATCCTGTCCAGACACCTATCATTCTCGGTGTAAAAAACTTGCCCCTCACACCTCCTTTGAACTTTCCCCCCCCGTCACCTTAAGCCCCCTAGTATTGGACATTTCATCGAATCCCTCCAATGTAGAAGGAGACCATTCAGCCCATCAAGCTTGCGCCAACAACAATCCCACCCAAGCCCTAATCCCATAACGCTGCGAACCCCCCCTGACACCAAGGGGCAATTTAGCATGGCCTATCCACCTAGCCTGCACATTTTTGGAGGAAATGGAAGCAACTAGAGAAAACCCACATAGACACGGGGAGAACGTGCAGAATCCACTCTGTGACCCAAGGCTGGAATTGAACCCAAGTTCCTGGCGCTGTGAGACAGCAGTGCTAACCACTATGCCACCATGCCGACCAGACTACATAGTCAAATCCTCAGAGCAGCTGTTGAACTGTGAACTCAGCAGTGTAAGCTTGACCAACATTCTCTCTTTAATCTTTCATGGGAGGTGCGTTTTGGTGGCCGGGTCAACAATTGTTGCCAGTCCCTGATTTCGCTTGAGCTGAGCCGCCCGTGAGGTCATTCCAGAATCAATTCTGGGAAAAAAAAGCTAGCTATGCCTCTCATAATCTTATAGGTCTTGCCTCAGCCTCTGCCACTCCAGAGAAAACAACCTTAGTTTGTCCAGCCTCTCCTTATAGCGCGTACAGTTATGGGATTATATTTTTAGAAAAAGGTGGATACAAAAACAAAGAACAGCACAGCACAGGAAACAGGCCCTTTGGCCCCACAAGCCCGCGCCGCCCGTTTTAACACTCAGTGAGTGCCTCATTCCAATCCTTCTCCTACCTACGACTTTTGTCTACGCCTCTTGGACTCCACAATAAAGGGGTGCAAATTTAGAGAATTATATGTGCGTCAGATTAAGGGAGGTCTAATTTAGGGACAATTTGTCAACACCAATCAGCCTAAAAGCACGTTTTTGGGGTGTGGGAGGAAACCGGAGCACCCGGAGAAAACCCACGCAAGCACAAGGATTTGCATAATTCCCAAACGCTGAGCAAAAGCATAGACTACCATCCTAACAGCCGTTTGCAACAATAGGAGTGCAAGCCTGTCAGTCAAGTCTCAAAGGCATTCATTAAGAGTGTGACTTTGAACTGTCAGATTTGCTTGTACCATAACAAAGCTCAAGTCAAATAAACCTTGAGTAAAAGCACACAGCAAACTGACTTGCAGTTCATTCAGCTTAATTGTCTGACATTGCTAGCACTTCAATCACTGAAGATATAACTTTTTACCCAGTCGAGGTGCGCCAAATTCCACTAATTGCCACTGTTTTGCCTTGTATTTCCTAATTCGTAGTTGTGTATCCTTCACGGTAATGTTAACACGACCTGGCATAATTTACAGCACAACGCACCACTTGACATTGATCTTGCTGGCAACAAGGTTCTCATTACAGAAGATGGAGTCAGATGTGAAGCCATCATGTACATCCAGTTCAGGGTTCTTTCATGCTAATGCGCATAACAAGATCTCAGTAAGCAGGTCACTGAATTAAATAGCCACGTTCACCTTGTGTTTCCGAATTGAATGATTTGCTAAGCCCAGGGATGACAGCACATTTGAGATTAACGCAATGCTGCAAAAAATGATACAGCCTGTGTTAATATGCATCATTCCCATTGCGAGCACAGGGAGTTGAAGCCATGTTATGAGGCAATCGATGTTATAACTGGAAGATCCCAGAATGGAACGCTGGCTCAAAAGATCGTAGTTTTTATTTTTTTTCTAGGAAATATGAAGAACGGTCACTGGGCTTTTAACAACAAAAGAAATTATTAAACAAGAAAAATTTGACTTTGAGTTGAATTTCCCCCAATTTACCCCCATTTCTGTCTTCAGTGCCATTACTTGATGTACTGACTCACTGTGTGCCTGAGTACAACGTATACACACTGAACAAATCTTTCAAACTTCCTCAAAATCAATTTTGAGGAATTGCCAGAACAGTATCACAATGTTCTTCATCCTTAACTTGGGTACATTGAGGGAGAATTTAGCATGCCCCATGCAATAAGATGGCACGGTGGTTAGCACAGCTGCCTCACAGTGCCAGGGACCTGCGTTCGATTCCTGGCTTGGGTCACTGTCTGTGCGGAATCTGCACGCTCTCCCCATGTCTGCTTGAGTTTCCTTCAGGTGCTCCAGTTTCCTCCTACAATCCGAAAGACATGCTGGTTAGGTGTATTGGCCGTGCTAAATTCTCCCTCAGTGTACCCGAACAGGAGCCGGGCTGTGGCAACGAGTGGATTTTCACAGTAACTTCATTGCAGTGTTAATGTAAGCCTACTTATGACTAATAAGTTAACTTTACCTATCTTTTAAGTTTACCTAACCCGGTAGCACCTGGGGTGGGGGGAGTTGGTGGGGAGGGGACCCACGCAGACAACGTGCAAATTCCGCACAGACAGTGACCCAAGCCGGGAATCGAATCCGGGTCCCTGGCGCTGTGAGGCAGCTGCGCTAACCACTGTGCCGCCTCCGCTGGATTTGTGCATCTCTGGATGTTAGATGGGAAGAGAATGGAGCTCAGCTGCGATGCTGTCTACAGTCAGATTGCTCGGTGACACGTGTGTTCACAGTTGAGGTATCAAAGGGCAGGCGGCAGAATCACACAACAACAGTCACCCCCTGCTGCATGTCCAAGTGCAGATGGAAAATCAGACGGAGAAAGACTGCAGTCAAATAGTTCCTTTTAGATCTCGTCCCATTTCATGAGTGTGTAATTAACGGGCTGGGGGCCGTCAGGTTTACTAGAGCCTTTGACAAAGAGATTATTGCATTACAATTAAAAGAGCTTTAAAGAAAATAGATTAAGATACTTTTATCGATGGTCCAGAGTTCACCAGAGACCAATTAAAAGCTGATATTGGGAACCATTCCAGTTTTAAATAAGGATTATAATCAGCAATTGTAAAACATACTCTTCAATCAACTGATTAAAAAATAGTCTTGTTACACCTTCACGTTATTGCTGGTCGAAATGTAGCAAAGAGTTTACAAATATTAGCCAAACGCAAGTGAAATACTTAATAGAGGTTGTGCTGTGAGTTGAGCTTTTTTTAACGTTGACCCATCAGCATCTGCAGCCTCAAGATAAACACAACTAATTTGTTTGTAATATAGTTGATACAGTTTTAAGATACTGCTGTATTTGACAGGAACTTGCATTTGCTTCTTGGGATTGTCTTTTTCCTATCCTCCTTCCAGATACGGACCAGTTACGCTCCGCATGTTCCACTGAGACAAAACAGTTTTGCCTTCAAACTGGTGTAATCGGATGTAAGTGTGAAGAAACAACTTTGTTGTAACTGGTCTATCAGAGGATCGCACAGTGCGGAAGGAGGCCATTCAGCTCATCGGCCCAACCAGGCTCCGTTCCTGTAATCTCATATATTTATATAAACACTATTTATCATGGTCAATCAACCTAACCTGCACATCTTTGGAGTGTCGGAGAAAACCGGAGCACCTGGAGGAAACCCACGCAGACACGGGGAGAATGTGCAAACTCCACACAGACAGTGACCCGAGACCAGAATCGAACCCGGGTCCCTGGCGCTGCGAGGCTAACCACCATGCCACAATGCCGACCAAAGATAACAAACAAAATATTCAAGTTCTGTACCCAAAAGTGACTGTTAGGGGACAGTGACTTCCTGGTAAATCAATTGAAGTCACCATTCTTCATAAACACCAACAGGTCAACCCACCAAAGAAGGCCCAGGTTTATTACAGGTGATCGGTCTTGTCCTAAATAGATCTGTTTGAATGAATGCACTTTCTACTGGGACCAGGACAGAGGAGAGTGTGGCTCCTGGATAGCAGTTATCATAGAATCCCTACAGTGCAAAAGGAGGACATTCAGCCCATTGAGCCTGCACCAACAACAATCCCACCCAGGCCCTATCCCTGCTTATTTACCCTGCTAATCCCCCTGACAGTAACGGGCAATTCAGCATGGCCAATCAACCTAACCTACACACCTTTGGAGTGTGAAAGGAAACTGGATCACCTGGAGGAAACCCATGCAGACACGGGGAGAACGTGCAAACTCCATTCACCCAAGGCCAGGATTGAACTGGGGCCCCTGGCATTGTGAGGCGAACCACTGTACCATAAAAAGAAGCCCTGACTGACTTTTTCTCCGCTTAGCATCGGGAGTAGAGAGAAGACAGGAAGCAGAGAGATGACCTGTAACAATATCCCCAAGTGCAAATAAATACATTGCACCTAAAGTCAGCACACACCAGGGCAGCACGATGGCACAGTGGTTAGCACTGCTGCCTCACAGTGCCAGGGACCCAGCTTTGATTCTGGCCTCGGGGTGATTGTGTGGAGTTCGCATGTTCTCCTTGTTTCTGCTTGGGTTTCCTCCGGGACCTCCGGTTTCCTCCCACAGTCCATAGATGTTAGGTTGATTGGCCATGCTAAATTGCCCCCTTAGTGTCAGGGGCATTAGTGGGGTAAATACATGGGGTTACAGGGGTAGGGCCTGGGAGGGATTGTTGTCAGTGCAGACTCAATGGGCTGAATGGCCTCCTTCCACACTGTGGGGATTCAATGATTCTAAACTCACTCAAGTTCAAACCTCTGGAGCATTTGGGTCTGTGTGAGTCAGGAGCGTGCTGCCTAGCTGGGTTGCTTAGCGAACCAATTCATTAAACTTCAATTTATTAATAGCTGTACTTTTATTTCTTTGAAATTCGTCAAATATTGATGCAAGGTGCATAAATGGAATTCAGTGTTATAATTAAATATTCAAACAGTTCTGTCACTCGGCCAGAACACTCCCTGTGGCCTCTGTCAATCTTCAATGCATTTCATCTATTTATTGTCGCTAACTCTCTGATTTAAAGATCCTGATCACCATTTTCATATCTCTGTCTGGTCCGATTACGTGTTATTTAATGATATTCTGCAGCCATATGGTCCAGTTCACACACTCTGTCTCTCTCCGGCTTTCAATTACTGCTTATCAACTTGTTCCCTTCTGATGCACACGTCTACTCTTTGAATCTGTTTCCCAAAACCACTAACCCTTGCAATCTATTTTTCCTTTCTGTCAAAATTCACTTATAAACCTCTGTCCGATTATGCTTTCGATTCCTCTCTATTTTTTAATCATGTCCTACTTCAGCACAGTGGCACACAAGCGGCACGGTGGCACAATGGTTAGCACTGCTGCTTCACAGTGCCAGGGACCCGGATTCGATTCCCGGCTTGGGTGACTGTCTGTGCAGGGTCTGCACATTCTTCTCGTGTCTGTGTGGGTTTCCACTGGGTGCTCTGGTTTCTTCCCACAGTCCAAAAATGTGCAGATTAGGTTTATTGAGCCAAACATCTGAGGTCACGTAGCAACCGACTCAAGGACAGCTTCTTCCCTGCTGCCATCAGACTTGCATTAAGTTGATCTTTCTCTACATCCTAACTATGACGTTCTGCACTCTCTCCTTTCCTTCCCTATGAATGGTATGCTTTGTCTATATAGCACGCAAGAAACAGTACTTTTCACTGTATGCTAATACATGTGACAATAATAAACCAAATCAAATCAAATCAATTGTTCCTTAGTGTCAGGGAGATTAGCAGGGTAAATACATGGGGTTACAGGATTAGGGCCTGGGTGGGATTGTTGTCAGTGCGGGATCAACAGGCAGAATGACCTTCTTTTGCACTGTTGTGATTCTATGATCTGCTAATACTCTGGTTTCCTCCCACAGTCCAAAAGATGTTTAGGTGTATTGGCCATGCTAAATTCTCCCTCAGTGTATCCAAACAGGCGCCAGAGTGTGGTGCCCAGGGGATTCTCACAGCAACTTCATTGCAGTGTGAATGTAAGCCTATTTGCGGCACTAATAAATAAATTTTACTGAACTTTACTAAAGAACTTTGGAGGTAAATGGCAACACAAGTTATTAATGTTGATGCCTGACCCTGATCATATCTTATGAGACTGTAATAGAATCGAATAGATCACAATCCATTAATAGTATTGGAAGGTCACACCAGTCCTTTGAATTTGAAACACAATATTCTTTTGCTGATGCTTGTCTTCTTCAGTTTGGCTGTTTTTCTCAGCTACTGTCAGCTGGTCTGACTTTCTTATGTTCATGTTCAGGTTATGAATGTTGCTATTGCCTATTTCTAAGGTAACTGAGTGACGTGGCTGGCTACGTCACAGAGCAGTTAAAGCATCGGTGTGGGACCTGATTCTAATATAGTCCAGACTGAGTAAGGATAGCAGGTCTCCTTCCCTGAAGGACATGAGTGAACTAGCTGAAGGCTTTACAATGGTTTTGTCAGCCTCATGGTTGTTTTCACAAGTGATGTGGAGATGCTGGTGTTGGACTGGGATGGGCAGGGTAAGAAGTCTCACAACACCAGGTTAGAGTCCAACTGATTTATTTGGGAGCACAAGCTTTCGGAGTGCTGCTCCTTTGCTCAGGTGCTTTTACAAATACCAGCCTAAAACTGAATTCAGATTCTCAAATTGGCAGAATGGGATTTGGGCTCATAGCTTTGACACTGATTGGGTTGTGTCAATGACAGAGGGGAGAAATTTTATTTGGTTCCTGCATGCTGCTGAATTTTGTCTCCACGGGGGGCTTTTTTTGGTAGCTGGTTACACCACCCCCCCCTCCCTGTCTCACTGCCAGATTAACAGGCCTGGCTCCCTGTCAGACCCAGAATTCTTCAGCGAGACTGCTATGGAAGAGCAGATGGATAGACCACTGTCAGTGGGAGTGCAGAGGTCAGGGAAGGGGTTCCGAGTCATTGTCAAATCCCAGGTGGATACAATCTCCAATCGTCTTAATTCATCCTGAATCCAGATGATGAAGTGGGAAAACCAGACTCCAATCTCTTTCCTTAATACTAGATTTATGTATGGAATGCAGCGTTACACATCTGCTTCCTCCTTAAGCAACACCCTGGGGGCAATTCACCCAGCCCGCTCGAGTACCACAGTGGGCCAGGGGGAGATCAGTGGCAGCCATTTTTTGGGCTTTCTGCTGGGTGTCATGGCCTCCGCATGCCTCCCAGGCAAAAATTTTTGGCGTCATTGGCTCTAAGCTGGAAACAGGCATGGAGCTCATTATTTTATGGAAATGTCATTCAGATTGATATTTCCATATGATTAGCAGAGTTGGGGTTTAATTCTACAGGTGTGCTAGCATCACCACCTCCACCCCCCTCACCCACCCACCACCGCTGGGAGTGGTTCCCTCCAGCAGTGTCACTAATGGGAACAGATGGCCTGGCTTCACTGGAGGGAAGAGAGGTCATCAAGGCCCCCCTGGAAGGTTAGGGGTAAAGGGGGAGGCTTCTTGTTGGGTTGTGCCAGCCTGGCACCCTGGCACTGCCAAAGGGACAAACAGGCATTGCCCAAGTGGTGCTTTGGCACTGCCCACTGGGCACTGGGCAGGGCCAAGGGGGGGCCTATTGAGGCAGCAGAGCCTATTGGAGGCAGTGGGGGAGTGCCCATCCTGCAGTGGGATCACTGGGAGAGGGAGGGAGTGAGGGCGATCGGGGCTGGCCATCCGGGTGGGGGTGTTGGGACAAGCATGGCTGCTGGGGGTTGGGTTGGGGCTGGTTATTGGGGCAGGGGGGGATCAAAACTGATGGGTGGGGGGAGATCAAGGCTGGCTGGATTGGGAGGGGCGGTCTGCAGGATCAGGACTATCCAGGGGTGATGACATAGGGGCTGACCCAGGGAGGTCTGAGAGGCCAGTGATCAAGGAAGTGGAAGGGGGGCAGTTGGAAGGCCAGCAGTGGGAGATTGCAGGGCTGGCCAGCGATCTGGAGGCCAGCAATGGGAGGGCCACTGCGCACACAGTGATCTCAGCGCTGACAGATTGGCACAAGCGCAGTAGCACACGCAGTGCTATACTGTCGGCCTATCGGGTGGGAACATGCCCCACCCCTTGCTTATCAGAGTGAATCCCTCTAGGGCACTCTGTGATGCACAGAGTGTCGGAGATTCATTCTGAAAAAGAAAATCGATGGATTTACTCCCATTTTCCTGTATGTTAGCAACTTAGAATTTTTGGGAGAGATCCTGGCCCCTGTGACCCAGAAGTCTCTCTTTACAGATGTTCAAGATGTTTAATAAAACAATGCCTTCTCCCTTAATATTCCTAACCATGTTAATAGAATTAACATACGATTAACAATCAGGGAATGAAGGCCAGATCACAGGGAAAGGGTGGTGTTTGGAGCAGCTGATGGAGGGTAGAGAGGGAATGGTTCAACGAACAGGGAAGAATCATAGAATCCTACAGCGCAGAAGGAGGCCATTTGGCCCATCAAGTCTACACTGACCACAATGCCACTCAGGCCTCATCCCCATAACCCCATGGATTTACGCTAGCTAGTCCCCCTCACACTAAGGGTTAATTTAACATTGTCATTCCACCTAAACCGCATATCTTTGGACTGTGGGAGGAAACCGGAGCACCCAGAGGAAACCCACGCATTCACAGGGAGAACGTACAAACTCCACACAGACAGTGACCCAAGTCAGGAATGGAACCGGGTCCCTGGTGCTGTGAGGCAGCAGAGCTAACCACTATGCCACTGTGCAACCTGTAACCTTGGGAGGTTGTAGAAAAACATACCCTTCCCAGGAAGCTGCAAAGGCTAAAGCTAGGAGAGTGATTAATATTTAAATGGCCAGCTTGCCTCCTGGGAGTGGGCTGATTGGCCAGCCACCCCAAACCCCCATTTTTTCCCATCTCACCTGCCTCAGGACTCTTAGTCCTTCTCAGAAGACTAGGGAAATTTGGCGTGTCAACTAAAACTTCCACTAACTTTCACAGATACACCATAAAAAGCATTTGTTTCACAGCTTGGTATGGTTTGTGCTCTGCCCAAAACTGCAAGAAACTACAAAAAGTCATGAATGTAGCCCAATCCATCACACAATCCAGCCTCCCATCCATTGACTCTGTCTATACTTCCTGCTGCCTCAGCAAAGCAGCCAGCATAATTAAGGTACCCCAGACATTCTCTCTTCCATCTCCTTCTGTTAGGAAAAACATACAAATGTCTGAGCTCACATACTTACCGACTCAAGAACAGCTTCTTTCCCACTGCCATCAGACTTTTGAATGGACCTATCTTGCATTAAGTTGATCTTTCTCTACACCCTAGTTAGAACTGTAACACTACATTCTGCACTCTCTCATTTCCTTCTCTATGAAGAGTATGCTTGGTCTGTGTAGCGTGCAAGAAACAATTCTTTTCACTGTATGTTAACACATGTGACAATAACAAATCAAATCAAATTGAATCAAATCAAATGCTGGCCTTGCCTAGTGAAGCCCCAGATCACATTGATGTCAGGAATACATTTGGACAGCACAGTGGCCCATTGTTTAGCACTGCTGCCTCACAGTGCCAGGGACACGGGTTCAATTCCAACTTCAGGTCACTGTCTGTGCGGAGTCTGCATTTTCTCCCTGTGTCTGCATGGGTTTCCTCTGGGTGCTCCAATTTCCTCCCACAGTCCAAAGATGTGCGGGTTAGGTTGATTGACCATGATAAATTGACCCTTGTGTCAGGGGGATTAGCAAGGTAAATATGTGGGGATACTGGAATAGGGCCTGGGTGGGATTGTGGTTGATGCAGACTTGATGGTCTCCTTCTGCACTGTTGGGATTCTATGATTCTATGGCTTTGCATCACCAGTCTAGTAATGTAACCATCACAATATTGCACCCATATAAACAATGCATCAACTTAGACTGTGTTCATCCTCCAATTCATTTGGCGCATGGATTTTTTTAACAGGCAATGTCTGCTGCAGTTTATGCACAAAGAAGGAAATACAAAGAAATATATTTCTTCCTAACCTTTGACCCCAGTCTTTTTGGGTCAGGTTAGTTTCGCACAAATTAAAAAAACCCCTTTCCTCCATTAACAGTTCATATTCTACCTGCGAGAAGAAAGGTATTTTCCAATGTTAAAAAAAAATCAAGTGTCGTCATTTTCTGTGAAAAGGACAGCTTTTGGTGCTTAACATGATTGATGTGTAAATGGTAAAGCCACTTCAAGCGGAGGGCAGATTTGTGGTCAAATGTGTATTTTAAAATACACATTTGACCACAAATCATATTTCACATATTTCAATTTTGTGCTGTTCCATCATTAACTTCACAGAAATGGCATCCATCTGCCTGCTTCCCCAATGACAGGCATTGAATCTCACAATGTAGCTGCCTTTGTATGCTGGATATGAATTAAACTAGCCAAAGAGAGTTAAGTCAAGCCCTTTCATTCTGAACACCTTAAGTGTTAATTACAAGTCACAGAATCATAGAAACCCTACAGTGCAGAGAGAGCCATTCGGCCCATCGAATCTGCACCGGCCACAATCCCACCTAGGCCCTACCCCCATATCCCTACGCATTTACTTGCTAACCCCTCTAAGCTATGCACCTCAGGACACTAAGGGGCAATTTCTTTAGCATGGCCAATCAACCTAACCAGCACATCTTTGGACTATGGGAGGAAACTGGAGCACCTGGAGGAAACCCACACAGACATGAGGAGAATATGCAAACTCCACACAGACAGTGATCCAAGCCAGGAATCGAACCCAGGTCGCTGGGATTGTGAAGCAGCAGTGCTAACCATTGTGCTACCGTGCCGCCCTGTCATCACTCTGACACTGAAAATTAACTATTACAAGAATGGAATCTAATTTTGCTTTGACAAAGGGTTATCTGGACCCAAAACATCAGCTTTTTTCTCTCCTACCAGATGCTGTCAGACCTGCTGAGATTTTCCAGCATTTTCTCTTTTGGTTTCAGATTCCAGCATCCGCAGTGATTTGGTTTATGGAATGCAATTATCTCTGATTCAAATTGTTGACAGAGATTTCACAAATGCCAGATAAAAGAAATAACTTTTTACTTTGTCTTTCTGTCTCTTGTCTCGATCTTTACTAATCCAATCTTTTTTTCCCTCTCCTCATTTCTTTTTCAGTCTCTGATTTGAAATTCGATTCATTCGCTCTGAATTATACTTCTCTCTCATTCTCTGTCCCGTCAATTTGACAATCCTTCAATCTGATTAGCTAGGGAAATGCATAGTTGCTGGTGGGAGAAGTTTTTAAAAAATTCATTCATGGGACGTGGGCATCGCTGGCTGGCCAGCATTCATTGCTCCCTAGTGGGTCACTTGAATCATAACTGGAGTGAAACATCTTATGCTCATCCTAATTCCAAAATCATAAGGAAAAGTTAGGGTCTAGGCTAACCGCATAAAATATCTTGAAGTTTCTGATCTGGTTGTTAATAAGGTCTACCGTTACACAATAAGAAGTCTCACAACACCAGGTTAAAGTCTAAGAGGTTTATTGGGAATCACAAGCTTTCGGAGCACTGCTCCTTCCTCAGGTAAGCGGAGCTCCAATCACTTGATGAAGAAGCAGTGCTCCGAAAGCTCATGATTCCAAATAAACTTGCTGAACTTTAACATGGCGTTGTGAGAATTCTTACTGTGCCCATCCCAGTCCAACATTATTGTTACATATGTCTTAACCATTCACTCAGAAAATTATCATGTGATCAGACAAAATCAACATGGCTTTACAACAGGAAAATCATGTTTGACAAATGTTTGATTTGATTTATTATTGTCATTAACATACAGTGAAAAGTATTGTTTCTTGCACGCTACACAGACAAAGCATACCGTTCATAGAGAAGTAAACAAGAGAGTGCAGAACGTAATGTTACAATCATAGCCGTATCACAAATGTATTAGAGCTTTTGAGGATGTATCTAATAGGTTAATTGAAGTGGAACCTTTGGAAGCACTATGCTTGTATTTCCAAAAGTCACCCAATAAGGTGCCACACAAACAGCTAATAAACAAGAAGGGAGTGCATGGAGTTGTGGGTCATATATTAACATGATTGGCAGTGTAACTAATGGGCAGAAACCAAAGAGTAAAGGCAATTGGGGCATTTTCAACTGCAGACAGTGACATGTGGCATGTAGCAAAGACCAGTGCTCAGCTATTTGCAATTCTTATTAATGGCTTAGATGAAGAGATTGAGGGTGGGACATTCTGGTCGTGTTTGCCCCAAGACCAAAAAAATCCTGCCCCAAGGTCAATGAAGCTTCTCATGATGTCTGCCCACCCCCCAACCCCAACCCCATCCCGCGGTGGATAAAGGAGAGCCGGTGGATGTGGTCTTTCCTGATTTTCAGAAGGCGTTTGACAAGGTACCTCACGAGGTTATTGCAGAAGGTAAGGGGGCATGGAGTTGGGGGTAGGGTGTTAGCGTGGATAGAGGATTTGTTGTCAAATAGGAGGCAGAGAGTGGGGGTTAATGGGTACTATTCGGATTGGTAGTTGGTGACTAGTGGAGTGCCCCAGGGGTCGGTGCTGGGGCCTCAGCTATTTACCATTTATATAGATGATCTGGAGGAGGGAACCGAGTGTATGGTGTCGAAATTTGCTGATGACACCAAGATTGGTGGATCGGCAAATTGCGCGGAGGGTGTGGAGAGTCTGCAGAAGGATCTAGATAGGCTGGGCGAATGGGCCAGGAACTGGCAAATGGAATTCAATGTTGGCAAGTGCGAGGTGGTCCACTTTGGTAGGAATAATGGTAGGGAGGACTATTACTTATGTGGCGAAAAACTGCAGCAGGCGAAGGTGCAGAGGGACCTCGGGGTCCTTGTGCATGAGTCACAAAAACCCAGCCTGCAGGTGCAGCAGGTGGTCAGGAAGGCAAATGGGATGCTGGCCTTCATAGCGAGGGGGATTGAATATAAAAGTAGGGAGGCCTTGCTGCAGCTGTATAGGGCATTGGTGAGGCCGCAGCTGGAGTACTGTGTGCAGTTTTGGTCACCGCACTTACGCAAGGATATTTTGGCCTTGGAGGGAGTGCAGAGAAGGTTTACTAGGCTGATACCGGAGTTGAGGGGGTTGGGCTATGAGGAGAGGCTGAATAAACTAGGCTTGTACTCGTTAGAGTTTAGAAGAATGAGGGGAGATCTCATTGAGATGTATAAGATGATGAATGGGATGGATAGGATAGAGGTGGAGAGACTCTTCCCGCTCAGAAAGGACAGTAGGACTAGGGGGCACAGCCTCAAGATAAAGGGGGGACGGTTTAGAACGGAGTTGAGGAGGAACTTCTTCACTCAAAGGGTGGTGAATCTCTGGAATTCTCTGCCCGTTGAAGTGGTGGAGGCTGCCTCGCTAAATATTTTTAAGACGCGGGTTGATGGGTTTTTGATAAGCGAGGGGATTAAGGGTTATGGGGAGAGGGCGGGAATGTGGAACTGAGACACGACAGATCAGCCATGATCTTATTGAATGGCGGGGCAGGCTCGAAGGGCTAGATGGCCTACTCCTGCTCCTATTTCTTATGTTCTTATGTTCTTATGTTCCACCTGCTATGATTCCCGTGGCAGGTGGGGCGGGAAAATCTCCCCCAAGAGTCATGTATGTAGGCTTGTCGACAATACAAAGTGCAAAATGTAAGCTGTGAAGAGGGTGCAAAGAGGCTGTAAAATGGTATGGACAGGATGGACGGAATTCTCCACCCCTTCACCTGTTTTACGGTGGGGAGGCGGCCGGCCATTTTCCCATCCCACCGTTGCCCCTTGGTTTTCCCATTTTTGGCACCTTCTAGAGAGCCCATGGTGGCAGGTCACCATTGATTGGAAGATCCTGCCAGGAGAAACGGCTGGAAGATCTCCCCTGTTCAGTGAGAGGGAAGCAAAGAAGGAAATGGGAAATAATATGGGGGATAATATGACAATGAGAACAGAGAACGAGAATGTTTTTTTTTAAAGACATGAAAATTCTAAATGTTGCTGTTCAAAGAGACTGGACGGTGCTCATCAAAGTAACCACCAAAAAATAGGTTACACGCCAACCAATTAGGAAGTCAAATGGTATGCTAGCCTTTATTGCAAGGGAATTGCAATATAAGAACAGGATATCTTGCTATAGTAATACAGAAGGCCACATTTCGAGCACTGTGTGTAGTTTTGGCCTCCATATTAAACTAGAAAGAGTACAGAAAAGACTTACTCGGATGCTACTGGGACTTGATGGTTTGAGTTATAAGGAGAGGCTGGATAGACTGGGACTTTTTTCTCTGGAGCATAGGAGATGTTTTTATTGTTTTTTTGATTATTATTTTATAGAAGTCTATAAAATAATAAGGGGCATAGATAGTCTATATAGCTATATGTAGACTGTACAGCTAGATAGTCAATATCTTTTCCCAAATGTAGGGAAGTCTAAAACTAGAGGGCATAGGTTTAGGGTGAGAGGGAAGAGATACAAAAGTGTCCAGAGGTGTAATTTTTTCACACAGAGGGTGGTGAGTGTCTGGAACAAGCTGCCAGAGGTTGTAGTAGAGGCGTGTACAATTTTGTCTTTTATACAGTTACATGGGTAAGATGGCTATAGTGCGATATGGGCCAAATGCAGGCAACTGGGACTAACTTTGGGGTCTGAAAAAAAAAGGGCAGCGTGGACAAGTTGGGCCAAAGGGCCTGTTTCCGTGTTGTAAACCTCTATGACTCTATAAGCTTGCAGTTTCTCTCCCTCTGTTCGCCTTCTGTTCATGTGTCCATCAAGATCCACCTTGAATGTTGCTAACATGCCTGCTGCCACCATCTCCATGAGCAGTGCGTTCCAGGTACCCACAACCCTCTGTGTGAAAGTTTTTCCCCACACGTCTCCCTTAAACTTAACACCTTTCGTCTTAAATCTGTGCCCTCTTGGCACAACGGTTAGCACTGGTGCCTCTTGGCACCAGGGACTCTGGTTTGATTTCTGGCCTGGGTCAGCCCCTGTCTTTCCAGTGAAAATAATCTGGGTTTATCCAATCTCTCCACAGAGCTAAAACCCTCCAGACCAGGCAACACCCTGGTGAACATTCTTTGCATCCTGTCCAAAGCATTCACAGGATAGAAAGGTGGCACAGTAGTTAACATTGCTGCCTCCCAGCACTAGGGACATGGGTTAGATTCCAGGCTTGGCTCACTGTTTGTGTGGCGTTTGCACCTTCTGCCCGTGTCTGCATGGGTTTCCTCCGGGTGCTCCGGTTTCCTCCCACAGCCCAAAGATGTATAGGTCAGATTGATTGGCTATGCCAAATTGCCTCTTAGTGCCAGGGGGACCAGCTAGGATTATGTGGATAGGTCCTGGGTGGGATTGTGGTCGGTGCATACGAGATGGACTGAATTTCTTGCATACTGTACAGACTTCATAGAGAAGGAAAGGAGAGGGTGCAGAATGTAGCGTTACAGTCATAACTGAGGTGTAGAGAAAGATTAACTTAATGCAAGATAGGTCCATGCAAAAGTCTGATGGCAGCAGAGAAGAAGCTGTTCTTGAGTTGGTTGGCACATGACATTTGTGTCTTTTTCCCAACGGAAGAAAGTGGAAGAGAGAATGTCTCTGGATGTGTGGAGTCCTTAATTATGCTGACTGCTTTGCCAAGGCAGTGGGAAGTGTAGACAGAGTCAATGGATGGGAGGCTGGTTTGCGTGATGGATTGGGCAACATTCACAACATTTTGTAGTTTCTTGTGGTCTTGGGCCATACCAAGCTGTGATACAACCAGAAAGAATGTTTTCTATGATGCATATGTAAAAGTTGGTGAGAGTTGTAGCTGACACTTCAATTGTACCGTTTTATTAAATAGTTATTGTATCCTCCACAAACTAGAATATGTTTCTACTTGTCCAAAATCTAGGTAAACAATAGTGAGGCACATGGGCAAGCAGGCAAGTACTGGCAGTGTATTCCAGCTGAGCAGAATGGATCACGTGCAACTATATAATTCTTCACATCAGCGGTAGGCCTATTGCACACAGTTTCTGTGGCTTCAAGCCAACACTTTATTTGACCTTGAACCTAGATTCTCTGTCTACTGTGGCTGTTGGTATGTCTGCTTCCCACAGGTAAATTGTACTGTTAACAAAACAGAAAGAAAAAATCCCAAAGCAATATCTGCACATGACATAAAAGTTCAGCCCCTGAAGAATCTAAGAGTGGCATAGTGGTTAGCACTGCTGTCTCACAGTGCCAGGGACCCGAGTTCAATTCCCAGTTCGGGTCACTGTCTGTGCGGGAGTTTTATGTTCTCCCCATATCTGCATGGATTTCCTTCCTCAGTCTGAAAGAAATGTGGATTAGGGCGCATTGGCCATGATAAATTCTCCTTCAGTGTACCCAAACGAGCTCCGGAGTGTGGCAACTAGGGGATTTTCACAGAAACTTCAGTGCAATGTTAATGTAAGCCTACTTTGACATTAATATATAAACTTAAAAAAGGTTTGGAGTTAATTACACCAGTATTTTTCCCTTAAGTTGCTACCTGGGAAGCAGAGGCTGGCTTGATAAATATTAGTCAATTATTCTTTAAGATTGATTCTCCCTCTGTACAACTTCTAACAGTATTTTACTTTCAGAGAGTGTTTAGGATTGGACGTGGATGTGTTTGTTTTTCCAGCTATCAGCGTCTGTCTGTAATCTTCCTCAGCGATCACTTGTTGATGAGTACAATTATCCACCTAAGAAAATCCGTTACTGGTCCTGCGTTCTATGGGACCTTCCATGGCTGATGAGCCAATACTAGAGCCATATTTTTGACCACACACTTGGCAGGTGTTTTTGGGATGTGGGTTTGGTCCTTGGACTCGAGGTCACCGGTATTCCTTTCTCAGGCTCCGGGGCTTCTTTTCCTCGGCTGTTCCCGAATTGTGTCCCTTGTTTTCCTCCAAGTAGGTTTCTTCCGAGCAAAGGTCTACCTGCTATTGATGGCCATGTTGCTTTCTTGTGGTAAGCCTTCAGAATGTCTTTAAGCATTTCATAGAATCATGCAATCCTAACAGTGCAGAAGGAGGCCATTTGGCCCATCAAGTCTACACCAACTCTCTGATAGACCATAATACCCAGACCTCCCTCCGTCATCCCAATCCATTAACCCACACATTTATCCTGCTAATCCTCTTAACCTACACATTTTTGGACACTAAGGGGCAATTTAGCATGGCCAATTAACCTAACCCGCACATCTTTAATCTGTGGGACGAAACCGGAGCCCCTGGTGGAAACCCATGCAGACACGGGGAGAACATGCAAATTCCACACAGACACAGTCACCCAAAGCCAGAACTGAATGCGGGTCCCTAGTGCTGTGAGACAGCAGCCCTAATCACTGTGTCCTCCTCTTGTTCGAGAGCTGGGTGAAGAAGGTTTGCTTTGACAGTCAGGACTCTGACATCCTGGCCCAGCAGAGTTGGTTTCGCATGTTCACAGCCTCGATGCTGGTGTTCTCGATTTCTTCAAGGACACTGATGTTAGTATGCCTGTCCTCCCAGCTGATGCAGAGAATCTGGCTCAGATAGCAATGATGATACCTCTCTAGGTCTGTAATATTTAAGTGGGGAATCTACAATGATCCGCTGGAATGGTAGATCCATATTATTATGGGTTCTGTCGGCTGCCATAAGACTTGACTTGAAACAATGCGGAGTTAAATGTCTTGACCTTTACGAGTGGCATAATGGTTAGCACTGCTGCCTCACAGCGCCAGGGACCCGGATTAAATTCCCGGCATGGGTCACTGGCTGTGTGGACTTTGCACGCTCTCCCTGTGTCTGCATGTGTTTCCTCCAGGTGCTCCTGTTTCCTCCCACATGCCAAAGATGTGCATGTTACGTGGATTGGCTATGCTAAATTGTGTTGGGGGACTAGCTAGGGTAAATGCGTGGGTGGGATTGTGGCCGGTGCAGACTTGGTGGGCTGAGTGGCCTCCTTCTGCACTGTAGGGATTCTATGAGTTGATTGTCGGGCCCACCATTCTTTGATTTGGAGTGATGACAGGAAATAGGTATCACCAAATTTAAATGTCAAAGTGAAGGCGGCTTCCCATTGGCCTTGTTACCTGTTATGATCGGGGGAGGTGGTGGGGGAGGGGAGGGCGTTGTAGATATTTTGCAGGATGGAGGAGGTGGGACATGATGTGAAGAACAACAGTACAAATCAACCCAAACTAAATCCTCCTTTGGTAACACAAGGATGCAACAATCACTGTCACCCCCACTTACACCTCCGCAGCACGACTCCCACTTGCTTTTAACTCAGAACTCTGTCCTTTGTTGTTTTCTCTTCATCTCCTCACTGAATCTTGGTAAAACCATGACTTTCTTTCTCCCCTCAGTTGCCAGAAAGGAATTTGAGATTCTTGCAGCTTTAATACATGGGCCTGTGGGTGAGAGCTCGGTGTCTGTCATCCAAAGAGTCAGTAAGGAACACAGCCCTGCCGACTCCCACAGACCAGCTGCCATTTTATGCTCAGATGAATATTGATTGGTGACAGGTGGGGCTTCCATCCACACTTGGACGAATATCTGCCTTGGGTGGTTGTCCACCAATCAGATAAGCAGACAATCCTGCAACTCATCCAAGCTCAGCGCTGCAGTGGCCAGAAGAGGTATTGCAGTCCCTTGCCTGAGACAAATCACTGAAATTGTATAAACTCTACAGTGCAGAAGGAGGCTATTCAAGTCTGCATCAGCAACAAATCTATCTAGGCCTTATCCACGTAACCCCAATATATTTACCCTGCTAATCCCTCTAATCAGTGTATCCCAGGACATTAAGGGGCAATTTAGCATGGCCAATGCACCTAACCCGCACACCTTTGGACTGTGGGATGAAGCCAGAGCACCCTAGAGGAAACTCGCGCAGACACGGGGAAAACACACAAACTCCACACAGACAGTGACCCGAGGCCGGAATTGAACCTGGGTCGCTGGAGCTGTGAGGCAGCAGTGCGAACCACTGTGCCACTGTGCTGCCCATAATTTTCCTCTCAGAAGCAAAAAACAAGAGTTGGGATTGTATTCAGATCCCAGAGCCACCTTTGGTGTAAATTGAGGAAAATGAAGATGCAGGTAAGCCTTTGGTTGCCATGGAGACAAGTTGCGTGTCCAACTAAGAGTAGGAGGACGGTTCTTGAAACTGAAGGGACAATCTTCAGCTTCAGAAGAGCATCTAGTGGTAGTATAATTAATTGGGAGATGCACTTCAGCAAAAAAGGTATCCTCTCAGGCACTTAAACTTTGAATTAAAATAATACAAAAGCAGCCTTGCCACCACAATGGGGATGAGGGGGTGTTGGGGAGGGTAGCCCTTCTATATTCCCCTCTTTGTCTCAACCCCATCCAGGTAGCGAGGGAGGGCCTTTAGGCCTGCCTGGGCAGATGGGTGTCCAACTTCGGTTGATTGATCTGCCCTCAAATCCATATCGGGAAACTGGAGACTGGCTGAAAAGTCCCGCTTTTAACAAGGCTGTTAACGAGCAGAACTGCTGCTTCCTGCCTTGTGGAGGTACTGACGTCCCCCCGGCTCTGGCCTTCAAAATGCTGGCTCTGTAATTTTCAGGCCCACTTCTCATAGAATCAGAATTAGTATCCCTATGATGCAGAAGAGGCCATTCGGTCCATCGAGTCTGCAATGAATGCCTTTCAAAGTTGCCCAGGCCCTATCCTCCACCCTGTCACTGTAACCCCATACATTTACCATGGCTAATTCATCTAACTGACACATCTTGGGGCACTAAGGGGCAATTTAGCATGGCCAATCCACCTATGCCGCACATCTTTGGACTGTGGGAGGAAGCCGGAGCATCCGGAGGAAACCCACGTAGACACACGGAGGATGCGCAAACTCCGCACCGACAGCTGGAATCGGACCCAGGCCCTTGACGCTGTGAGGCAGCAGTGCTAACAAACTGTGCTGCCCTTCGTAATAATTCCTTTTCCTCTTCTTATGATGAATTTTCACTCAAAACTCACGGCAGGAGTGCAGGACAGCGGGTAGCATATCTGTACATGGTGATTAGCCAGTGCAGTAAGTATTCCCACTGTCAATTGAAAGCTTCCCTCGAGAATCCCAGTGACCTTCGAATTGATTCAATGATGTTTCTGAATGTAGAAGGGACTAACAAAAAGAACATCCAATGGAGATTATTAAAACTGTTTATGCACTTTCAGCCTGACAAGCACAACATATTGAACCTGAGGCAATATTGATTAACCGGTTGGATCTTTTGAGGAAGGTTTCCAATGCACATACTATCAGGTTGTGGCAGAACTTTCTCATCTCAGATCCTGCGGGATGACAGGAGTATTATAACGTCTGGAATCCAACAATTGTTATCCGTCCTCCGACTCCTCATATAATTAGGTGGGGCATCCATTCTGTCAAATGGAGGATATCTACGGTGGCAGAGTGGTTAGCACTGCTATCTCACGGCGACAGGGATCCAGGTTCGATTCCGGCCACAGGTCACTGTCTGTGTGGAGTTTGCACATTCTCCCCATGTCTGCGTGGGTTTCCTCGGGTGCTCCGGTTTCCTCCCGCAGTCCAAAGATGTACGGATTACGTTGATTGGCCGTGCTAAAATTAACAATGATGTCAGGGGGATTAGCAGGGTAAATATGAAGGGTTATAGGAATAGGGTCTGGGTAGGATTGTGGTTGGAGCTGAATCGATGGGTCGAATGGCCTTTTTCCACGCTGCAGGATTCTATTTAAAGACACCATGTAATATGTCACCAGAACTTGGATTTCCGAGGTTGCAGTGACCACAGGTATGGAGTTGAAACGCAGGGAAGGCGGCTCCCCAAGCCTCTCACACTCACCTGCTGCGAGAACTGAGGAACTGTAGTGAGATGAGGTTTCCCATGGACAGGAGGGTGAAGACAACCTCTCCAGTCAAGCAGGTGTGGATGGAGGTGCTTGAGGAAGTCAGCAACAAGAGTGTGGTCCCCTCAACCTGGAGACCATGCATCAAGCTATCCAGGGCCTCAGGAGGATGGGAAACATGAGCAATATAAAACTGTCAAGCCCCATACTCTAACTTTCCAATGTTTTCGGGTATAGCACTCCTCAGGATAACAGACCTGGCAACCCCATTCATCTGTCTTTTCCTGGCACATCACACCCCCACCTGAGCTGCCAACTTGCACACTCATCCCATTACCCAATTGCACCTCTGCCTTATTGTCACCCTCCACTGTCCTTCCCTCTGCTCCACACAAGCTATTTTAAGCATTCACATCTACTTTCTTTACCTGAAGGAGGCACTACTTGATGAGAGGTAGGGACCTGGAGCTGGGAGAGAGGGTGAAGGGGGGAAGGTTAGCCCTAAAATGACAGGCACCTTGTCAACCACTCACGATGTGTGCCCAGCTGGTCCACTGGGAAGATATCACATTCCAGAAGGCTGCCGATGTCAACAGGGGCCTACCATTGAGAGTCTGAGCCTCCTGAGGCACTAGTGCTTAGACGTGTTGAGAAAGTTGATCCCTTTGCTTGTAGGCCCTGTATTAGGAGTCTTGCATCCCCACATCATGGTGTCCAACTCCTCTGCCCTGTGAAGGTACATGCAACTGAGGACCAGGGAGCTGATGTTGCTGCAGGTGTTGTTCCTGATGTTGTTGGCTTTTGGTGATGGTGCACTTCTTCAGAGGTGGTGAAAGGTTGTTAGTTATTTCAGTGGTTGCATGGTTGCTTTAAGAGCTGGTCACATGATTTGATGGTGATGTCACTGGGATGTTTCACAGACTCCTCTTTAGTTTCATTTTCTATTCGATACAGGCAACATCTCCTGCAATAAACCTAAAGTTTAAGTTTTTAAAAGTTTATTTATTAGTTCCACATGTAGGTTTACGTTAACACTGCAATGAAGTTACTGTGAAAATTCCCTAGTCGCCACACTCTGGTGCCTATTTGGATACACTGAGGGAGAATTTAGCATGGCCATTCTACTTAACCAGCACGTCTTTGGAGTGTGGGAAGAAACCGGGGCACCCGGAGAAAACCCATGCAGACACAGGGAGAAAGTGCAGATTCCACACAGACATTGACCCAAGCCAGGAATCGAACCCAAGTCACATGCTGTTGTGAGGCAGCAGTGCTAACCACTGTGCCACCATGTCACTGTCATGAACAAGGGTGAAAGCAGCTCATACTTGATAACTTAGCCTCATCAATTACATAATTACTTATAGAACAGATCCAAGAAGGAGGGGTGGCGTGGGGTCCTCCAATCGCCTTCAATGCTGCCTTGAAGAAAGCTGAAAAAGGGTAGAGACTTCCCCAGCTGACTTGCCCCCCCACTCTCCTCCAACAGCCTGGAGAAATTCTGCCCTGAGACTCCAGAAGTTTCTACAGTTGTGATGGGGGTGTGGGTGGAAGCACAGCAGGACTAGGTAGATGAATGGATTAACATACTATCCTCCTACCCATGAAACCTGGAAGTGTAAAGTTCCTACATCTCGTACTTACCCATTACAAATAAACCTCTCACATTCTGCTTGGACAAGGGGGTGATGGGATAAACTCCTTTTGGAGCTCCATAGACAAAAGCCCAGAATGTGTTGGAGTGGGACATTTTACCCTGTGTGCTATAACCTGAGGAATAGTTCCTCACCTTTCATCTTCAATTACGTTTGCAATGTAAATTGTTCAGAGTTGAGTGGAGTTAATGGGGCCTTTGGGATCTTGGTAAACAATGGGGCTGATGGCTTATCTCTTTAACCAGTGAAACTTGAGAATGGAAACAGAAACAGAGGAATGAAGGAAAAGACAAAAGGCTAGATTAAGGTCAAATTAGATTCAGGAATAGGAATGGCGAAAGAGAGAGAAAGATTGGATTGAGAGATGAAAGAAACAGAAAGCAAATTAAAAGAAAATACCTATCTGTTAAAAGCTGGGAAACATTGAAGATAGGAGCAGGAGGAGGCCATTTGGCCCTTCGAGCCTGCTCCACCATTCATTACTATCATGGTTGATCATCCAACTCAATAGCCTATTCCTGCTTTTTCCCCATAACCTTTGATTCCATTTGCCCCTAGTGCTATGTCTAGTCACCTCTTGAATACATTCAATATTTTGGCATCAGCTACTTCCTGTTGTAATGTTTTCCACAGGGTCACCACTCTTTGGGTGAAGAAATGTCTCCTCACCTCCGTCTAGTCCAAATCCTCAGACTGTGATCCCTGGTTCTGGACTCCCCCACCATCGGGAACATCCTCATTGCATCTACCCTGTCTGGTCCTATTAGAATTTTATAAGTCTGTCTGAGATTTCTCCCTCATTCATCTGAACTCTAGCGAAAACAATTCTAACCTAGTCAATCCCTCCTCATACATCAATACCACCATCCCTGGAATCAGCCTGGTAAACCCTCGCTGCACTCCCTCAAGAGCAAGAACATCTTTCCTCAGAAAAGGAGGCCAAAACTGCACACAATACTCTAGGCGTGTAAACCTCTAAGAATAATTTATTACCCGCAGAAGGGAGTCTCCACGGTAACGTCTGTTCCCTTGCTGGGCTTCCAAGGTTGAATGGAGTGTTCAGATCATATCAACAAGGCTCTTCCATTGTGAAATACCAGCCCTGATTTCCTGTGGCAAATTTAATTGACGTTTGCTGCACAAATTCAGCAATTTCTTGACAGGAAGGTTGCTGGAGAAATCCCATTTTTGTGAGATTAATGACAGCGGTGTGTAAAATTGTCCAGTTATTTGTGGCTATTCGCAACAAGTGGAGTATTTCTTCCTCATCACTGTTACTGGGATTTTGACAGATTGATAACAGCCTGTACCATGAACTCATCATTGCTTTCTCAAAAGATGTTGGACTATTGAGAACAAAGCAAGGTTAAAGTTTATTTATTAATCAAAAGTAAGGTTTGCATTAACACTCCAATGAAGTTACTGTGAAATTTCCCCTGGTCTCCACACTCCGCTGCTTGTTTGGATCAATGCACCGAACCAGCATTCCTTTTAGGCTATGGGAGCAAGCAGGGGCACTTGGAGAAAACCCACTCAGACACGTGACCCAAGAAGAGCCCACGGAGAATGTGCAAACTCCATACTGACAGTGACCCAAGCCAGGAATTGAACCCAGGTCCCTGGCACTGTGAGGTACTAACCACTACGACACCGTACTACATTGCTCCTTGTCTGATCCACTTGGAGCTATACTTTGGCTATGAGTGGAAGGCTAGATCCGTGGTAATGTGTTGCCTTGTGACATAAGAACATAAGAACATAAGAACATAAGAAATAGGAGCAGGAGTAGGCCATCTGGCCCTTCGAGCCTGCCCCGCCATTCAATAAGATCATGGCTGATCTGTCGTGGCCCAGTTCCACTTTCCCGCCCTCTCCCCATAACCCTTAATCCCCTCTCTTATCAAAAACCCATCAACCCGCTTCTTAAAAATATTTAGCGAGGCAGCCTCCACCACTTCAACGGGCAGAGAATTCCAGAGATTCACCACCCTTTGAGTGAAGAAGTTCCTCCTCAACTCCGTTCTAAATCGTCCCCCCTTTATCTTGAGGCTGTGCCCCCTAGTCCTACTGTCTTTTTTGAGCGGGAAGAGTCTTTCCACCTCTATCCTATCCATCCCATTCATCATCTTATACGTCTCAATGAGATCTCCCCTCATTCTTCTAAACTCTAACGAGTTGCACTGTCTCAGCCTCCTCAATAAGTTGAGATGGGATCTTTAATTCTGCCATCCTCAGCAAGATACCATCATACACATCTACCCCCACCCTCCCCTCTCAGCATTCTGAAGATACCATTCCCTCTGCAATAGAGGCAGCACGCTGGCACAGTGGTTAGCATTGTTGCTTTACGGTGTAAGGGACTCAGGTTCAATTCTGGCCTCAGTCACTGTCTGTGTGAAGTTTGCACTTTCTCCCTGTGTCTGTGTGGGTTTCCTCTGGGTGCTCCAGTTTCTTCCCACACTCAGATGTGCAGGTTAAATTGATTGGCTGTGCTGAATTGACATAAGGATTAGCATGATAAAAGGTAGACTTAAAAAATAATTTTGAAGGAGTATTTTGGACCTTGAACAGTAAGAAGGAGGAGGTAAAAGGCAGGTGTTGCTTCTACACTTGCTTGGAGAACTGCCTCAGGAAAGGGTGTTGGAGCTGACATAGTCTTAGTATCATAGAATCCCTACTGTGCAGAAGGAGACCATTCAGCCCACCAAGGATAGGGGCTGGGTGGGATTGTGGTCAGTACAAACTTGTTGGGCCGAACGGTCTCCTTCTACACAGTAGGGATTCTTTGATACTAAGACTATGTCAGCTTCTACACCCTTTCCTGAGGCAGTTCTCCAAGCAATGTACAAGATGCAACACCTGCCTTTTACCTCCCCCCTTCTCACCGTTCAAGGTTCAAAATACTCCTTCAAAATTATTTTTTAAAGTCTATCTTCCTTTTGATGAATATGTGGGGAAGTGGTGAAATGATTCCTGATTATCAACTCGTTGAACCACATTATGAGCACTCCTTCCTGGCCAGCAAGTCCTCACGTTGGCCTTGAACCTGGAGCTTCTGATCCAGAGGTAGGGGTACCACTACTATGCAGCAAGACGTCCCATTCCTCCCAGTCTAAAACTCAAGGGCATAGGTTTAAGGTGAGAGGAGAGAGATACAAAAGGGCATAGAGGGCCAATTTTTTCACTCAGAGGGTGGTGAGTGTCTGGAATGAGCTGCCAGAGGCAGTAGTAGAGATGGATGCAATTTTGTCTTTTAAAAAGTAGGTAGACAGTCACATGGCTTAGATAGAGGGATATGGACCAAATGGGAACAAGTGGGACTAGCTTCGTGGTAAAAACTGGACAACATGGACAAGTTGGGCCGAAGGGCCTGTTTCCATGCTGTAAATCTCTATGACTCTTGTTTTCATTCTTAATTCCTTTGCCTTGCATTCGAACGGCTGCTACCCTGCCCCTCACATCTCATTTAGACACATATTTGCTTCCTTACTTTATCCAATATCACTCTCTTTGACTTTTGTACAATGAAGACTTTAGTATTTTGCCCTCCAACTTATCACAAACCTTGGCTGGGATTTTCCAGACCTGTCCACAGCTAGGATCTTCCAGTCCCACTGCAAGGCAATGGAATAACCTGCCGTATCCCCTGAGGCGGAACCCACCACGACTGGGCCACAAAATTCACAGCCCTTCTTCCAACCTCCTCCAATTCCTGCAAACCTGCCTAACCTTCTTCAGTTCTGATGAAAGGTCACAGATATGAAACGTTGGGTGGGGTTTTCCAGTCGTGCTTGCCCCAAGGCCAGAAATTTCCACGCGAGGCCAACGAACCTACAAATAGTTTGCCAAATTTTCCAGTCCCATCCTGTGACAATTTGAATGGTGCGTGGGACTGGAAAATTTACCCGGTTAAGTCTGCATTTCTCACACGGATGCTGGATAACCTACTGAGTATTCCCGTCATTTTCTGTTTTTATTGCAGAATTCCAGTCGCCACACCATTTTTCCCTTGCCCATTATTTGGATATTTGTCAGATCAGGCCCTCCCTGCCCCTCACCCTCTCTCATATTGAAACCTCCCCACCCATTCTCATGCTTACTGACCAATCACCCTCCAACCCCTGACGCTACCCCCTCCCAATTCTCATGATCACTAGCAACCATCTCACCCCCAATCTCATTCCCATGGTCAAAGTGGAACTTATTTTACCCCATAATAGTTGGTCACCCTGGTTAAGCACTTCTTCACTGGGGTAAAGCCTGGGAGGGGTAGGGGCTACCCAGTATTAACAAATTCCCGCTGCTATCCAATGTTAACTAAACCTGGCCTTCAAACTGGACAGAGATTTCCATGGGGATATTCCACTAACCAATTGCCCAAAGGGTGCTTGGGGAGAGGGGGCTAATGGGGGGGGGGGTTGCAGAGGGGGCAAAAGGATTGTTACAGCTTTCCCCCATAGATTTTTGGAGCAGGACAGCAACCTGATCTCAAAATCTAACTGAGCTTCTTAACCTTTGCCATTCTTTCATTCCTGTTTCTCGGCATCTTGCTCAAAGTAGGGCAACACAGTGGTCAGCACCGCTGCCTCACTGCACCACAGACCCTGGTTCAATTCCAACCTCGGGTGACTGCCTGTGTGGAGTTTGCACGTTCTCCTCATGTCTGCATGTGTTTCCTCCGGGTGCTCCGGTTTCCTCCCGCACTCCAAAGACGTGCAGGTTAAGTGGATTAGTCGTGGAAAATGTGCAGGATTACAGGGATAGGATAAGGCAGAGGATCTGGGTAAAACACTTTATCAGAGAGTCAATGCAGACTCAATGTGCTGAATGGCCTCTTCTGCACTGTGGGCATCTCTATAATAGCGTAAGAAGTCTCACAACACCAGGTTAAAGTCCAACAGATTTATTTGGAATCGCGAGCTTTTGGGGGGCTGCTCCTTCATCAGATAAGTCGCTCACCTGATGAAGGAGTAGCGTTCCAAAAGCTCGTGATTCCAAATAAATCTGTTGGACTTTAACCTGGTGTTGTGAGACTGCTTATTGTGCCCACCCCAGTCCAACACCGGCATCTGCATTTCACCTCCATGATAGGGACAGCACAGAAACAGGCCCTTTGGCCCAACTAGTTCATGCTGATCATGGTGCCCTCCCAGTTCATCCCAATTGCCCACGTTTGGCCCACATCTGTCTAGTCCTTTCCCACCCGTGTACTTATCCAAATGCTTTTTAAATGTTGCTATTGTACCTGCCTCAATCACTTTCTGTGGCAGCTCGTTCCATGTACTCACAACCCACTAAGTGAATAAATTGCCCCTCAGATCCCTTTTAAATCTTCCTCCTCCCATGGCGACTGCACGGAAAACAATATGATGCCTTATCATTCAAGCAGCATCTAACCCGTGGCATTCCTGACCTGGCACAGCTTTATGCCAATACTGAATGTCAAACCCAGCGCAGCGTTTCATCCCCTGGCACTGACACGCTCGAGAAATGTATTCACCTGTCCGGAACAAATGAATGAAAATGCTCTGTTGGGTCTTGTGCATATGGGAAATGGCTCATTTCCTGGGGTAATTTGTGCCATACAGATTGATTCGCTGTCTGTACACAGCGTGAATAAAAAGTAAGCAGGAGAGGCACTTACAGCTATTTCAGCCTCTATAAACCAACCCTTATTTGGTTTATGACAGGAGCCACACTTACATAGTGAAGGGTCAGGTGTACGATTATGTTGTGTATTTATTCCAATGTCCTCTGGCAGAGAAAATCAAAAATGAAATTCAGGGAAAAAATATTAAAAGATGGAAGAGGCTGCAACCTCATTATATAGAGTTGAGCTCAGTAATAGTTCTGTGCCTGGAGTAATTTGTTGCCAGATATAGAGGGTCAGAATGGTCAGGTCCCAATTCTACCAAAAAAAAAGCACACAAAAGAATCTAGCCTGCAATATTGTGCAGTGTGACACCATTGTAAAGTTAGCACTACCCGCTTCTTAATCACAAATTTTGCTTAAATCGCCTGATACGTCATTTTACAAAATTACCATCAGTTTTGTGACACAGTCAGGGTAGTGTCCCTGAGCCAGAAGCTCATGTCCAGTGCAAGGACTTTGACTCATAGAATCCCTACAGTGCAGGACATCGTTCAGCCCATTGAGTCTGCACCGATTACAATCCCACCCAGCCTCTATCCCCATAACCCCAGCTAGTCCCCTTGACACTAAGGTTCAATTTAGCATGGACAATCCATCTAACCCGCGCATCTTTGGACTGTGGGAGGAAACTGGAGCACCTGGAGGAAACCCACACAGATACGAGGCAAACACGCAGACTCCACACAGACAGTGACCCAAGCTGGGAATCGGGTCCCTGGCATTGCGAGGCAGCAGTGCTAACCAGTGTGCCACCCCTATGGCTCACGACAAAGAACTTTTTTACGCAAAGAGAGAACTCTATATAATGAGGTTGCAGCCTCTTCCATCTTTTAATATTTTTTTCCTTGAATTTCATTTTTGATTTTCTCTGCCAGAGGACATTGGAATGAATACACAACATAATCATACACCTGACCCTTCACTATGTAAGTGGCTACTCCTGCCATAAACTAAATAAGAGTCAGTTTATAAAGGCTGAAATAGTTATAAGTGCAGAGAGTGGTTGGTGCCTGGAATTCATTCGCTGAGTTGGTGGTGGAGGCAGAGACCTTGAACTCTTTTAAAAAGTACCCGGAACTGCACTTAAGTGCTGTAAACTACAGGGCTATGAGTTGGGTGCAGGAAGGTGGGATTAGAAAGGGCACCTGGATGTCCTCGGGCTGGCATGGTCAGGATGGGCCGAATGGCCTCCTTCTTTGCTGTAACTTTTATTCATTCTTGGGACATGGGTGTCGCTGGCTGGCCAGCATTTATTGCCCATCCCTAGTTACCTGAGGGTAGTTAAGAATCAACCACATTGCTGTGGCTCTGGAGTCACATGTAGGCCAGACCAGGTAAGGATGGCAGATTTCCTTCCCTAAAGGACATTAGTGAACTGGATGGGATTTTCTGACAATCGACAATAGGTCATCAGTAGATTTTTAATTCCAGATTTTTTTAAATTGAATTCAAATTCCACCATCTGCCATGGTGGGTTTCGAACCCACGTCCCCAGTGAGTTTCTGGATTAATAGTCTAATGATAATGCCATTAGGGCCTCCCCTCCCACCTTTCCTGTTGTTCTATCTTAGTCTTATTTCAATTTTGTAATTTCTTGACCAGATCTTTTTCTTTTTTTTAATACATTTACAATCAGAAATTATTATCAAATAGTAGCTAAGTCCCCAGTCAATGCCACCCCTCTCCTATACGTGGGCTAGTCATCGGTCACAGAATCACTCTCTCCATTAAAACACATCTGGAAAACTTTGGCTGTTTGCAAACATGTAATATACTGATTATAAATAGCACTGCTATGCTTCATTAAGTCATTTAGATGGCATCTGGCTTCTTTTCCCTACACAGCAAGGTTTCCATGAACACAGTGCCTCTTTAATAGATCAGATAAACATTATAATAAGAATTGAAGAGGGGGAAGAAAGAGGAAAATTAGGTTGTCTTATCACACCCACTCCCGATCCACAATTTTCCATCGCAGCTCAACTCTTGTGATGATAATATCTGACCTCAAGCACTGGAACGCAGGAATATAAGGACATAGGAGCAAGAGTAGGCCATTTGGCCCTTCAAGCCTAATCCATCATTCAAATCATGGCTAATCATCCACTCTATACCATTTTCTTCCACTATCCCCATATCCTATTTCCACTGGTAGGAAAAGCTAGAACCAGAGAACACAACCTCAGGCTAAAGGGATGATTCTTTAAAACAGAGATGAGAATTTCTTCAGCCAGAGAGTGGTGAATCTGTGGAACTCTTCGCCACAGGTGGCTGTAGAGGCCAGGTCATTGAGTGTCTTTAAGACAGAGATAGATAGGTTCTTGATTAATAAGGGGATAAGGGGTTATGGGGAAAAGGCAGGAGAATGGGGATGAGAAAAATATCAGCCATGATTGAATGGTGGAGCAGACTCGATGGGCCAAGTGGCCTAATTCTGCTAATGGTCTTATCCTTTAATACCATTAGTATCCGGAAATTTGTCAATTTTTGTCTTGAGTGTGCTCAGTGGTTGAATTTCTACAATCCGCTGGGATGGAGAATCCCAAAGACTCACCACCCACTGAGTGAAGAAATTGCTCCTCATCTTAGTCTTAAATAGACAACCCATTATTCTGAGTCTATGGCCGGAATTCTTCGGCCGTTTACACCCTGCCACCCGATGCTAGTGAGGACGGAGAATTTGACACTCAAACAAACTTCTGTACATTGCAGTGGCATCGGAAAATCCCACTAGTGTGAATAGCTGGAGAATTCCTGCCTGTGTCTTCTGGTTCAAGACTCAACAACCAGAGAAAAGATCCTATCCAAATCTAGCTTGTCACATCCTGCAAAAAGTATTTTGCACATTTCAAGGAAATTACTTCTCATTCTTTGAAATGCTAGTTTTCTCACTCTTTCCTCAGGGGCAGCACAGTGGTTAGCACTGCTGCCTCACAGCGCCAGGGGTCTGGGTTTGATTCCCTGCTTGGGTCAGTGTCTGTGCCAGGTCTGCATGTTCTCCCCGTGTCTGCATGGGTTTCCTCCAGGTGCGCCAGTTTCCTCGCACCGTCTGAAAGATTTGGTACATTGGCCATGTGAAATTCTCTCTGTGTTCCCAAACAGGTGCAGGAGTACGGTGACTAGCAGATTTACACAGTAACTTCATTGCAATGTTAATGCAAGCCTAATTGTGACACTAGTAAATAAACTTATAATTAAACTTAAACTTAACTCATAAGGGAATCCTATCATCCCAGTGAATAGTCCAATGAACCTCTGTGCATTCCCTCCAAGGTAAGTCCAATCTTCCTCAGGTCAGATCTAAACTGTACAATACTCCAGATGCTGTCTCATCAAGGCTCTATCCAATTGCATTTTTCCTCAAGTTCTGAAGTCCATTTGTAATGCAAGCCAACATACTTTCCTTTGAGAAGGTGGTGGTAAGCTGCCTTCTTGAACTGTTGCAGTCCATGTAGTGTAGGTATACTCACAGCCCTGTTAGGGAGCAAGTTCCTGGATTTTGACCTAGCGACGGAACAACAATACATTTCCAAGTCAGGATGGTGTGTAGCTCGGAGGAAAACGTCCAGCTTGTGTTGTTCCCATGTGCCTGCAGCCTTGTCCTTCAACATGGGATGAATCGTGAGTTTGGAAAGTGCTGTCTTCGGGTGAGATCTTACAGTGCATCTTGTAGATGGAACACACTGTTGCTACTGAGAGTCGATAGTGGAGGATGTGAGTATTTGTGGATGTGGTGCCAATCAACAGGCTGCTTTGTCCTGGATAGTTCAAGCTACATGAGTGTTGTTGGAGCCGCAGTTAACCAGGCAAGTGGCGAGTATTCCATCACACTCCTGACTTGTGCCTGATTGGGGACAGGCTTTGTGGACTCAGGAGATGAACTACTCACTGCAGGATTCTAAGCCTCTGACTTGCTTTCATAGCCATAGTATTTATATGGCTAGTCCAGTTCAGTTTCTGTTCAATGGTAACCCTCAGGATATTGGTCATGAGCATTTAGAGTTATCATAGAGTCATAGACATCGATAACATGGAAACAGGCCCTTCGCTCATGCTGCCTTTTTTTTAATCACAAAGTTAGCCGCAATTGCCTGTATTTGGCCCATATCCCTCCATATCAATCTTACCCGTGTAACAGTCCAAATGCTTTTTAAAAGACAAAATTGTACCTGCCTCTACTACCAGCTCTGGCAGCTTGTTCCAGACACTCACCACCCACAGTGTGAAAAAACTGTCCCTCTGGACCCTTTTGTATTCTTGCCTCTCATCTTAAATCTATGCCCTTTAGTTTTAGACTCCCTACCTTTGGAAAAAGATGTTGGCTATCTAGCTGGTCTATGCTCCTCATTATTTTATAGGCCTTTATAAGATCACCCCTAAGCCTCCTGTGCTCCAGGAAAGAAAGTTCCAGTCTATCCAGCCTCTCTCTAAAACTCAAACCATCAAGTTCTGGTAGCACACTAGTAACTCTTTCCTGCTCTCTTTCTAGTTTAATAATATCCTTTCTATAATAGGGTGACCAGAAATGTCCACAGTAGACCATAACTGTACACAGTATTTCAAGTGTAGCCTTACCAATCTCTTGTACAACTTCAACAAGATGTCCCAACGCCAGTATTAAATTTCAATGATGAGAATACCTGTGAGTGTCTTGGGACGATGGTTAGATCATCTATTGTTGGAGATGGTCATTGCCTGGCATTTGTGTGGCATGAATCTTACTTGCCACCTGTCACCCCCAACCTGGACAGACCTGGGTCTGTACTCGTTGGAGTTTAGAAGGATGAGGGGGGATCTTATAGAGACGTATAAGATAATGAAGGGGATGGATAAGGTAGAGGTAGAGAGATTCTTCCCGCTTAGAAAAGATAGTAGGACTAGAGGACACAGCCTCAAGATAAGGGGGGGGGGAGCAGTTTAGATCAGAGTTGAGGAGGAAATTCTTCACTAATAGGGTGGTGAACCTCTGGAATTCTCTGCCCATTGAAGTGGCAGAGGCTACCTCGCTAAATATATTTAAGTCACGGGTAGATAGGTTTCTGATAGACAGGGGAATTAAGGGTATGGGGAGAAAGTGGAACTGATCCACTTCAGATCAGCCATGATTATATTGAATGGCGGGGCAGGCTCGAGGGGCTAGATGGCCTACTCCTGCTCCTATTTCTTATGTTCTTATATTGTCCAGGTCTTTCTGCATTAGAACATGGACTGCTTCAGTATCTGAGGAATCACCAATGATGCTGAACGTTGTGCAAAGATCAGTGGACATCCCCACTTCTGACTTTACGATTGGTAGGAAGGTCATTGATGGAAGCAGTTGAAGATGCTTGGACCTAGGACACTAGCCTGAGGAACTCCTACCATGATGTCCTGGAACTGAGATGATTGGCCTCCAATTATCAAAACCATCTTCCTTTATGCCATGCATGACTCCAGCCAGTATAATCCTGTATTTGTACATTCATACAGGAAGGTATAAGTAACATGTGGCATCAAGGAAACAACATAAAGGAGTTGATTTTTCTGAAAAAATAACCTCCAATGCCAAGCATCTGAAAGTACAGCTTATCATTTTGAGGCATCAGGCAGGAGAATCAAGTTACAAGACTGTTTTACAATGTAATAAATCAACACATACTTTCTTTGTTAGAAATCTATTCCTTTGATGTCTGTGGGATAAATGGTGCCTTCTTGTTTATCCAAACTGAAAGACAGCTGGAGAAAACCACAGTAAAACTCAGGGGCAAATGGAAAAAAAAATAGAAGGAGCAACTCAAACAACAGGCAATCTACTCTGAGTGCTGTCAAAAACCAAATGATCTTTGAAGAAGTCCTTCAGGCTTTGCGTATCACAGTGGGTGCTCTCCATGAGTCAGCTTTCAAAATGCAACTTAATAAGAGACCACAGTGATAGTGGGTGGCGAGGTGGCACAGTGGTTAGCACTGCTGCTTTACAGCGCCAGGAAGCCAGGTACGATTCCTGGCTTGAGTCACTGTTCGTGTGGAGTCTGCACATTCTCCCCATGTCTGCATGGGTTTCTTCCGGGGGCTCCGGTTTCCTCGCACAGTCCGAAAGACATGCTGATTAAATGGATTGGCCATGCTAAATTCTCTGTCAGTGTACCCAAATAGGCACTGGAGTGTGGCGAGTAGAAGATTTTCATAGTTACTCCATTGCAGAGTTAATGTAAGCCTACTTGTGACACTAATAAACTTTAACTTAAGATATCTTTGAATGGGAATACTCAGAATATTTTAAGTGCATCTTCACACCCACAATGTTTTTGCCCTTTGGGGAATAGTGAGTGAATTATCAACCCGTTGAGCTGCGTTGAATGCTCCTTCCATGGCCAACAAGTCCTGGAATTAAAGTCAAACCCAGAACTTCTGGTCCAGTGGCAGGGGTGCAAATTACTGTGCTACAATATCTCCCCTAGTCAGAAAATAAACATAGGACAGCATGGTGGCATAATGGTTTGCACTGCTTAGGGACCTAGAACAGGTCCACCACAGACGTCATCTCCCTGGCTCTGTACTCAACCCTGGAAGACCTAGATATCACAGTCACCTATGTCAGACGCCTATTTATCAGCTACATCTCAGCCTTCAACATCATTATTCCTAACAAACCCATCTGTAAACTCCATGGTCTGGGGCTCAGCTTCTCCCTCTGCAACAGGATCCTGAACTTCCTAACCCACAGACCACAATCAATAAGGATAGGCGACAACACCTCCTCCACGATCATCTTCAACACCGGTGCCCCACAGGGCTCTATCTGCAGCCCTTACTATACTCCTTATATACCTATTACCATGTGGCCAAATTCCCCTCCAACTCGATTTTCATGTTTGCTGACGATACCACCGTAGTGTGTTGGATCTCAAACACTGGCATGACAGTGTACAGGGAAGAAATAGAGTATTTGGTGAGCTGCAGCAATGACAATAATCTCTCCCTCAAAGTCACCAAAACGAAGGAGATAGTCATAAACTTCAGGAAGCATAGTAGAGGATATGCCCCTGTCTATATCAATGGGGGCAAAATAGGGGTCTATATCAATGGGGTCAAAAGCTTCAAGATTTTAGGTATCCAGGTCACCAACAACCTGTCCAGGTCCCTCCATGCTTAAGCTATAGTTAAGACAGACCACCAATGCCTCTAATTTCTCAAGAGGCTAAGGAAATTTGGCATGTCCACTATGATTCTCACCAACTTTTACAGATGCACCATAGAAAGCATTCTTTCTGGTTGCATCACAGGTTGGTATGGCTCCTGCTCTACCCAAGACCGCGAGAAACTATATCGGCTTGTGAATGAAGCCAAGTCCCTCACTCAAACTAACCTCCCACTCGTTGACTCCATCGACACTTTCCGCTGCCTTGAAATAAGTAAGGGCCCCACGCGCCCTGGACATACTCTCTCCCACCTTCTTCTGTTGGGAAAAAGATAAAAAGTCTGAGGACAAGTACCGACCAAATCAAGAACAGCTTCTTCCCTGCTGTCAGACTCCTGAATGGACCTACCTCACATTAAGTTGATCTTTCTCTACAACTTAGCTATGACTGGAACACTAAATTCTGCACTTTCTCCTTTCCTCCTCAATGTATGGTATATTTTGCCTGTATAGCGTGCAAGTATCGATACTTTTCACTGTATGTTAATACATGTGACAATAATAAATTAAATCAAATCAGAAATCAGACCTGGGTTCATTTCCCGACTTGGATCACTGTCTGTGCGGAGTGTACACATTCTCCCTGTGTCTGCGTTGGTTTTCTCTGGGTGCTCTAGTTTCCTCTCACAGTCTGAAAGACTTGCTGATTAGGTACATTGGCCATGCTAAATTCTCCCGCGGTGTGCCTGAACAGGCACCGGAGTGTGGCAACTAGGGGATTTTCACAGTAACTTCATTACAGTGTTAATGTAAGCCTACTTGTAACACTAATAAATAAATTAAACTTAAACTGTTTAAGACAAATACATACTGGCCTTATTTTAACAGCAAATTTTTCCTATGCTGTAATATTAAAAATATTCTTATTCACAAAGAATCTAAATTATTTATTAAAATACATTGCTTTTGTTTTAGCCAGTCAGCACACTGTTTGACTTGTCTGCACCTATACAGATATCTTGATGTGCTTATATCAGCATTTTAAAATGGTACTTGCTGTTAACTTTAAAGCTCGTGAAATAGCTAAATCTTTATTCCATTCTACAAGCCAGAAATTTTACATAAAGCAGCAGTCAGTAATCAGTACTGAATTTGTTATTTAAAAGGGTCTCAGAAATGCAATTTATGATTGAGGGAAATATAATTCTGAATCTTCAGCCCAATTGAACACTTGTTTCAATTTATCTCCAAAGTGCAAAGGGTTTGCTTTATTTTTCAAAGCATGAAATTATCGATCTTTTTTAATTGTGCTATTTCTGAAACATACTGGCACAGTGGTTAGCACTGCTGCCTCACCGCCAGGGACTCGGGTTCAATTCCCGGCCTGGGTCACTCTGTATGCAGAGCCTGCACATTCTCCCAGTGTCTGCATGGGTTTCCTCTGGATACTCCAGTTTACTCCAACAGTCTAAAGACCTGCTGGTTAGGTCATGCTAAATTCGCCCTCAGTGTACCCAAACAGGTGCCGCAGTGTGGCGACTAGGGGATTTTCACAGTAACTTCATTGCAATGTTAATGTAAGCCTACTTGTGACACTAATCAATAATTTTTTGAAAAAATTACTTACTGCTTTAGCATTTAATAATAGAATGGAGTTGAGAAACTTATCAGCAATGATCGAATGGTGGAGCAGATTCGATGGGCCGAATGGCCTTATTTTGCTCCTATATCTTTTGGTCTTGTGGTCTAACAAGAACACAATAGCTTCTCTATGGCACTCAAATACCAATTTCAAATAGAAAGGACACAGCGAAGTAGGATTTCCCTTGATTTTTGAACAACTGTCCAATTGATTCCAATGGAGCTCTAGTCCATTTTAAGGATTAGGTCTCATTAACTTAGGTCCGACAAGGGGGGAGCAAAATGCCCCGGACACTGCACAGAATCACTGCTGCTGCCATTCCCAGTGGCCCTGCTAACCTTCAGACCTAGAAAAAGGGAGATGGCAGCTGGTATTCTCTGACCATTCACCATCGCTGCTAGCAAGGTTGCAAAATTTGGCACTCAGCCAAATCCCCGTTCACCACAGCGGGACAGGAGAATCCCACCGGCATGAACGGCTGGTGAATCCAGCCCAATTGTTTCAGCCAATCTGATGTGGTAGATTATTTTTCTGGTGCTCAGATAGGAACTACCACCTCCAGGCCCCATAAAAATGATTCAGGACTTACCTTTGGCCTCCCTCTTTGGCTGGGCCGGCTGTGGATACTGGACTTTACACAGCGATTGCTCCACCCCCACTGATCCCCCCTAGGGATCTACTGACGCTCAAGAACTCAAATGAGCCACGGACATTTGTCTGAGAAATTAGAAATGGGGAATGGGATGAACAAATGGGGAAGTCAGTTCTTCACTGCAATTTTCTGGCTTGTATTCCTGTTCTGATCATCTTTACAGTGCAGAAGGAGGCCATTCGGCCCACCGTGGCTGAACCGACAACGATTCTCGTAAGCCCATTTACCCTGCTAATGCCCCTGACATTAAGGGGCAATTTATCATGGCCAATCCATCTAATCTGCACATCTTTGGATTGTGGGAGGAAACCAGAGACAAAACCCACGTAGACACGGGGAGAATGTGCAGAATCCACACAAGCAGTGTCCCAAGCCGGGAATCGAACTTGGGTCCCTGGCGCTGTGAGGCAGCAGTGCTAACTACTATGCCGCCCCATATAGTGTACAGTGGAAAGCAGAATCAATTTTCTTTACCTGTGTTTGATGGGGTCAGGTGCATGCAAAATGCATCACGTGGCCTGCCCGCCATCTTCCTGCCTCCCCCCACCCCTGTCCCCATCCACATCTCCAACTGACGTCCCATTTTGTTGGGGGGAATGGGGAGAGGGTAGTGGAGCCATCAGGTGGTGGCCCATTCGCCCCTGTGTCTATTATAAATGGAGAATTAATGGTTGATTATGCGCCTCAGCACATCCCCTCTGCTATTTCATCTGCGGCAGAGAGTAACAAAGCAGGTAGCCTGACAGCTTTCACTGGATGAGCAGTGTTGGTCAAGAAGGAAGAGCCATTGTTTGGGCAGGGGGTGGAGGTGGGAGGTAGGTGTCCTGTGTACACCCAAGGTATCCACCCTCAAGCCCAAAGATATGTGGGTTAGGATTGACCATGCATGGGGTGACGGGAATAGTGCCTGGGTGGGAATGTTGTCGGTGTAGGCTCAATAGGCCGAATGCCTCTTTCTGCATTGTAGAGATTCTATGATTCATATCAGCCCCTTTAATCCTCTCTCCAAACTCCTCAAACCCAGTGTCCCAGCTCTCTCAACCACCTCGCTGGCACTGCCAATATCTTAGACTTATCCAAAGTTCAGTTTCCATCGCCTGCTCATCTTCGGGTTCTGGTTGTAGTCCCATCTGTGGCCACTGCTCAGACTTGGCGCTGTTGGGCCCACAAAGCTGAAGGCCAGTGGTTACATTTCCAACACAAATGGATCCATTTACTGCCCCTTGATGTTCAATGGCATTACTATCACTGAATCCCTCACTATCACTACCCTGAGGGTCACCATTTTCCAGAAACTAAACTGGACTAGCCATATAAATATTGTGGTTACAAGAGCAGATCAAAGGCTTGGAACCCTCCAGTGAGAAACCCACCTCCTGACTCCCCACAGCCTGTCCACCATCTACAAGGTATAAGCCAGCTGTAGGATGGAACACTCTCTACTTGCCTGGATGGGTGCAGCTCCAACAACACTCAAGAAGCTTGACACCATCCATAATAAAGCAACCCAGTTGATTTCTACCCCTTGCACAAACATTCACTCCCTCCAGCACTGACAAACAATGGCAGCAGCATGCACCACCTACAAGATGCACTGCAGGAACTCACCAAAGCTCCTTAAATAGCATCTTCCAAACCCATGGCTAATACCATCTAGAAGGCAAAAAGCAACAGATACATGGGAACACTACCACATGGAAGCTCCCCACCAAGTCACACACTATCCTGACTTGGAAATATGTTGGTTGCTGGGTCAGAATCCTGGAACTCTCTCTCTAATAGTGCTGAGGGTGCACCTATACCTCGGGGACTGCAGCAGTTCAAGATGGCAGCTCACCACCACCTTTCTGAGGGGCAACAGGGGATGGGCAATAAATCCTGGTCTAGCCAGCAATGCCCATGTCCCATTATTGAATTTTTAGAAAAACATTAGATTAGCTGGGGAGGAAGTCCTCCCCAGAATGGAATTGAAATCTCACTCTGAGTCCATTAACACTGCTGAGCAGTAAAATGGCTGAGGAGCAGTTGGTTTTCTCTTGGACAGCCTCTCCGCAGGCTTTATAGTCAGGGAATGGGGACAGGGATCATGGTGTCCTGTAAAATTTAAGAGGCACCTGGGTGGATACATGGATAGAGAGGGAATAGAGGGATGTGGAGTAAAGGCAGAAGGATTTTTTTTAGTTTATTTAGGGCATCATCATCGGCTCATACTTAGAGGGCTGAAGGACCTGGTCCTGTGTTGTATAGATGGTGTGGTAGCACAGTGGCTAGGACTGCTGCCTCCCAGTGCCAGGGACTCGGATTTGATTCCCGGCTTGGGTCACTGCCTGTGCGGAGTTTGCATGTTCTGCCTGTGCCTGTGTAGGTTTCCTCTGGGTGCTCTGGTTTTCTCCCACAGTCCAAAGATGTGTGGGTTAGGTTGATTGTCCATGGTAGATTGCCCCTTAGTATCAGGGGGACTAGCTAGGGTAAATAATATCGGGTTACCGGGATAGGGGCTGGGTGGGATTGTGATCGGCGCAGGATTGATGGGCCAAATGGCCTCATTCTGCACTTGTCGGGACTCTATGATTCTACACTTTTCTTTATTCTTTAAAATCCAGCCCCTTATCACACAAAGTCAAACTTATCTCCGTTGAGTAAATGGGCAAGTACATTTTCCAGCAAAGCAGAAAACTGTCCGTGGTATTAAAGCAGTAAGTGGTGAAAACAGTAAAATAAAACTAACAGAGTGACTCCAAGGCTGCAAACTCAGGAATCAAATGACTTCTGTGAATTAAAAATTGATTAGAATCTCTCAATCAGTTTACTGATTCATGGCCATTTGTAGACATGCATTATTAAATATACTATGTTAATGGCAAGCTGTTGCTGATGAACACTTTTTCTTTAAACTTGCAACCAAGTGAGGTGATGGCCTAGTGGTACTATTGCTGGACCATTAGCCTAGGTGCTCAGCTAATGGGGACCTGGGTTCGAATCCTGCTATGGCAGATGGTGGAATTTAAATTCAATTTTAAAAAAAAATCTGGAATTCAGAATCTACTAATCACTGTTGTAAAATCCCACTCATGCCCATAAGGGGAGGAAATCTGCCGTCCTTACCTGGTCTGGCCTACACATGACTTCAGAGCCACAGCAATGTGATTGACTCCCAACTGATCTTGGGTAATTAGGTGGCACTGTGGTTACCAGTTTGGGTCACTGTCTATGTGGAGTTTGCACATTCTCTCTGTGTCTATGTGGGTTTCCTGGCCCATTCGCCTAGATAGGCTGGGCGAATGGGCCAGGAAATGGCAAATGGAATTTAATGTTGGCAAGTGTGAGGTGGTCCACTTTGGTAGGAATAATGGTAGGAAGGATTATTACTTACGTGGAGAAAAACTGCAGCAGGCGACGGTGCAGAGAGACCTCGGGGTCCTTGTGCATGAGTCACAAAAACCCAGCTTGCAGGTGCAGCAGGTGGTCAGGAAGGCGAATGGGATGCTGGCATTCATCGCGAGGGGGATTGAATATAAAAGTAGGGAGGTCTTGCTGCGGCTGTATAGGGCATTGGTGAGGCCGCAGCTGGAGTACTGTGTGCAGTTTTGGGCGCCGTACTTACGCAAGGATATTTTAGCCTTGAAGGGAGTGCAGAGGAGGTTTACTGGGCTGATGCCGGAGTTGAGGGGGTTGAGCTATGAGGAGAGGCTGAATAGATTAGGCTTGTACTCATTAGAGTTTAGAAGAATGAGGGGAGATCGCATTGAGACGTATAAGATGATGAATGGGATGGATAGGATAGAGGTGGAGAGACTCTTCCCGCTCAGAAAGGATAGTAGGACTAGGGGGCATAGCCTCAAGATAAAGGGGGGGCGGTTTAGAACAGAGTTGAGGAGGAACTTCTTCACTCAAAGGGTGGTGAATCTCTGGAATTCTCTGCCCGTTGAAGTGGTGGAGGCTGCCTCGCTAAATATTTTTAAGATGCGGGTTGATGGGTTTTTGATGAGAGAGGGGATTAAGGGTTATGGGGAGAGGGCGGGAATGTGGAACTGAGCCACGACAGATCAGCCATGATCTTATTGAATGGTGGGGCAGGCTCGAAGGGCTAGTTGGCCTACTCCTGCTCCTATTTCTTATGTTCTTATGTTCTTTGGGTGCTCCAGTTTCCCCCCACAGTCCAAAGATGTGCAATTGAGGTGAATTGGCCGTGCTAAAGTCTCCCTCAGTGTACTCGAACAGGTGTGACAACTAAGGGATTTTCACAGTAACGTCATTGCAGTGTTAATGTAAGCCTATTTGTGACTAATAAATAAACTTACTTACTTAAACTTAGGGATGGGCAATAAATGATGCCAGCAACACCCATGTCCTAAGAATGAATAAAAATAAATCAGGAACTGACACAAGCAAAATACTGCAGATGCTGGAAACCTGAAATAATAACAGAAAGTGCTGGATGAACTCAGCAGGTCTGATAGTATCTGTGGAGTGAGAAACAGCTGGAATTCTCCAGCTGTTCACGGCCCACCACAGCTGCCAGCGAGGATGGAGAATTTGACACTCAGCCAAATCTCTGTCCACTGCAGTGAGACCAGAGAATCCTGCTGGCATGAACGGCTGGAAAATTTGAGCATTTTTAGTTCAAGTCATATGGACTTGGAACTTTAACTCTGTTTCTCTCATTACAGATGTTGCCAGAACTGTTGAATTTACCCAGCAGTTTCTGTTCTTATATCAGGAACTCCAGGCGGGCTTTGAGGCTGTTCCTGCCTATATGACTGCTCACTTTGGTGGCCACCATGATTTTTTAATCCATGTTAAAGTTAAGATGTTGTCTCAAATTGGAGACTCTCTGTTAACCTACAACAGAGGTGGGCTGCAGCTCCATACTGGAGGGCCCCTGATTAGCTCTCCAGCTTTGACAGCCCACCTGCCACCCTTGATTGGAACCTCATTATGTGACTGGTGAGAGGGGGTGGCGGGGAAAATCGGAAAATCCCCTGGCCTCAAATCAATCAGTCATGGAAAAGTGGCCACTCCTAACACTGCAGGGTCAAAAACCCCATTCAATTCTGGTTGCCACGCTACCAGCAGGATGTGGAGGCTTTGGAGAGGGTACAGAAAAGATTTACCAGGATGTTCCCTGATATGGAGGGCGTTAGCTATGAGGAGAGGTTGGAGAGAATAGGAAGGGAATAGAGGGACATGGTCCCTGGAAGTCTAGGAGGTTTTAATTCAGACAGGCAGCATGGCTGGTGCAGTCTCGAAGGGCTGAAGGGCCTGGTGCCATGTTGTAATTTTCTTTGCTCTTTGTTCTCTGACCCCGGGATCATGGTCCCCACCCAAAAGGCAAAACTGAGCCCTTAGATCCAGCTGGCTTAGGGAGGGCTAATTTTCTCATAAACTGTTTGATGAGCTTATGTTTAGTTTGATGAAGGTGATCCTCTGATTTTAATAAATCACGGTGAAAATAGAAGTAAATGTCAAATATCTGTTTTCCTAGAATGAATTTGTCAAAGTTGTTGCCCCTTTACATGACCATCCACCCTTGGGACTTTTTCTCTCGGCCATCTTGATGTATTCATTTCTGTAGACGCAGTTTTAAAACGTATTTATTAGTGTCACAATTAGGGTTTACAGTAACACTGCGATGAAGTTACTATGAAAATCCCTGAGTCGCCGCACTCCAGTGCCTCTTCGGGCACACTGAGGGAGAATTTAGCACGGCCAATGCACCTAACATTGCAAAGTCCAGAAATTGGACCAGAATACAAAGGAAACATTTGTGTATCTCAGCATGAACTGCATGGTTCACGTAATCTCCTATTCAAGCAGCTTCACTTCACACCCAGCAGACGCCTCCTCCTTTCTGCTAACACAGCCATGAAGCCACACTGTACTGTGGGAGGAAACTGGAGCATCTGCAGGGAACCCACACAGAGACAGGGAGAATGTACAGAATCCACGCAGACAGTGACCCGAGGCCAGAATTGAACCCTGGTCCCTGGCGCAGTGAGGCAGCTAATCACTGTGCTGCTGTGCCATCACCATGTACCTTTCTACATCCATTAGCATTGAAATGCAGCGCTGGCAATACTGTTTTTACAATGCCTCCTTTGATCTTTTCCCTTTCTCACTAATCCGCAAATCTTCAGACCCTGCCGGTGGGGCTTTACGCAAGCTGTGAATCAATCAATTCCTTAACTTCTGTTCTGAGACAAGACAAGAAAGGGAGATTTATAAAGTAATTTATCTCAGTGAGTCATTTAAAGTTGTAATTCCAGCCTGCTTGAAATCCTCACTTCACTTTCTGGAGTATTGGGGTCTAGGAGGAAAACTGTTCTCAGAAACAATTCGGAACCAAGCTTAAAATGTATGGAACTTCAGTATATAACACTCGTTCTGGGAAATTAAAGGACTTGGAACCATCACCGGGATTTTGTGCCTGTTTTCTCTGTAATTGCAAACGATGATATGGGAACAAAAGTCTCATGAAGCTCAGAAAACCAGAATCTTGTCGGCAAGATCTCATTTTCCGATTCTCCCCGTCACCCCCTCTCACCAGTGACACAACGAGGTTCCCACCCAGAAATGGGAATCCCAGTTCAAAAAGTATTATTATAATTAATGGTCAACAGATCTTTGCATGGTCTGCCCCTATGATTCCTGTGGTGGACAGTATGGGAGATTTCTGCCAATGGGACAGCACAGTGGTTAGCATCGCAACCTCACAGCTCCAGGGACCTGGGTTCGATTCCCGGCTTGGGTCACGGTCTGTGTAGGAGTATACACCTTCTCCCCGTTTCTGTGCAGGTTTCCTCTGGGTGTGACCTCCCGCAGTGCAAAGATATGCGGGTTAGATGCATTGACCATGCTAAATTGTCCCTTAGTATCCAAGGTGTGTAGGTTAGAGGGATTAGTACGGTAAATATGTGGGGTTAAGGGGATTGTGGGATTGTGATTGATGCAGACTCGAGGGGCATAATGGTCTCCTTCTGTACTGTAGGGTTTATATGATTCTATGAGGAAATATTGGGTGAGATTCTCCAGTCTCCCAGGCGTGTGTTTCCTGCCTCGGGAGATGGTGCATTGTTTGCTAGCACCAGGATTTTCTGCTCCTGCTGCTGTCAATGGAAATTCCCATTGACACCACCCCACACCAGCAGGAAGCTGACAGGGAACCCACGGGCTGGGGTGCGTTGCTGGCCGGACTGGAGAATCCCGCTAACGTGAATGGTCAGAGAATTCTGGTGTAATGAGGAAGAATTCAAAATAAGCGCGGGGCACAGTTCACCCAGAGCCTTAGATAGTAAAAGATGCAGACACAATGTTTAGATATGGAGCAAAGAGTACAACATCAAACTAAAGTAATGATTTTAAAACTGGAAGTGGCTTACCCATCTAAAACCAGAGTACCGCATCCAGTTCTGGTTCCATTGTCTCAAAAAGGGATAAGATGTCATAGAATCATTGAATCCCTACAATGCAGAAGGAGACTCTTCAGCCCATTGAGTCTGCACCGACAACAATCCCACCCAGGCCCTATCTCCATATTTACCCTGCTAATCCCCCTGAGGGGCAATTTATGGAAGATGGTCATTGTGGAGGAGTCTGACATCTGCAAAGAGATTTTTTTGGGATGTGGATGGAATTCCAGAACTAAGAAATTCAGAATCAAATGAACAAAAGTTGACTGGTTTATTTAGACAGAACTAAGGCAGCAAAAAAAAGTGACTGATCTTATTTCAATATCGGATGGGGTGTGGGGGGTTATTGAGGGATGGTGGTGGGCAAGGGGGGAATAACACCTCCTGCCTGTCATACATCTTCACACTGCCACATTACAAAGCATTTTCATAGAATCCCTACAGTACAGAAGGAGGCCATTCTGCCCATCGAGTCTGTATCGACCACAACCCACCCAGTAACTCCACACATTTACCCTACGAATCCCCCTGACACTAAGGGTCAATTTAGCATGGCCAATCAACCTAACCCACACAACTTTGGACTGTGGGAGGCAACCGGACCATCCAGAGGAAACCCACGCAGACTCATGGAGAATATGTAAACTCCACACAGACATTGATCCGAGGCCGGAATTGAACCTGAGATTCTAGTGCTGTGAGACAGCAGCGCTAACCACTGTGCCACCTTGTGCAGTTCTGTACATACACCCTCTGTGTGCCACTTTGTCACAAAATTAAAGCTGACCATTGGCTTGACACTCTGCAATCCAATGCTGTTTTGAGTTGGAAAATATCCAATCGAGATTGTTCAACCAAGAAGGGGTTTCGAAAGGAAATAGACACAGGTCAAAATTCACCTGGAGTTGTAAAGCAAAACAGTTACATTATTCACAAGACCAGGTATTTAACGCAGTCCAATACAATGTAATCTGAGCCAGAAGCTCTGCGTTCGAGTCTACACCAGTACTTGATGGCCTAGAAGGTTCTGTTCATAATGGGGTGGAATTTTCCAGTCCCGCCCACCGTGGGAATCATAGCAGACAGGACGGGGACCATACAAAGGTTTATTGACCTCGGGCAGGATTTTCCAGCCTTGGGGCTAGTGTGGCTGGGAAATCCCACCCTTGGAATGTCAATTAGCAAATCCTGTCAAACATGCCAATGGCTTGGGGTAAGAGCAGGAGATTCTCCTGAACAGTCACACTTCATGTGGAGTGGTGCTCCCTCAAGTGATTAGCCTCTGGTGACAGACTAGCAATCTATTACTAGCTATTGAAACAAAAGTCTGCCTTAGTGTGCCACTGGGTGTGGAAGAGAATTGGAATACAATGCAACTGAACATCAGGCATTGTGTATCACAGGCAGAGGTCCAATACTTTCTTGATTGCGCCTTCACCTGAGGTTCATTGCTAGTCCATGCTGTTGGCGTCTAAGAAATGGTGCATTTGAATATGCACAAGGTAAGAAAATCTGGGACAGATGCGGGGGTGGTGGTGGCTGCAGAATAAGATCTGCCTGAAATGCATCAAAATACTACTGGGTTTCAAAGTCTTACCTCATCACAAAGAATTATATGCTGTGGATTTTGGGCGCCCTTTTCTCGTGGCAAAATAAAAGCCAGCCACTGTCTTGACATCCCAGGTGCTGCTTGCGGGTTGGACAACTCAGCATTAATTCACTCTGAAAATAAATCCTTCAAATCTGCTGCCCAGATGTCAAAATCGGAAGGTGGATAGACAGATGAATGTCAGCCAAGTCGTCAAAAACCTCTCGCCGCAATTTTTTGTCAATGTCCCAAAAGATTGTAATATCAGTGCTGGTGCAATGAAATGGAACTTTTTTTTTAGAATTACATTATAATTCTAAACAGCAATGGATTTCCAGTTCACTAATGTGTCTGTGTGTGGGAGAACATAATTTGACTCCACTCATTCTGTGCAGCCTCAGGGTACAGTGGCAGTTCATTTATATTTTTCAGGGCCTGATCGACATTATTTGCTGGAGCAGGATAATAAAATATCACCGAGGCGTCACTCTCCCAAGAAATATGTTATTCCTTTCACCTTAAAGTTGCACATTCACTAAATATTTATTGTATTATCGGTTTACAAATCAGCTTGAAAGGTATCAGGGTGTTGTTAATGCACTGTGTTGGCTCAATAGAAACAAGATTAAGGGGTTATCTGATGGAACTGTTCGAGATGATTAAAAGAGTTGATAGGATAGATGGCAAGGAATTATTTCCCCTCATGGGACGGCCCATCCCAAGGAGGTACATCCTTGCGATCTGAGCGAGTCCAGTCAGGGCACTTCTTAACACTGGAACGCTGTAATTATTAACAGCTGAGGGTGGGGAACATTTGAAAATTTCAAAATCAAGATTGCACAATTTTGTTTACTTGATTTGATTTATTATTGTCACATGTATTAATATAGTGACAAATACTGTTTCTTCTTCTCTATACAGACAAAGCATACTGTTCACAGAGAAGGAAAGGAGAGACTGCAGAGTGCATTGTTATAGTCATAGCTAGGGTGTAGAGAAAGATCAAATTAACGCGAGGTAGATCCATTCAAAAGTCTGATAGCAGCAGGGAAGAAGCTGTTCTTGAGTCGGTTGGTACATGACCTCAGGCTTTTGTATCTTTTTCCTGACGTAAGAAGGTGGAAAAGAGTATGCCACAGGTGCATGGGGTCCTTAATTCTGCTGGCTGCTTTTCCGAGGCAGCGGGGAGTGTAAACACTGTCGATGGATGGGAGGCTGGTTTGAGTGATGGACTGGGTATCGTTCATGGCCCTTTGTAGTTTCTTGTGGTCTTGGATAGAGCAGGAGCCATACCAAGCTTGTAGGAAGGATATTAATGGTTACAGCATTAATGTGGGGCAAAGATAAATAATCATATGATGGAACAGGCTTAAGTTTTGAAGAGTCATAGAATCATAGAACCCTACAGTGCAGAAAGAGGCCATTCAGCCCATCACATCTGCACCAAGCACAATCCCACCCAGGCCCTACCTCCATATCCCTACATATTTTACGCACTAATCCCTCTAACTTAAGCATCCTAGGATACTAAGGAGCAATTTCTTTAGCATGGCCAATCAACCTAACCTGCACATCTTTGGACTGCGGGAGGAAACCCACACAGACATGAGGAGAATGTGCAAACTCCACACAGACAGTGACCCAAGCCAGGAATCAAACCCAGGTCCCTCGAGCAGTGAGACAGCAGTGCTAACCACTGTGCTATTGTGCCACCCCAGCAGAAATGTCACATTTCTGTCATTTGACCTCTATTGCTAAGAATGTTCAGGAGCAACAAGGTCATGGGAACAGCTCCTGGTCCTATGTAACCCAAAGTTCTGCTGGTTACTTTGATATCCCTTGATCAAAACCACTTTGTTGAAAGCATTATGTTAATGCTGTCACCCTTAGATTGGAATTTTCCTGTCCTGCCCACCTTGGGAATCGTAGTTGCAGGACTGTAATAAGTCCTTAGAAGCAGAAGTCCCTTCACCAAAAGCCCTTTATTTACAAGTCAGCCAGCAGCATACAAAGTGCTATCAGTTAGTAGTGTACACCAGGAAGAACTGACACACCTGGTTAAATACAAAGAAAGAGGCTCTCTGATTGGACCATCAATTTGGCCCTTAATCAGGGAGTTCATATTCTAACAGGTCCTCAATTGCCTGATTAAAGTTGTTACAGGGACACAGACCATGCAAAGGTCCGTTGACCTCAGATGGGATTTTCCAATCTTGGGGTGAGCATGGCCAGAAAATCTCACCTTAGTATAGCTTTGATAACCTACAATTTAAAGGGTGGCACGGTGGCACAGCGGTTAGCATCACAGTGCCAGAGACACGGGTTCAACCTTAATTATGCTGGCTGCTTTGCCGAGGAAACTGGAAGTGTAGACAGCGTCAATGGATGGGAGGCTGGTTTGGTTGATGGATTGGGCTACATCCATGACCTTTTGGGTTTCGGGATTGAAGAGGGGGGGTTGATAGATTCCAGTACTCTGTGCGCACGGTGCACTGGGAGATCGGGGCGCCTGTGCAATGGTGCCCCTAGAGCTCAGCAGCCAGCCTCAAAAGTGAGATGAGACTTCAACCCCGCCCCCTACTGGCAAGATGCATATTACGGCCTCTGCATTGCAGAGTGCCATAATTCACCTTACCTCGCTGATATAAACCGTTGAGCAATCCTCCTGTTTCTTTATCCGTTTCACACCTAGAATTGTTTTGAGAAAATTCCACCCCTTGAATTTACAATGAGGCATTTTGTGAAGTACTGAGGTCAGCTTAGGCATTTTTCAATCCCATTCAAAAATTCTTTGCACTTCCTTGAGTGATGAAAACCAATTTACTTGCTTATCCAGCTTTTTTGACCCTGTCATTACTGTACACCTCCCACCTTAATTTTTGTGAGGGGAGTTACATGGCATATTATTAGCTAGTCAAAATGCATGTCTGACATTCTAATTAGCTGCCACAGAAATGTCTGCCATTCTAATGAGTTCTTTGATGTTTAGGAGACAATGTTTAGAGGGTAATCTTGAAAGGTTTTGAGGAGTGCTGCATTGTGCCTATAATATGTACAATCTACAGATGGACATCAATGTCACATTTCTGTTATTTGACCTCTACTGCTGAGAATATTCAGGAGCAGCAAGGTCACGGGAACAGTATCACCTTCACGCTCCCCTCCAAATCACACTGCATCCTGATGCACCATAGAAAGCATTCTTTCTGGTTGTATCACAGCTTGATATGGCTCCTACTCTGCCCAAGACCGCAAGGACCCCACGCACCCTGGATATTCTCTCTTCCACCTTCTTCCTTCAAGAAGAAAATACAAAGGTCACGCACCAGCCGGCTCAAGAACAGCTTCTTCCCTTCTGCTGTCAGACTTCTGAATGGACTTACCATACATTAAGTTGATTTTTCTCTACACCCTAGCTGTGACTGTTAAAATACATTCTGCACTCTTTCATTTCCTTCTCTATGAACAGGATGTTTTGTCTGCATAGTGCGCAAGAAACAATGCTTTTCACTGTATGTTAATACCTGTCACAATAATAAATCAAATGAAATCAAAATCTATAAACATCCACTCCCTCCACCACCAACGCTCAGTAGCAGCAATACTATCTACAAAATGCACTGCAGCAATTCACCAAAGATCCTTAAACAGCATCTTCCAAACCTACAAGCACTTCCATCTGGAAGGAAATGGGCAGCAGATACATGAGAACACCACCACTTGCAAGGTCCTCTCCAAACCACTCACCATCCTAATTTGGAAATACATTGGTGTTCCTTCGCAGTTGCTGGGTCAAAATCCTGGAACTTCCTCCCTAACGGCATTGTGGGTCAACCCACAGAACATGGCCTGCAGCGATTCAAGAAGGCAGCTCACCACCACCTTCTCAAGGGCAACCAGGGATGGGCAGTAAATGCTGGCCTAGCCAGTGAACTCATGTCTCACAAGTGATTAAAAACAAAGTAGGTGCAACTCCCACAGACAAAAATAAGAATGACTGGTCATTATCTCATTGCTGTTTAAGGGAGCTTGCTGTGTGAACATAGGCCACTGTGTATTCCACTAATCGGTGATTTCCCTTCAAAGATATTGGTCAGGATCTTATTGGTTTGCCACGCAGGTCAATCGGATGAACACGAGACTAATTTAAATATTAATGACATGTTTGGCATGTTATTCATAAGATCGGGATGTTATTGTCCACTCTTTGAGTGAAGAAGTTCCTCCGCAACTCCGTTCTAAACCGCCCCCCCTTTATCTTGAGGCTGTGCCCCCTAGTCCTACTATCCTTTCTGAGCGGGAAGAGTCTCTCCACCTCTATCCTATCCATCCCATTCATCATCTTATACGTCTCAATGAGATCTCCCCTCATTCTTCTAAACTCTAACGAGTACAAGCCTAATCTATTCAGCCTCTCCTCATAGCTCAACCCCCTCAACTCCGGCATCAGCCCAGTAAACCTCCTCTGCACTCCCTCCAAGGCTAAAATATCCTTGCGTAAGCACGGCGCCCAAAACTGCACACAGTACTCCAGCTGCGGCCTCACCAATGCCCTATACAGCCGCAGCAAGACCTCCCTACTTTTATATTCAATCCCCCTCGCGATGAAGGCCAGCATCCCATTCGCCTTCCTGACCACCTGCTGCACCTGCAAGCTGGGTTTTTGCGACTCATGCACAAGGACCCCGAGGTCCCTCTGCACCGTCGCCTGCTGCAGTTTTTCTCCACGTAAGTAATAATCCTTCCTGCCATTATTCCTACCAAAGTGGACCACCTCGCACTTGCCAACATTAAATTCCATTTGCCATTTCCTGGCCCATTCGCCCAGCCTATCTAGATCCTTCTGTAGACTCTCCCCACCCTCCGCACAATTTGCCTTTCCACCAATTTTGGTGTCATCAGCAAATTTCGACACCATACACTCAGTTCCCTGTGGTGGAGGCTGCTTCGCTAAATATTTTTAAGACGTGGGTTGATGGGTTTTTGATGAGAGAGGGGATTAAGGGTTATGGGGAGAGGGCGGGAATGTGGAACTGAGCCACGACAGATCAGCCATGATCTTATTGAATGGCGGGGCAGGCTCAAAGGGCTAGTTGGCCTACTCCTGCTCCTATTTCTTATGTTCTTATGTTCTTATGTTCACTTATCTTAGCTCATTCACCAGTTGAAGTCCTCACCGAAGACAATCACAGATGGTCCACACCAACGGGGACCAGATGGGATGGCCTCACCAGTCAGAATGGAGACCATTGAAGCCCCCAGCTGGTTGGTGACAAAGCCAGGCAGTGCCCCTTGGGTCGTTACAACCTGGAATTGCCAATCTGGCACCCTGGCACTGCCAGCTGGCCCTGTCCATTGGGAACTAGGGCAGTGTCAAGAGACTGGCGGGATGAGGGCATGGGTCTGGCTGGGTGCAGGGTCTAAGGTGGTGGGGCCTGGTGTAGGGGGGCCTGATGGGGGAAGACCCTGATCAGATGTGAGGCCAGTGGCATGTGCAGCCATGACAAGGGGAGATGGATGGAGCTCTGTGGGGGGCTGGAAATGTGAGAGGTAGGCTGGCCAAGGTAGTGATTTGAGGGCAATCAGCCGGGGCCATGATCGGGGTGGTGGGATGGGGAATCGATTGACCGGGGACGTAATCAGTGGTTTGGAGGTGCAGTTGGCCAGGGCAATGATCATCTGAAGCCATGATCAGGTCAGTAGGGGTGGGGAGGGGGGGGGGGCAGTGATCAGCCAGGGTTAGGGTTAATCCGGAGTTTGGGGGCGAGATTCGGAGGTACAATTGGCTAGGTGGTGATCATCCAGGGAGGTGATAGGGGTGGGGAGGGGGTTGGGCTTTCTTAACTGCAGTGTCAGCATGGTGGGACCTAAAAACTTGAAGCTCTCGACCCTTTCCACTTCATCCCCATTGATGTAGACAGGGGCATGTTCTCCTTTATGCTTCCTGAAGTCGATGACAATCTCCTTCAGTTTGTTGACGCTGAGGGAGAGATATTGTTGCCACACCAGCTCACCAGATTCTCCATCTCATTCTTGTACTCTGTCTCGTCATTGTTTGAGATTTAATCATCAGCAAACTTGAAAATCGAATTGAAGGGGAATTTGGCCGCACAGTCATAGGTGTATAATGAGTACAGTAGGGGGCTGAGAACACAGCCTTGTGGGGCACTGGTGTTGAGGATGATCGTGGAGGAGGTGTCGTTGCCTATCCTTACTGACTGTGGTCTGTGAGTTAGAAAATTCAGGATCCAGTCGCAGAGGGAGATGCTGAGGCCCAGGCCAGGAGTTTGGAGATGAGTTTTGTGGAAATAATAGTGTTGAAGGCTGATCTGTAGTCAATAAATAGGAGTCTGACATAGCTGTCCTTGTTATCTGGTGTTCCAGGATTGGGTGCAGGGCCAGAGAAATGGCTTCTGCTGTGGACCTGTTGCGGCTGTAGGCAAACTGCAGTGGATCCAGGTAGTCTGGGAGGCTGGAATTGATTCGTGCCATAACTAACCTTTCAAAGCACTTCATAATGATGGACGTGGTGCCTGGGCTGCTTTGTCCAGGGTGGGCGTCAAGCCTCTTGAGTATTGTTGGAGCTGCAGCCATCCAGGCAAGTGGGGAATATTCCATCACACTCTTATTGCAGTTTCTTTCATGGTTGCTGAGTCCAGATCCTGCAGTGGGTGGCCTAATATCATTTTAGGAGTAATGTTACAATGGGGACAATGGCACTTGAAGGAGAGAGTCCACCCCAATTTGTTGGAGCCACGAGATGCCAAGCCAGCATTGCCAGTGCTCCAGGGACCAATGAAAAGAACATGAATTTGAACTCTGGCGAATAATCCTGCTGAAGGAGCTAACCCACTAAACCAGCGGTGGATAACCTGTGGCCCAGAGGTCACATGGTGGCATGATGGCACGGTGGCATAATGCCCACCGACAGGGTCTGAAGATTTGTGGATTAGTGAGAAAGGGAAAAGATCAAAGGAGGCACTGTAAAGACCTGGTTCCCAGGACTGCATTTCAATGCCCATGGATATGGCAAGTTACATCATAGTGGCATAGTGGCACAGTGGTTGGCACTGCTGCCTCACAGCACCAGGAACCTGGGTTCTATCCAGGCCTTGGGTCATCATCTGTGCGGAGTCTGCACGTTCTCCCCATGTCTGCATGGGTTTCCTCCGGGTGCTCTGATTTCCTCCCACAGTTCAAAAGACATGCTAGCTTGGTGCACTGTCCATGCTAAATTTTCCCTCAGTGTACCCGAACAGGTGCTGGAGTGTGGCAAGTGGGGGATTTTCACAGCAAGTCCATTTCAGTGTTAACGTAAACCTACTTGTAACGCTAATAAATAAACTTTAATCTGAAAAAGGAACAAGAACTCTCATGAATTATGGATTGGAAATCAATAAAAATAGAATTTAATTAAAGAAAAAACACTCCTGACAATGGAAAAACTTCTCAAACAGAATTTTATGCTCTTTTCAAGGTATTCGACCGTAATCAATAATAATCTTCACCAGTAGGATAAGCTTCCTCTTGAAAGATTGCAAAACATGGTTTAGAAATTCTGCTACACCACGCAATGCTGTTTTGAAGTAAACACAACATAATTATCTTCACAGTTTGCTGCCAGGGGCAGTGCTGGGGCAGTGACGGGGTTATTGCCAGGCAGTGCTGAGGGCAGTGCCAAGGGGCAATGCCGGGGGCATTTCCAGGGGGCAGTGCCTCCTTCACACCCCCCCCACCCCACCCCACCCCACCCCCGGGAAACTATATTTTACCTGTACCTCTCCCCTTGCTGGGCAGGTTCCCTTTGCCTGGCCCCTGTTCGTGGAAAGCAGTTGTAAACCTTGCAGATGTGATGTGCAAAGAACAAAGAAAAGTCCAGCGCAAGAACAGGCCTTTCAGCCTTCCAAGCCTGTGCTGATTATGATGCCCTAACTGGACTAAATAAATAAAAACCTTCTGCCCTTACTTGGACCATAATCTTCTATTCCCTCTTTATTCATGTATCCATCCTCTTAAATGTTGTCAATGTGCCTCCTCCCACCACCTCCTCTGGCAGCGCGTTCCAGGCGCCCACCACTCCCTGTGTGAAAGGCTCCTCCGCACATCTCCCTTAAACTTTCCCTCTCTCACCTTGAATCATTGAATCATTCAGTGCAGAAGGAGACCACCTGGCCCATCATGTCTGCACCTTCCACAGTCCCGCCCAGTCCTTACCCCATAATCCAATGTATTTACCCTAACTAGCCCCCCTGAAAGTAACGGTCAATTTAGCATGGCCACTCCACCTAACCCACACATCGTTTGAGTGTGGGAGGAAACCAGAGCACACACAGTCACGGGGAGAATGTGCAGAGTCCACACAGACAGTCAACCAGTGCCGGGAATCGAACAGCTAACCACTGTACTATGGTACCGCCCATTACCACTTGTGCCCCCGTGTATATGAAACTCCTCCTGGGAAAAAGCCTCTCTCAATCCACCCTGTCTACGCCTCTCACCAATTTATAGACCTCTATCAGGTCTCCCTCTCAGCCTCCATCTGTGGTAACATCAGCAAGGGAAATTCAAAATGTCAAGATGGATATGATGGGCTCATGGATAGTATTTTCCAGCCTTGGGGTGAACATGGTCGGAAGATCCCGTCCTATGTTTCCATCATTGCCCTGGTAATGGGTTTTGTAGGTGTTCTCTGGTGGAGGGTAGAGGTACAATTTTCCTCAGAGCTTCTCCTGCTCCATTGTTGCCACTTAGGCACCTATTCACCCATGTAGCCCCATTATAGTTGCAGGAGAAAAACTGAGATAATGGCCGGAATAGAACATAGAACAGTACAGCACAGTATAGGCCCATTGGCCCTCGATGTTGTGCTGAGCTATGTCTGAACCCAAGATCAAGCTATCCCACTCCCTATCATTCTGGTGTGCTCCATGTGCCTATCCAATAACCGCTTGAAAGTTCCTAAAGTGTCCAACTCCACTATCGCAGCAGGCAGCGCATTCCACATCCCAACCACTCTCGGAGTAAAGAATCTACTTCGGACATCCCTCCTATATCTCCCACCATGAACTTTATAGTGATGCCCCCTAGTAACAGCTACATCCACCTGAGGAAATAGTCTCTGAATATCCACTCTATCTATCCCCTCATCATCTTATAAACCTCTATTAAGTTGCCTGTCATCCTCCTCCACTCCAAAGAGAAAAGCCCCAGCTCCCTCAACCTTTCCTCATAAGACCTACCCTCCAAACCAGGCAGCATCCTGGTAAATCTCCTCTGCACTCTCTCCAATGCTTCCACATCCTTCTTATAATGAGGTGACCAGAACTGCACACAATATTCCAAATGTGGAGTCACCAAGGTCCTGTACAGTTGCAGCATAACCCCATGGCTTTTAAACTCTAACCCCCTGTTAATAAATGCTAACACACTATAGGCCTTCTTCATGGCTCTAAGATCTCTCTGTTCCTCCACATTCCTCAGAACCCTGCCATTGACCCTGTAATCCACATTCAAATTTGTCCTACCAAAATGAATCACCTCTCACTTATCAGGGGTTAAACTCCATCTGCCATTTTTCGCCCAGCTTTGCATCCTATCAATGTCTCTTTGCAGCCTACAAAAGCCCTCCACCTCATCCACTACTCCACCAAACTTGGTGTCATCAGCAAATTTACTGACCCACGTTCAGCCCCCTCCTCCAAGTCATTAATAAAAATCACAAATAACAGAGGACCTAGCACTGATCCCTATGGTATACTGCTGGTGACTGGTCTCCAGTTTGAAAATTTTCCATCCATCACCACTCTCTGTCTTCTATGAGACAGCCAGTTACTTATCCAATCGGCCAAATTTCCCTCTATCCCACAGCTCCTTACTTTCTTCATGAGCTGACCATGGGGAACCTTATCAAATGCCTTACTAAAATCCACGTATATGACATCAACTGCTCTACCTTCATCTACACACTTAGTTACCTCCTCAAAGAATTCAATCAAATTTGTGAGGCAAGTCTTACTCTTCATGAATTGTGTTGACTATCCTGGATTAAGCTGCATCTTTCCAAATGGTCATAAATCCTATTCCTTAGGACCTTTTCTATTAACTTACCGACCACTGAAGTAATACTAACTGGTCTATAATTAGCAGGGTCATTACTATTTCCTTTCTTGAAGAGGGGAACAACATTCGCCACTCTCCAGTCCTCTGGCACTATCCTCATGGACAGTGAGGACCCAAAGATCAAAGCCAAAGGCTCTGCAATCTCCTCCCTTGCCTCCCAAAGAATCCTAGGATATATCCCATCTAGCCCAGGTGACTTATCAACCCTCAGGTTTTTCAAAATTGTTAATACATCTTCCCTCAGTACATCTACCTCCTCCAGTCTATCAGCCTGTATCACATTCTCATCTTCAAAAACATGGCCCCTTACCTTGGTGAACACTGAAGAAAAGTATTCATTCATCGCCTCTCCTATCTCTTCTGACTCCTAATGTTAATGGAGGAATGTTACCGTCGCATCCCCCACAGGAATCGGAGTGGGCGAGGGGCAGACCATAGAAAGGTGCGTGGACCTCGGACGGGCTTTTACAGTTTTGAGACAAGTGAGGCTGTAAAATCCTGCCCAATGTATCTCTTGCAGCACAACTTTCAAATACAGACAGACTTTGTGATTCATTTAATTTTATTTCAGAGATTTCTCAAATTGAAGAGTTGGGAGTTTAAAATCCTCAGTGCCATGGTGACTCATTTCTGGAATTAAGCTCTTTGCTTCAAATGAGCAGCTGTTGGTTGAAGGACCATTTGAGAGGAGCAGCTCTGAGGTTTCAGAGACAGAAAAGATTTCTAAAACCCTAAGTAGCTTCAGTACTCCTGAAAGGCAGTAGATACACTAAAGGGTAGATTTACCCTTTACTACGTCGCTGTCAATGATTACGCAGATGAAGAAAGATTGAGCTGTGTGCATCACAGATTAGTTTTGAGAGATTTAGCTTTGAGAGCCCAGCTAATTTTCCATCTGTTAATTCACACGGAATTAAGTAAACTCTGTTATCATATGCATCATTGCTTTAATGCAACAACACAATGTCCAGCTGGGCAATGAAGACCAAAATCTACCTCTTTCAGTGTGGAAGTGCCAATTACTAGGGGGCACAGGTTCAAGGTGAGAGGGGGTAAGTTTAAGGGAGATGCGCGTGAGAAGTTTTTCACGCAGAGAGTGGTGTGTGCCTGCAATGCACTGCCTGGGGAGGTAGAGTCCCAATAATGCAGAAGGAGGCCATTCAGCCCATAGAGTTTGCACCAACCATAATCTCACCCAGACCCTATTCCTGCGGCCCTACATATGTACCCTGCTGATCCCCTGTCACTAGGGTCAATTTAGCATGGTCAATCAACCTAACTTGCACACCTTTGGACTGTGGGAGGAAACCAGAGCACCTGGAGGAAACCCATGCAGACACGAGGAGAATGTACAAACTCTACACAGCAGATGGAGGCAAAGACCTGGCGGCATTATTGCTATACTGTTAAAGTTTATTTATTAGTCACAAGTAAGGCTTATATTGACAATGCAATGAAGTTACTGTGAAATTCCCCTAGTTGCCGCAGTCCGATGCCTATTCAGATCAATGCACCTAACCAGCAAGTCTTTCATAGTGTGGGAGGAAAGCGGAGCATCCGGGAGAATGTGCGAACTCCACACAGACAATGACTCAAGCTGGGAATCGAATACTGGTCCCTGGTGCTATGAAGCAGTAGTGCTAACCACTGTGCTATCATACCGCCCCGAAATCCAGAAACTGAGCTAATATTTTGAGGGGCCAAGATCAAATCCCACCATAACAGATGGTAGAATTTAAATTGAATAAAAATAGCTGGCATTAAGAATCGACTGATGACAGTGAAACTATTGTTGGTTGTTGGAAAAACCCATTTGGTTCATTAATGTCCTTCAGGGAAGGAAATCTGCTGTCCTTACCTGATCAAACTTACATGTGACTTCAGAGCCACAGCAATGTGGTTGACTCTCAACTGCCTTTGGACAACTAGGGATGGGCAATAAATGCTGGCCAGCCAGCGATGCCCATTGCCAAATGAATAACGAAAAACATTTAAGAGGAATCTAGATGGATACATGAATAGAGGGGGAATAGAGGATTAAAGTCCGAGTAAAGGCAGAAGGTTTTTTTTAGTTTAGTTGGGGCACCATAACTGACATGGACTTGAAGGGCCAAAGGGCCTGTTCCTGTGCTGTAATTTTCTTTGTTCTTTGTGTTCTTTGTTCTTATATATTCCTTAGAAGGCAGCTCTTTATTATTTTGTCTCATAGAAGAATTAGACAACAAAGGCTTATAAGAATCATAGAGTCATAGAGGTTCACAGCACGGAAACAGGCCCTATGGCCCAACCTTTTTTTTAAACCCCTAGGCTTGTCCCAATTATCCACATTTGGCTCATATCCCTCTATACCCATCTTACCCATGTAACTATCTAAACACTTTTTAAAAGACAAACTTACCCACCCCTACTTCTCCCTCTGGCAGCTTGTTCCAGACAATCACCACCCTCTGTGTGAAAAAATTGCCCTTCTGGACCCTTTTGTATCTCTCCCCTCTCACCTTAAAGCTACGCCCTCTAGTTTTTGGCTCCCCTACATTTGGCAAAAGATACTGACTTTCTGGCTAATCTATGCCCCTCCTTATTTTATAGACCTCTATAAGATCATTGTTAGTGTATCATTGTTAGATTAATGCATCAAATCTTGCAGGAAGACTGGATGACACGTGCCATTATGCATAAATCAGTCACCAGATATCAGCATGAGAGGTTGTGGATTGTGGATTCCAAAACTTGGTGCCAGTTTACATTGCTTTGTTGTTTGCTTTGTACAAACTGCATTTTGCTCTCAACTTCTTTGTTATTTTTGTGAACTTGCCGGATTTGCAAACTAATTGCCCATTAAATTTACCACAGCAAATTTGAGTTCAAACCAAACATTGTAAGCACTTTTTAAATGAATTAGCAGTTGTTATTGCAACATCAATCAACCTCTCTCGTCCAAAGAGAAATTTAAGATGTTGAGCGTCTTTACAGAACGCAATAAATTCTTCACTGAATCTTCAAACATTCATTTTTCTGAATATCTTTCTTACTTTTCCTTTCTAGCTCTTGATGTTTCTTTCTCTTAATCAAGTCTTTCTTTCACTCACTTTACTTTTCTTTCTACACCTGATTTGGATTTTAATTCACTCTCCTCATCATTTCACTTTATTTTTTCCCCTCAATATTTAAATCTCATTACTTAAGGAGATAGGGGCCAGAATTTTGACGCCATGCCTGCCCAGAATTGGGGTGGGAGCGGCTTGCAGTTTGGAATTTTCCGTTGGCTTTGGGTGGGATTTTACAAGCCTTGCACAAGTGTGGTTGTAAAATACCAGTTGGATGTTGGTTCCGATTGTTCAAATGTAGCCCAAGTGCCCATTTCCTCACCTTACCATGAGCAGCATGATGGCACAGTGTTCAGCACTGCTACCTCACAGCACCAGGAACCCGGGTGCAATTCTGGCCTCAGGTGATTGTATGTGTGGAGTTTGCACATTCTCCCCATGTCTGCATGGATTCCCTTTGGGTGCTCCAGTTTCTTCCCACAGTCGTAGAGATGCGCAGGTTAGGTGGATTGGCCATGCTAAATTGCTTCTTGGGGTGGAATTTTCCAGTCTCGCCCACCACGAGATTCGTAGTGGACTTCACAAAGGTCCTTTGACCTCGGGTGGGAATTTCCAGCCACGCTCACCCCAAGACTGGAAAATCCCGCCCAAAGTATCTCAAGGTGTGTAGGTTAGATGATTAGCTACAGTAAATGTATGGAGCTAAAGGTATAGGACAGGATGGTGGATCTGGGTAAGATATTCTGGCAAGAGAGTTGGTGCAGACTCGATGAGCCGAATGGCCTCCTTCTGCACTGTCGGAATTCTGTGAACTTCATAAGCTTGCACTTCTAGTAAGTTATGCCACAAATTAACTTTGAGCTGAAGGATGCAACATTAGGATTAACTGATGGTGTGCGCCACAGTCAATACAGTCAGATCTGGCCCATAAATTTGTTCAGAGTTTGTGTGATAAATTTGCACCATGGTTTAAACAAGACTGTCATGGACTGCAATGAAATCATTAGAAGGTAACCCAGTAGCTAAAAACAATTGCCAGCTAGGATTTCTACTTTGGATATCCACGCATTACAAGAACTGTTCAAGAATGAACAATATCACTCTTGAAGATATATGGGGTTGGGACTCACCTACAAGAGCAAAGCATGACTCAAGAGCAACGCCAGTTAGCTAAATTTTACCACTTTATATTTATCTACGTTAAATTGCATTTGTCATTTTTCCATCCACAAGTTTAGCATTTACAAATTATACGGAATTCATGGTCCCAGTCCCTATTTGGAATCATGCGGTGGTCAGAACCATAGAATCCCTACAGTACAGAATAGAGGCCATTCGACCCATTAAGCCTATACTGACAACAATCCCACCCAGGCCTTATCCCCATCGTCCTACATATTTTCCCTGCTAATCCCCCGAACTCTAAAGGGCAATTTAGCATGGCCAATCAACCTGTAAACACAAATCCACCCGCACTCCAAAGATGCGCAGGTTAGGTGGATTGGCCATGCCAAACTGGCCCTTAGTGTCCCAAGATACATTGCTTAGGGAGAATAGCGGGGCAAAGACTTAATATTTACAGGTCTGGGTAGGATTGCCCCTTAGTGCCGCGGGATTATGTGGGGTTACAAGGATAGGGCCTGATGGGATTGTTGTCGGTGCAGACTCGATGGGCCGAATGGCCTTCTTCTACACTTTAGGGATTCTATGATTCTAACTAACCTAACCTGCACATTTTTGGACTGTGGGAGGAAAGCAGAGCATCCAAAGGAAGTCCACACACACACACACACACACACACACACACACACACACACACACACACACACACACACACACACACACACACACACACACACACACACACACACACACACACACACACACACAAGGAGAATATGCAAACTCACACAGACAGTGACCCGAGGTTGGAACTGAACCCAGGCCTGTGGCACTCTGAGGCAGCAGTGCTACCCACTGTGCTACCGTGCTGCCCAAATACTACAAACTTTGCAGTTTGTCATGTCAGGGTCACTCATAAGAATCATTAAAGCAGTGATCCCAAAACTTTACCCGAATTTGACTTTAATTGGCAATCTCTATGGACGATTGCAAAAATGGTACTCATACATGCTGCTCCTGAACGTCCTGGAGCTAATTTTAAGATTATGTTCCCCTCATTCTTCATTCTCATACCAAGTCCTAAAGACAAGGAATGGAAATTTTGCAGTGATGCTGTCCAGACTGCTGATCGAGGGCAGAGTACTCTGCATCAGGTTTATTCCAGTGTTCAGAGTGTTCATTATTGATGGTGCATCGAAAATTGTTCAGTTCCCACCAAGCAGCAGGAAAAAGACAATCTTCACCAAACTGCAAGAATAACTTCTTAATACTCTCATGTAAATGCCCTGCCAGGTTATGAATATGACTCACATATTTGGAGACGAGCTTCTAATTCACCCTCGCACAGGCAAATTCAATAGGGTCTCTTAAGAAACTTCTGGATGAGTGCATGGGACTTAATAGGATTGAGAGTTATAGGTAAGCCTAGTAGGTAGAGATATGTTTGGAGTAACTTGTGGGCCGAAGGGCCTGCTTGTGCTGTAGTTTTTCTATGTTCTATAATACAAGAGGTATTTTTGACTTTATGTGAGTGTGTAAAATAGTTGGTAATCAGTAGCTTGATATCACTAGTTTATTACTAGTTTATCACGAGTTTATCACATGATATCGATAGTTTGATTTGTCCCAAAAATTTTTTCTAATGGCTTTAATGGAATCTGCTTCAGAACATTGGGGAATAAGTGGAGGAGGATGAGAGGTGACTTAATAGATGTTTAAAAGATGATGAGGGGGATAGATAGAGTGGACGTGCAGAGACTATTTCCTCGGGTGGATGTAGCTGTTACTAGGGGGCATAACTTTAAGGTTCATGGTGGGAGATATAGGAGGGATGTCCAAGGTAGATTCTTTACTTAGAGAATGGTTGGAGTGTGGAATGCACTGCCTGTTGTGATAGTGGAGTTGGACACTTTGAAAACTTTCAATTGGATAAGGCACATGGAGCACACCAGAGTGATAGGGAGTGGGACAGTTTGATCTTGGATTCAGACATAGCTCGGCACAACATCGAGGGCCAAAGAGCCTGTACTGTGCTGTATTGTTCTATGTTCTGTGTTTTATGAGGAGGAGGAGTTCAAGAGAATGAGGAGATTTCTGATTGAGGTATATACAATGCCAAAGGGGATTGGTAAGGTGGACGTCAAGCTGATGTTTCCCCTGGTGAGACAGCCTAGAACAAGAGGTCATAGATTAAGCGGATGATCTTATCAAATAAATCCTAAGTGCCGAACGAGTGCCAAAATGACAGAGAATTGTACCCATTTGTTTGAGCAAGCTCTGAGATGCAATTGTACAGTACTTAGAAAAAAAATGAAGCAAAGTGTGATTCTCACCAGTAGGGAGAGTGGGTGGAATCTATTCATGACAGGAAGCCGGCTGTGCACTGTTAAAGAGCGCTATCGCATTTGGGCCCCAATCTCTCAGTGCACTGTGTACAAGAGCACAAAGTGAACTGGGAGATAGTCACTCCCCCATAGCCCAGGGCATCGCACCCCCATCCCTCCATCACACCCAGATCGCAGTCCCCTTCAATTGCTACCCTGATTGCATCACCCATCAATCGTCGCCTAACCACTCCCCCACCCTGTCCCTCCTCCCCCACCGGCTGATTGCCACCTTGGCAATCCCCGATGCCCTGCCCCTTCAGGCCACACTCCTTTCAGGCTCTGCCCCTACCCTTAGGCTCCAACCTTCCATTTAGGCTCCATCCCTTGGCACTGCCTGTTGCCCATTGGGCAATTTTAGCCTGCCCTGTGGGCACTGCCAGAATGCCAGGCTGGCAGTGCCAGGGTTCCAGGCTGGCAGTGCCAGGCTGATACTGCACAAGGGGCACTGTCCACCCCTGCACCCAACCACTGCAGGGGGCCTCAATGGCCTCCCACCATACCAGCAAAGCCATCACATCAGGACCATGTTGGTAGGGACTATATGTGAGGATCTCCACCAGCGAGATCGGTAAGGCAAGTAAGCCGGACGATAGCACTCACTAATAATATTAAAATGACCAAATTACTATGAAAATTATGACAGCAAAACAGGGCTGGTAATATTGCGAAAAGTGAGAAACCGGGTGCAAACTCAGTCTTTCACCTCTCACATGATCTTACTGGCATCACGAGCCGGTAAGATTGTCCCCAGAGAGTGGGAGGAGGTAAGTTCAAAACTGAGATGAGGAAAAACTACTTCTCACAGAGGGTTGTGAATCTGTGGAACTCACTGGCCCAGAGTGCACTGGAAGCAGGATCAATCAACAGATTCAAGAGAGAGAGAGATATGTTTCTGCTGAAAAGCGGGATAAAGAGCTATGGGGAGCAGCCAGGAGGGTAGAGTTGAGACCAGATAAGATCAACCATGAACATGTTAAATCAGGAAGGCTAGCGATTGGGAGGCTGGCAATGGGGGACAACTGTGCATGTGTCAACCTCTGCTCTGCCAGATCCACGCATGCATGATGGCCCACTCAGCACTATGCTGCCAGCCCTTTGGAATAGGTCCTGCCACCTGCTTACCAAAGGGAACCCCGCTAGGGCACTGCAGTGCTCAGACTGGTAAGTACACTAAAAAAACCAGCAAGAATTAGTCCCGTCTTCACACACATCAGAATTTAGAGTTTTCTTGGGAGAATTGCAGCCGCTGCTTAAATTGGAACCATTAAATAAGCTAGCAGTTAAGAAGTATACCTTGTTCTGTTTAAATATTTGTCTTCTCTGATGCAATCAGACTTTTGAAACA